>NC_057862.1:227693844-228002243 GCF_019393635.1 Dromiciops gliroides | reverse complement strand
TGTAGAGTACTACAATGTAGAGTAAATGGTATGATTTTTAGTACTCTTTGCCCCCTTTTCCACCACGTTCCCACTATTATTGCAACAAGTGCCACGGCCAAATAATTTACCAAAAAGAAATCAGACCACTGGTGATAAGGCCTCTCCATATTTAGCTGGGCTGACCTTTGGGGGTGGGGGAATCATTCTATTGGCAGGACTGTTTCACCATAAAAATAATTGCATCTTAGCCACAACAACTGTTAGTTACAGTGGATAAAAAGGCAAAAGAAATTCTATGAAGAAATCAATAAGGTCCTCAGAGTTAAATCAACAAATACTATGCTCCTCAGGAACTTGAAAGCAAATAAAAGAATAGGTGAGGATGACAAGAAATTTGTTAGGATACACAGCATGTCCCTAAAGTGACAGTTTAATTCTAAGCTTTAAAAGCTTATGTTTTAAAGGCAGTCTGGAGGCACCGTAAAATGTAACATCTTTTAAGCTTTAATAGCTTAAAACTGCACTAAGACTTTTGGAATACACAGTATAGTTCAGGAATAAAGAATGAGAGAAGTCAAATACTTGTTGGCTGTGTATTATGACTATTTTCTTTGAGAAAAGAATTGGTAGGCAAAGGTATACATAGTGTGCACCACATAACATCACCAAAATTTAAACTGATTATGTTGTAACATGCAGGAAGCAACTTATTAGTAATGTGGGAGTCATTCCTGAATCAGCTGTCTACACAGTCACCACCAACTTGTTACAACAAGTAACACAGATCTGCTGAAGTAGTTTGAGGACTATAGGCATACTGTTGCCCTAGGTGCTACAGATGAAAGAAACAAAAGCAATACATGAAAAAAGGTGACCCTTAAGAATACTACTATCTAGTTCAACAAGAGTTGGGTGGGTGAAAATTCCAGTGCTTAGTAGATGCATATGTTTATATCTACAGACTTGAAGGTCCTCTGTGGGTCCTTCTCTATTGTTGGGTCCTTTTAATCATGTCCAACTCTTTGTGACCCCTTTTTGAGGTTTTCTTGGCAAAAATACTGGAGTCGTTTGCCATTTCCATCTCCAGCTCATTTTACAGGTGAGGAAACTGAGGTAAACAGGGATAAGTAACTTGCCCAGGGTCACATGGCTAGTCAGTGTCTAAGGTCAGATTTGAACCCATGGAAGGGAGTCTTCCTGATTTTGAGTTCAGTGCTCTATCCACTATACCACCTAGCTGCCCTGAGTCCTCTCCTACCAACATAGATTCAACCTTCCTATACTTAAGAAAATAGTCTTCATGAGTTCCTGTGGATGATAAACTCAACAGTTTTCCGTACCTCTCATGTTGAGCCAATTAGGTAAGCAAGTCCTCAGATGGGAGACCCAGAGTCTGACACCAGGCCCTTATAATTACAGTCTTCCCAGTTTTCCTTATATTTATCTGTAGAGGTTGTATCCTTGCAGTAGAATCTTTGTTTATTGGGTGCAGGAACAGTTTCATTTGCCTTTGTATTCCTAGCATTCAGTACCATGCACATAGTAGGTGCTTAGTAAGTGTTTACTGAATACAAATGAACTGGTAGGACCTTCCTAAGGCTTTTACTTTCCTAAATAAGCCCTTAAGAACAACGGATCAGATTGAGGCACTGGAGTAAGATTTCAGTAGATACACAGAGACATGTTTACAAACACAATTAGCAGTCATGGGCAGGGATAAAGGACCCAAGAAGACAAGGGTTTGTCTCATTACACAATTTTCTTAAATTAACAAAAGCTAGTTTCTTGATGAAACCAAAGTAGACCTATGTGCAGCCCTCAATGTGGTTGATTAATTCAGAATTTTCAGACAGACAAACTCTGGAGCATCAGTTATACTCATATAGAATCCTCTCCCAGAGAAGAAACTCCCAAGGAAGTTTAGTATCTCATTTTTCTTACCCTTCCCACCAGCCCCACCTGTTTCTTTGGTAGCTGATAAGGTGCTGGTCCATTGTGTATCTTCTTCAAATTGGACCCAGTTGCTAATGGCGGAGGCCAAGTCAGGTTTGGGCTGTACAAGGTTGTCAGGTGGAGATGACGGCTCTGAGATGAGGCCCAGCTTCTCTGAGCTATCACCCTGCTCTGAGTGAGAGAGATCCTGAGATTCTCCATCCACTGTCTGGTTTTCCCCAGAGGAACTCTCTGACCTGTCTGAGGAAGAAGACAATCTTGTAACAAGATTCTCAGGGCCACCTGAAAGAAAGAAAAAATACAGATATTTTGGTATAGTCCACTGTTCAGAACAGAGAAGGGGAAAGTACTGCTATACAGAAGCTATCAAGATTTCTAATAAAGGAATTGGGGGGGGGGGACAGTGGGAACATACCTACTCATCCAAGTTCTATATAAGGTGATAGTTCTCTCTAATAATGGGTCAAAGCTAAAATATTACAGCTGTGGTGTAATGATTACCATACTAGCATTCAAATAGTGCTCTGAGTAAAAAAAAAAAAACCCTAAAGAAAAAAAGGATTTTAACCAAATCAAACTAAAGCAAAGGAACTAGGGAACACAGAGAAGAGCAGTCTTAGGGGAAACATGAGCGGTGTCTGCAAGTATATGGAGGGCCCTCATGTGGAAGAGGTATCAGATACAGGATTATAGATTTAAGAGCTGAAAGGGACCTTGGAGGTAATTGAGTTTGACCCCTTGGTTTTACAGATAAGGAAACTGAGGCTCAGAGGTGTTAAGTGGCTTGCTAAAGGTCAAACTGCTGAGTGACTATGGCAGGGTTCAAACTCCAACCTTTCTGACAAGGCTGGAGTGCTAGCCGTTAGACAACTCTGATTCTTATGACCTGCATGGTCCTAGAGGGCAGAATTAGGAGCATGGAGTAGACATCTAGGAAAAATGGGTGAAAGTTAAAATGAGGATTTTAGGTATAATGTCAGGAAAAATTTCCTAAAGGTTAAAACTATCCAAAAGTGGAATAGTCTGCTTTGGAATGTAGTATGTCTTGGGGGCAGCTAGGTGGCACAGTGGCTAGAGCACCAGCCCTGGAGTCAGGAGGACCTGAGTTCAAATCCAGATTCAGACAGTTGACACTTACTAGCTATGTGACCTTGGGGAAGTCACTTAACCCTCACTACCCAACCCCCAGAAAAAAATTTAAAGAAAAAAAGTCAATACAGGAATGTAGTATGTCTTGCCCTCTGCCCACTTATTATAAGTCTTCAAATAATGGCTAGATAACCACTTCTCAGGTATGTTTAAGAGGATATCTTTTAGGGGCAGCTAGGTGGCACAGTGGATAGAGCACCAGCCCCTGGAGTCAGGAGGACCTGAGTTCAAATTTGGCAGACACTTGACACTTACTAGCTGTGTGACCCTAGGCAAGTCAAAACCAAATAACTATTTTAAAGGAAAAGTCTTAATATTTCTGCCTTCCATATTGAGAGAAGCAGCATAGTATAATGGAAAGAACATAGTGGCATTGAAATCAGGGATCTGAGTTAAAATCATGTCTCCGCCACTTATTTTTTTTATTAGATTTTTTAAAAAAGTTTTCAACATTTGTTTAGATAAGATTCCCAATTTCAAATTTTTCTCCCTCCCTCCCCCCCTCCCCTAAACGGCAGGTAATCTGATACAGGTTATTATACACACACACACACACACACACACACACACACACACACACACACACACATATAATAACATTAAACATATTTCTGCATTAGTTACATTATACGAGAAGAATCAGAGCAAAAAGGAAAAACCTCAAAAAAGAAAAACAACAGCACCAAAACAAAAGAAATAGTATGGTCCAATTAGCATCCATATTCCACAGTTCCTTTTTTTTTTTTCCTGGATTTGGAGAGCCTTTTCCATCATGAGTCTTTTGGAACTTTCTTGTACCATTGGATTGGTGAGAAGAATCTAGTCTATCACAGTTGATCAACATACAATGTTGATGATATTGTGCACAATGCTCTCCTGGTTCTGCTCATCTCACTCATCATCAGCCCATGCAAGTCCCTACAGGTTTCTCTGAACTCCTCCTGCTCATCGTTTCTTACAGCACAATAGTATTCCATTACATTCATATACCACAACTTGTCCAGCCATTCCCCAATTGATGGGCATCCCCTCAATTTCCAATTTCTTGCCACCACAAAAAGAGCAGCTATAAATATTTTTGTACATGTGAGTCCTTTTCCCTTTTCACTTATTATTTTTTTTTAAAAATAACATAGGGGTAGCTAGGTTGCACAGTGGTTAGAGCACCGGCCCTGGAGTCAGAAGGACCTGAGTTCAAATTCAGCCTCAGACACTTGACACTTACTAGCTGTGTGACCCTGGGCAAGTCACTTAACCCCAATTGCCTCACCCCCCCCAAAAAAGGAAAAAAATAACATAAAACAAAATGGTTTTTAAATCATAATCCAAACAAAAAAGATCCACTCATATTCAATTAAACCCAATAAGTTCAGCCATAGACTAAATAGTAAAAGAGAATAACAATGAATGATGGCAGCCATATTAGAACCAAATGATTTGAGCTGACTGAAGTTTACTAGACATTGCCTTGACACATATCCTGTGTCAAGGGAAAAGTTATTTAACATCTCTGTGTACTAGTTTCACAAACAGAATAGTAAAAGGATTACAATAGCCAGGATAGCTTCATTGCTGTGAGGGAAAATAACCGCACAATGCAATCATCTGTAAAATTATCTCTAATATCCCTTCCAACTCTTAACTCCCATGATCCCATGATGAGGAAGTGCTCTAAAACTATAAAGCCTGTAGAAAGAGAACAACTGTCTTAACCATTCAGGAGTAAATTTAGTTTTTAGGGTTATCTTTTGGTATCCCAGAAATAAAGATGCCCTATTCTAGTCTATGAAATGGAAGGGTCCATGGATCTCTTTCTAGTGACCAATTTACCTTATTTTAATAGTAGGACAAAGCCCATGGATGGCTAAAACTGAAGCGCTAGAAGCAACAAAAATACACAGCGTGATTTGTTAGTCTTTTTTTTTAAACTCTAGGAAATAATAGGAGACTTTACCTTCTGAAGCAACAGGAAAGAGTGATTCTTCATTGAAAGATACCCACTCAGACTGGTGGGTGGCGATGACATTGCTAAGGGTCGTCATACTAGAGACGCATCTTCTCACAGCTAATTTCAATTAGACCCTTTGGTTGTAGGAAAGCAGTAAATAATGCACCAAAACAGCCAAGAGTTATCAAGAGTTATAATCACTTCTTAGAGACTGACTCCTTTTCCTCGGGCTTCCCAATGGAGGTGAAACACACTGTCAAAAAAAAAAAAAAGAAAGAAAAAAGAAGTGCTGAAATTACATATGAAGATGCTTTCAGACAAGAACAACGTGCTGATTCATTTTGCTTGGCTATACTTGTTATTAGGGAGTGCTTTTACTTAGGAAGGTGTGAGTTAGAGGGTAAGGATATAAAGATAGGAATAGAGATAAGAACTGGACCTGTGATTTTGTTGACATAAGCAACTCCAAAGTGAGGGAATTTGCTCTTATCAATGAAGGTTGCTATCTCTGTTGCCTAGGACACTGAGCAGGGCCACAGAGGCAAAATATGGCAGACAGAGGACTTGGACCTAGGTCTTCCTGGCTGCCACTCCAGCTCTCTACCACATCGTGCTTTCTTAGTGATTAAATGGAAAGAAAGAAAGAAATTTAAAAAAAAAAAGCACAGAGTGTTAATAAAACACTAAAATACAATGAAAAAAATGGCTCTCTAGGAAGGAGAGATGGGGAAATATAGATGATGCAAAAACAAAATGTCA
The DNA here is from genome assembly GCF_019393635.1 of Dromiciops gliroides. NCBI lineage: Eukaryota > Metazoa > Chordata > Mammalia > Microbiotheria > Microbiotheriidae > Dromiciops > Dromiciops gliroides. Next base: position 227,996,452 of record NC_057862.1, on the reverse strand, counting down.
AAAAAAACCCTATTAAAATACACTGCAGAAAGCAAAAATAAGTCCAGAAGAGGATATAGATAATTTTGGTGCAATCTTGCTATGTTTAATATAGGCTTTTTTTTCCCAAAGCAAATTAACATAAGTTCACAAATTTATATATAATACTCTTTTTTTGTTCTTTGCATATGGAAATGTTTGTGGATATTTAGGTTCATTATAAAAATAGTTTTAAAACAACTAAACATATATGCAAAAGACACAAGGCTCTACTTTAAAAAAAAAACTCACAAAAGTGATTCATTTGAAGGTGATGGACTAACCCACCCCAAGAAAACATTCAGTTTACTTTATTCCTCACCCTGTTCCCTTGCCCTAATTCAGGAGGTGTCATTTTAGGACCTCGAAAAAATTAGCCTTTAAATCAGCTTTGGGGTGTTTTGTTTTTTTAAGTCCACAAATTTTACTAATATGCCAAACATTGTAATTAATTCATCAATCTCCCAAGGATATAATTTGCATCATTATAGTCCTCCATTAACTTTACAATTCCGAAGGCCTTATACTTTTCTGTGCACTTTGACATTCTTTCGACAGATAGTAAAATAAAGTCAGTCTTCTCTGCTATTCATTCAACATCATAATTGCATTTGTCAGGTAGCTATTTGATTTAAATCTGTAGCACAATCTACTGAAGTTTAAAGATCAAAAGTGAACACAGTTTAGCCAAACATGTTTCAAAGCATAAGAGCAACAGAAGTCCAGTACATGCTCACTCATATTGGAGCCAATAAGCTTCCAATCTTATTGGCACAGCTGAGTTAAGACCATTACATACTAGGCACACAAAGTAAGAGTAAAGAATGCAGGCAGCTGCCACAAAAGATGGAGGCTATAGGAAAGTAGGTTGGGTCCGACAAATAGTCAAATTCTTGAAACCTACATTTTGCCTTGTAAAACAATACTAATTTCTTTTTTAGTTCAAAAGCATTTATTAAGCCCTTATGTATCAAGTACTGTGCTAAGTGCTGGGAATACAAATACAAGCAGAAAAACAAATCCTTGCCCTCAAGGAGATTACATTCTTTAAAAAAAAATTTTTAGGGGCAGCTAGGTGGAGCAGTGGATAGAGCACTGGCCCTGGAGTCAGGAGGACCTGAGTTCAAATCTGACCTCAGACACTTAACATGTACTAGCTGTGTGACCCTGGGCAAGTCACTTAACCCCAATTGCCTCACCAAAAACCAAAAACAAACAAAAAAAATGTTTAACGTTTTATATTTTGTTTTTATGAATTACATGTAAAATAATTTTAAACATTTTCTTTTGGGATTCAGGGTTACAAGTTTTCTTCTTCCTTCCTCTTCTCCCTCTTTGAGAAGGAAAGCTATTTGATATAGAATGAACATGTAGTTGTGCAGGGCATTTCCAAATTGGCTATGTTGTAAACAGAAACAAACCAAAAAAACAAAAACAAAAGACCAAGAAAAATAAAGTAAAAAGAGTATGCTTTGAACTGCATTTGGACTCCCACCAGTTCTTTCTCTAGAAAGAACTTCAGAATTGTCCTTCGGAGTTGTCTTGGATCATCGCATTGCTGAGAATGGCTAAGTCATATACAGTTTGTTATCCTGCAATACTACTGTTAACTATGAACAGTGTTCTCCTGGTCTTGCTCACTTCATTTTGCATCAGTTCATATAACCTCAGTTTTTCTGAAAGCATTCTACTAATCATTTCTTATAGCATAACCATATTTCATCACAATCATATATCACCATTGTTCAGCCATTTCCCAATTGATGGATATCCCCTCAATTTCCAATTCTTTTCTACCACAAAAGAGCTGCTATCAATATTTTTGTACATATAAGTCCTTTTCTTTTTCCTTTTTGTTTTTTTTTTTCAATCTCTTTGGCATTCAGACCTAGTAGTGGTATTGCTGGTCAAAGGATAGATCTGTTTTCAACTTTCAAAAACAATTTCTCATGTTGAATTAAACTAATATGTTAAGGAAGAAAACAAACAAACAAACAAATAAACAAAACCCAATACTGACCTCCCTACCCCTAGCCCCTTCACTCTGACATGAATCTATATTCTTGCAATCAGTTATTCACTTTTGCCTCAACTCATTGGATTTTGGACAGCTAGAGAAACTCCTTCTGGTACCATAGGGGGCAAGGTGGCATGGTGAATATAGGGTCCTAGACTTGGAAGCAAGAAGACCTGGGCTCACAGCCTGACTCCAAAACATACTAGCTATGCAACCATAAGCAAATTACTTAACTTTTTAGTCTTAATTTCATTATTTGTAAAATAGGGATAATAGAACTGTTGTGAGAATCAAAGAAAATAATATTTGTAAAAGATGGAGCTTTGGACACTTTTTCCAGACTGCTTTCTCAAAACTTTCAAAGAAGCATTATATGCCAAATGGAGAGCAATTATAGCTGAATCCATAGAAGAGGGAACTGTCACAAGCTAAAAAAAAAAATCCTTATGAATTAAATTAACACAGAAAAATGCCAATCACTAATTTAGCACCCTACCTAACCAGCTTGCCACCTCCTATTCTGACTCCCCGCCCAACCTTGCACTTAGGACCCATATTGAGATCTCCTTGAGCCAACTTTGAAGACATACCCTATCGTTTGACTCATTTCTTTTCAAGAAGCAATAAAAATAAACTAGTAATTTAAGTAAAATCCCCAACCTAGGGAAACTGTTGGCAAAAGACAGCAGGGGAGTTATGGGAGGAAAGAGCTTCTGGGAATAAAATTGCCTCAAAGTAGTAGTTTAAGCAAAACTAAAACCAAAACAAAGTTTTGATGTAAAAGGGCAAAAGGATTAGTTTTTAAAAAAAAATTAAAGATACAATGGAGGGAAGCACAACCTGACTCTACATAGTCATTTTAAATGTGAATGGACTAAACAATCCAATAAAATGGAAGAAGCTACAATGCCAGAAGCAGACCCCAAAGCACCCAGTGGTCAACTAGAACCAGGAAGGAAAACTCTATGCATGTCTTCTGTGGTAGCCTTCTGTACACCATACTGCAGTAGATAAGTGGGAAAAGGAGACTGGCGCAATGGCTAGAGCACTGGGCCTGGAGACAAGAAAATCCGAGTTCAAGTTTAACCTCAGACACTTATTAGATGCAGCAGCAGCTACATGGGTATTATTGAGAACTTCTTCCCTTCCCTCATTCTTAGTTTACCCATCCCCAAATCTCAGATTTCTTGTGACTTTCAAAGGCAGATAGGTCTCAAAAGGGCAGGTAGGGCAATCTCTAAAGTCTACGCCATAGTATTGATGGTAAATAAGAACTCTGTTTCCCTAACTTTCATTTTGGGTGGGACAGAGAGAATGAGCAAGCATGGACAGGTTACAACCAATTATATTTTACCTCAAACTCACCCCCCTTCCAGACTTCTCTTTTCTTGTTGAAGCTACCACCACCTACCGGAATCCACTCACCTAAGTTTACAACCTTGAACTCCTCATTCTCCTCCTTCCCACAAATTCAATCAGTTTTGCCAAATCTTATTTCTATGTCTATCTCATTCTTGTCTTCTTTCTATTCAGATAGCCACCATCCTTGTTCAGGGCTTCATTGCCTCTTGCTGGACTATCCCAAGAGTCTCTTAATTTATTTTCTGGTTTAAGTCTCCCTACTCCAATCTCTCTTCCACACAGCTTGTAAAGTGACTTTTTGTAAAGTATAGGTCTCTAGCATTGTTACTCTCCTACTCAAATTCAAATAGCTCCCTCTTGATGAGAATAAAAAATTATTTCATCTTCATCGATTATCTTTTAAAATGTCTATTTTTGTATGTGTGTTTGTGTACATACATTATATATATATGTATACACGCACACACACACACACACACACACACACACACACACACACACACACATATATATATATATATATATATATATACACACATATCCCCCCCCCCACCTTGGGGGCAGGCAATGAGGGTTAAGTGACTTGCTCAGGGTCACATAGCTAGTAAGTGTCAAGTGTCTGAGGCCAGATTTGAACTCAGGTCCTCCTGAATCCAGGGCTGGTGCTTTATCCACTGCCTCTATATTTTGTGATGTACATAATAATTATTATAACATGCATATGATTTATAAGTAAATATACACATATTAAGGTCTGTATTTAAATTTTTTTTTTACTGATAGAGATTCACAATTGAAAAGTTTGGAGACCACTAACCTAAATCACTGGGAAATACACTTTTCACATATGAATTGCTAAGGAAATATAATAATCACTTGATGTAAAATTTCCCAAACTGTGTTCCATAGAACACTATAATTCCAGTCAAAGAGACTGGGGGTGCCATGAGAAAATGTTAATACTACAATATTTTCTCCTATAAACTGGCAGACATGAAAAGATGTGAGACTCATTGTGGCGTGGTATAGTGAGGAAACACTTATATCCAACTCCTACCTCGGACACATTACAGGATATGTGATTCTGAACAACCCAATTATTCAACTAGCATTGAGAAAATGAGGTGCCTCAACCAGGAGTTACCTATATCAATGAAATTACAGGTCTATCCCTTTCACTACCCCTGTGATATTATGTATTCAAATGTTTATTATATGTATCTCTCTTTTAAAAAAATAATAGGTTTAGTTTCCTCTATTTTGGCCCCAAATTTCCCCAACATCCTTTTATTCTGGGTGTAGTCTATAAACCCAGACCTCCTGTGTGATTCTGTGAATAATGAATAAAGAGTTATGTAGACAAATAGTGTGGGAAATGCTGAACTGGGATAACTCCATGAAGTAAATTACTTACCTAAAAATTAGCCAGGAGACCAGAGCCAGACTAACTATAGAAAGTCCAATATCCCCTTTCACCAAGCTCTTACTCCATGTGTGGATTCAAACTTCAGCAAGCAGAGCAGGTACAAGAATTAGACATGAATCCTACTCTCCAGTAGGAAAGTAGGCATGGTGCCCACAAACCAAAACATCAGATCTGTGCGAATTTCTAGGCACACAGCCATTTTCATGTCCTGTTAGACACAATGCCCCTCACTACTGTAAGGTCTGCTGGCCAAGATAATATAAAATTCAAGAGTCAGGTTTCCCCTCTCACCACCACCAGCTCCACCACACAAAAACAAGCAAAATTTTTTTTAAAAATTCAAGTCATCAAATGAGTAAGTACATTTACATATACACCGTCATAACCCAATGGGAGAAAATTTTAAAGAAAAGCCATCTCAAACAGTGAACACTATACTAATCAAAAGAAACAATTTGAGGAGAATGGGATAGAGGTGAAAAGGAAAAGCCATCTAAAAGTTCCTTTAAAAATCATATAGTGGGGCAGATAGGTGGCACAGTGAATAGAGCATTGGCCCTGGATTCAGGAGGACCTGAGTTCAAATCCAGCCTCAGACACTTAACACTTACTAGCTGTGTGACCTTGGGCAAGTCACTTAACCCCAATTGCCTTACCTCCGCCCCCCCCCCAAAAAACATAGTTTTAGAATTGAAATCGACCTTAAAGATTTAGTTCAATTCTATTATTTTGGAAAAGAAGAAACAGGCTCAGAGAGGTTAAGTGATTTGTCCAAAGTCACACAGGAACTTAGTGGCAGAATCAGGTTTTCTGACTCCCAGTACTGTATTTTCTTATACCACTTTCTGGTTTTAATGATTTCCTTTCTCAGAATGAGCTAGAGTGAGACCAGCTGTAAGGGCAGAGACCCAATATCAGAGGCCCCAAGGCAAATTCTGAAAATTCCTATTTACAAACATGTTTCTCAGACAGATTAGGCATGTAATACAGATTGCACTAAGGACATAACTCAGAAAATATGGACTACAGAAGACTGCACAATTTTCCCAGAGGACTCACCCACCCTTCCTTAGCCTCCCTGTTTCAAATCCAGATGTGAGCTGGTTATAGGAATTAAGAAACCCCATAAGAGGTTGGCCGAGACATCTTATTAGAGGCCAGCCCCACCTATACAATGTAATGCTATTAAATGGATTTCAGGTATTTACTGTGAAATGACCACATTCAACATGCAGAAGGAGACACTACACCTTCAGAAATGCTGTACAAGCAGCTGTCTCTGTTTTCTGGATACAAGTCATAAGGCTCCACTTCCCACTGGAGAAGCTTGGAACAAGACAAAACAAACCCGCCTCCCACCCCATTCTTTCGATGTGCATAACATGCCAACGTTCATAATCACTGCAAACCAATGACTCAAAATCTTCAACAGAGTTGCCCCCAGAGATGCAAAGCAAGGAAAGGATAAATCACATTCTAGGAATGTCAACATTTCAGAAAAATACCTCTTTTTCAATGAGATCATAGGATTTCGAGCTGGAAGGAACCTTAAAAATCTGCTCCAAACATCTCACTTTACAAACAAAGAAACAGCAACCCAGAGAACTAACAACGACTTGCCCAAGGTAAAGTAGATGAGGTGGGATTAAAACTCTGAATTCAAACTGTTTGTAGTGGTGCCAAAGGGAAGAGTCTTGGGAAGCTATAGCTTAGAGATCTTTTCTTACTATTACCATCTGAAATAAACAAATATTTATCAAATGCTTAATATATTTCTCTGGCACATGATGAACATGAAGTAGTATCACAGAATTATAGAATTCTACTCTATCTCCTCCTACAATATTCCTCCAGTGTGTCCAGATGTACTCCTTCTCCCTGCTCTCATCCAAATAGCTTACAAACTAGTTGGGGAAGAGAAGACTGACAAAAAATAATAGCAGACTAAAAACAATGTGGCAAAAAAACCCCAACACCTAAATGTAGTTCACAAGAGGGAGATCAACGAGACTGGAGTAGTCAGGGAATTTTTATGATGAATTATTCAAGTTGAGTCTTGGTGGACATATAGGATTTGGATAGATACAAAGCAGAAAGGATGGCATTCCAATTGGGGAGAAGAGCATGAATAAAGGCCTGGTATTGGTAATGAACATGACATGTTAGTATACAGGTGAAGCGATCCCACTGTTTAGGGCAGAGGAAAGATTCAGCTCAAGAGAGAAAAGATCTGGTGACAGCTAGGTGATACAGTGGATAGAGCACCGGCCCTGGTGTCAGAAGAACCTGAGTTCAAATCCGACCTCAGACACTTGACAATTACTAGCTGTGACCCTGGGCAAGTCACTTAACCCTTATTTGCCCGGCAAAAACAAAACAAAACAAAAGAGAAGAGATCTCAGACTTTCTACCTGTACTTTCTTCCCAGGAAATTCATTTTATAGGATTGCTAGAGTAATCCTTATAAAACATCACTTTGCACACAATATTTTATAGCTAATAGGGAGCTACTGAAGCTATTTTTTAAAGCAAGAGAATCTAGGTCAAACTCCTTACCGGCATTCCAGAGGCGCCACAATTTGGAACTAACTTACCTTTCTAGTCTTATCTTCTACTGCTCCTCTATACAGACCCACAGACTATCAGAGTGGGAAGGGACCTTGAAGGGATCATCCAGCCCAATCTATTCCCTAAATAGGAATCCTCTCTACCACATGCCCGATAAATGAAAATTAAAATCTCTTAAAGCCACAAGTGCTTCAAATATCTTTTAATAGAGAGATAAGCTATATGACAAAGAAACTGAACTATCTCCCTACCCCTCCCCATCATTAGATTGTGAGTTCCTTGAGAACAGGGAATGTTTTTTGCCTTTTCTCTGTATGCTCAGCACTTAACACAATGCTGGGGTACATAGTAGGCACTTAATAAATGCTTGCAACCTTTCTCCTTTGAAATATTAAAGAAACTTAACTGTAGAGATCACAGGACTTCTAAGTACACAGGTACCTTAGGATCATAAGACTTAGAAGAAATCACAGAGATAATTCAATGGCTTCATTTGGTAGGGGAGAAAATTTAAGTCAGGGAGATAAAAGTTAAAGATAAAGATAAAGCTTTTCCTAAAATTACACATAGCTAAGGATGTAGAAGAGCCAGGATTCAAACCCCATATCCTCTTCTTGACTCCTAATGCAGTATTCTTTCCACTGTACCTTGATGCTCTTGGAAGGGAGAAAGAGAATCCATTGCTACCCTGACCTTCTGAATTTTGTTTTTGTCCACTTTCCAAATTAACGTCCATAGGAGAAAAAAGAAACTGACCACTTCCCTCTCCTTTAGAGGAACAGAAAGAAACCCAAGGACTTCACTCTGAAATTCTTTAACTGTGAAATTCATGCCTACTGGGGCAGTGGATAAAGCACCGGCCCTGGATTCAGGAGGACCTGAGTTCAAATCCAGCCTCAGACACTTAACACTTACTAGCTGTGTGACCCTGGGCAAGTCACTTAACCCCAATTGCCTTACGGAAAAAAACAAAAAAACACAAAAAAAAGAAATTCATGCCTACTCTGCATCCTCTGTCCCTAAGGTCTGTCCCCATCCCCTTCCCCACACTGGAGAGGGTAGACATCAGAGAGCTCCTAGATCCTTCATTTAAGGAGGGAGCCCAAGGCAGGCATGTCATAATTTCCCACTTGGCTGCAGGACTTCATCATGATTTCACACCAGGCACCTTCCCTCCACCTCCCATCCCCTATTTTCAGCTTCTTTTTATATGTTATCTTTTCCCATTAGATTGTGAGGTCCTTAAGGGCAAGGTCTGTCTTTTGCCTTTTTTTATCCCCAGAGTTATGGACCAGTATCTGGTCCATAACAGGCACTCAATAAATGCTTACTAACTGACTGCTCTCTCAAATGAATCCATACGGAAAACTTGAAAAGGAAGAAAGATGAGTCTTATTTCTGTTATAATCAGCACTTACCTCTGACACCCAGTGGCATGGAATACACACACACACACACACACACACACACACACACACACACACACTGTTTCTGTCTCTGTCTCTCTCACTCACTCACTCCCCTCTCTAGTCATATAGAAGAGGAAGAATCTTAAGGTAATGACTTTTAAATATCCTGCCAGGAAACTTTTCATTTAAATTAGCTATCCTGATAGGCCAATGTTAACTCCAACAAGGTGGATCCTACAGTCTCGAAATCAAGACTAATTTTCTTAACTATAAAAACAAAATTTAAAAACAAGTTAAGATTTGTCCTTGACCCTGAAGAGAACAGGGGCCCAGGGCAGTCATATTCATTTAATTCAGTGAGTGGAAAGTCTACCTATCAAAGGAATGTGTGGAGACAGCTAGGTGACACAGTGGATAGAGCACCAGCCCTGGAGTCAGGACTACCTGAGTTCAAATCTGGCCTCAGACACTTAACACTTACTAGCTGTGTGACCCTGAGCAAGTCACTTAACCCCAATTGCCTCACTAAAAAAAAAAAAAGGAATGGGTGACATATACAATGGTCCATTCTACCAAATGGCTTGGTAGATATCAACAATTTTGATATATAGTTCACTGCTTTACCTCAGTTCCTAATAGCCTGAAGGGGTGGGAAACAAAGATCCCTTATGGTCCCTTCTAATTTCTAAGATAATAATAGAAATAATAACAATAGGCACCATTTCTGCAGCTCTTTAAAGTTTGACAGTTTCTTTACCTACATTATCTAATTTGCTCCAGAATCCTAACTTGTGCAGTTAATGGAGTTTACTTCATTTTGAAAGTACCAGCTCCAGAGGCCCCAAAGCAGAGGAGCTGACTCTGCTTGGCAACTGGGTATCTGCTTCTATTTTCCTCATTGAGGAGCCTCCCACAAAGTAACATCCAAGTCCAGAAAACAATGAAGATGAACCAACAGAGACTTTCAGGTAAGTTAAAAAAGAAAAGAAATTTCCTTAGAAGTGGAATTTGCCTATCATTTATCTCCAAACTGTAGCTAAATGAGCTTCTTAAGGCAGTTTGGCACTGAAGACAAGGCACCAAAATAAAATTTTTTTAACTAGTGAAATCTTGTTCATGTTAATGAGATAGTATTCATCACAGATAATTCTCTCCTCAACAGATGATAATCAAAGCGATCTACAATAAACAAGCAGATGTGACTTCCTAATATGCTTCACTTAGGCAAATGTGAAATTAGTCTGTTTTGCCTAATCACACACCAGCTAGAGGGTGTGGTGAGTTAACCCAGATTTAAACATTTGTTGCAGATAATTGAGAGTTGACTCTACCTGTACAAACAGGGGAAAACCAATACATACTATTTAACAAATTCTTAGAATGCACTCAGAACAATTTTTTATTGCAGAAAGTGAAGGGAAATCTGGTGATGTCCTGTCACAGGATATTGTTTGGTAAATATTTGTTGACTGATTTATTAGGCACAAGAATGGATATAATTGTGCCAGTGGCCCTGACAGTGAAAGATATTAAATCAGTGGAATACATTATCGAAGGAAGAATGTAGACTTTCCTTCTCTAGAAATTATTTGTAGGGGGCAGCTAGGTGGCACAGTGGATAGAGCACTGACCCTGGATTCAGGAGGACCCAAGTTCAAATCTGACCTCAGACTCTTAACACTTACTAGCTGTGTGACCCTGAGCAAGTCACTTAACCCCAATTGCCCTGCAAAAAAAAAGAAGAAAAAGAAATTATTTGCAAATATGGCATGGGTTCTCATCTATGAGAATAAAGGAACAAAGTCACACAGTAAGGAGATAAAATGTAGCCTAAAAGAAGGAATTAATGATAATAACAAATAGTGAGGAGGAGAAAGAAAAGAAAAGGGAAGAGGAGGAAGAAGCAGCATGTTTAGAGTACTTTAATACTTATATTATCTCATTTTATTATTATCTCCATTTTACAGATGAGCAAATTATTATATACAAATTAACTATTTGACTTGTCCAGGCTCACAAAGATATTAAATGTCTGAGGCCGAATTCAAACTCAAGATACCTAGCTCTGTTGTTGATGACCCCATTTGATGTTTTCTTGGCAAAGATACTAGAGGGGTTCACCATTTCCTTCTCCAGCACATTTTACAGATGAGAAACTGAGGCAAACTGGGTTCATTCAGTGACTTGCCTAGAGTCACACAAGCTAATAAGTGTCTAAGGCCAGCACTTTATCCTCTGTGCCAACTAGCTGCCTGAAGAGATAGGAAGGGTGCAGGAGTAGCTAAATTATTTCAGACCTTCTTACTGAGAATAGCAAGGGGATAGGTAGGTGGCGCAGTGGATAAAGTACTGGCCCTGGATTCAGGAGGACCTGAGTTCAAATGTGACCTCAGACACTTGACACTAGCTGTGTGACCCTGGGCAAGTCACTTAATCCTCATTACCCTGAAAAGAAAGGAAAAAAAGAGAGAATAGTGGAATGCAGCTAATATTCGTAGGAATTTGCTAAATGCAGATCAAATGTATCTGGGCAAGGATTATCAGAGAAGTGAAAAGGCCAGAAATCCTTCCCCTCTCTAACTTATACCACTACTATTAAATTCTTCTTAGGAGGATCAACTTTTTTAAAATTCTGCATTCCTAATTGATCATATATGAGGCAGTCTGGTCATACTTCTCTCCTGTTCTCTTATCTGATCTAACACTCCAACTGCCCCTCAGAGATTCTTCATCATCCCAAACAATTTCTTACCCATACCTTCAGTTCTCTCACTCTAGTGTGGTGTTGCCATTTTGATTAAAGGAGATGAAATGTACTAAACATTCACTTCTGATGAGTGAAGAGAAAATTTATAATAGTTTCCTTATTTCCTGCATATGCTTTGTGCAGGTAGGTAACTCTGCACTGAAACTTTGAAAGATTAAGAAATCTGATCAATGCTGTGATCAACCCCAAATCCAAAGGGCTCAGGATGAAAAAATACTACCTATCTCCTGAGAAGAGAGCTGACAGACTCATGGTATGGATTGAAATTTATTTTTTTGGATATGGCTAAAGCATGACTTGATTTTGCTTCACTAAACATATTTGTTCTAAGGATTTTTTTTCCATTCACTGGGGTAGGAGAAGAAGGGAAGGAGAGAAAAAAAATTTATATATATATAAAATATATACTTTTAAATTAAAAATATATAATATATATTTTTAATTAAATTTTTTTCTCTCCTTCCCTAAAATAAGAAAATCTATCTATATATTTTAAATCCTGTATTAGAATGGAGCTCTATTCCATAAGGACATAATTTGTATTTTCTTATTATTTTATTTCTTTGATTTTATGAAGAGAAAAAAGTAAATCCCAAGATACCTATAATGATTTAATAGGAGCTTGTTTTTTAAAACTGCTTTTCCCCATGCCTTCCTCCTGAAAGCATTCCCTCCTCATGTCTGCTTCCTAAAATCCAGTTTCCTTCAAGGTACAGCTCAGGTGTTAACTTGCTTTGGTTTTGGTTTGGTTTGGTTTGGGGTTTTGTGTGGGGCAATGTGGGTTAAGTGACTTGCCCAGGGCCACACAGCTAGTAAGTGTCAAGTGTCTGAGGCCAGATTTGAACTCAGGTCCTCCTGAATCCAGGGCTGGTGCTTTATCCACTGTGCCACCTAGCTGTCCATGTTAGCTTCCTTTGGGAGGCCTTTTCTAATTCCATTAAGTGATAGTGCCCTTCTCCCTATGCCCTCAAATTACTTTGCACTTATTTTTTACATACTTTGAGAATAATTTTTGTGCAGCACGGCATTCTGTACATAGAAGGTGCTTAATAAATACTTTCTGAACAGAATAGCTTGTTCCTTTCTAGATTGCTTCAGAACATAGCAAGAAATGGTGGAAGGGAAACAAGTTTACTATTTTAAATTACTTTCTATTTTTATTCTGAACTCAGAAAAATGATGTTATCACATGAAACTTGAGGTTTTTATTATATTCAATTTCTTTTGTTTTGTAGGTATATAATAAGATCAACCTATGGCTTTCAAAGCTATCATGCTCATCCTTTTTTGTCAATCCTGTTATGTTCTCCCCATTTTAAAAAACAGATGCCTTGATAACCTTCTTTTCTTGCTTTTTTCTTTTTTTATTCCTCTATCCCTATTCCTCCTTGCCCTTCCTCCTTTCCACCACCATTGGAAAAGAAAAACCAACTAAAATATACAAGAAAAATAAGCTTAATGAAAGTTTGGGGCCAGATCTAACTAAGCAAAGTCATTCCAAGGACTTTAAGGATGAAATTGGAAAGAAGACAACAAATATGGAGACAATGAACAGAAGAAGATCTGCAAATATTTTTATAACAAACATTTCACCATCAATTAGAGCAGAACCACTGCTGGACACCAATGTCACAGTTCTTCATGTGCTACAAAAGGAAGTTATATGGTGCTAAAAAAAAAACAAAAAAAGGTAGGAAGAACAGCTGAAGTGGAACAAATACTTACAAAGGAGGTCTGTGTAACAAAATTTTGAGTGTTTTTATAGACTGATTCTCAAGATTCCCTAAGGAGGGGAGGAGACCAAAGGACATAAAAAATTTTGGAGCTTATAGTTAAGGATGACCTAATGTCTCTTTGTTTTTATTTCTACAAAAATTTCACAGTAATGTATGCACACATACCGTGGGTCTTCTTGAAGAAGCTGGAAGGCTTTTAATCAGTCAATAAATATTTATTAGATGCCTACTATATTCGAGGCACTGTGCTAAGCACTAAGGCTACAAAGAAAGGCAAAAGACAGTCGTTGTTCTCAAAGAGCATACTGTCTAATGGAGCAGATGATAGACACACAACTATGTACAAACAAGATATGTACAAGATAAATTAGAAATAATCAATAGATGCAAAAAAAGAAACAATCAATATAGGTAAGGAACTAGAATTGAGGAGGATTAGGAAAGTTTTCTTATATGAAAGGAGATTTTAGCTGGGATTTGAAGGAAGCTGAGAAGCCAGGAGGCTATAATGAGGAAGAAAGCATGCTGGGCATAGAGGACAGCCAGTGAAAATGCCCCAAGAATTAGCAAATAGAATACCTTGTTCAAGGCCAGTGTCTTGGGATTGAAGAATACATAGAGTGTATGGAGACTGGAAAGGAAGAAGAGTAAAGTCCATCTTTTCAACAAGATTCTTCCAGTGATATTCTATTGTTTTGAATCATGAAATGCCAGAGTCTATGGAGAATTAAAGTTGAGGTTCACCCAAGTGGCAGTGGAGAGATACATGGTGGGTATGATTCAGCAGCACATTACCAAGCACAAGAGAAACAGCATAATGAATGCCATCAGATGTGTGCCTGGAAAAAAAGGTGGGTAGGTTGTTTTCTGAGAGTGGAAGATAACAGAGGAACACGATGTCAAGAAAACTAGAGGAAGATCCCAATACATTGGGATTCCACCCCCCACCCCCCAACAGGAGGATTAATAGAAGGTCATAAACAAAGGTTAATCTGAAAGAAAGGACATGAATGGCTCACAAGCTGCATCCTCAGAAGGAACACTGATATTGATAAGCTCATAGAGCCATTCAAGTATTGAAGTAATGACAAGCTACAACACTTTCAAAGGAAGGCAAACTGGATGGTGAGGTGACTGGAGATCATGCTGACAGGTTGAAGGAACTGAGATCATTAGCCTGGAGAAGAGAAGATGTAGGTGGTGTTGGCACAAATAGTTGTTTTCAAGTATTTGAAGGCATGCCATGTAGAAAGCTTATTCTTTTGGCCCCAAAGGGCAGAGCCAGAATTAATGGATGAGATTTGCATGCTAAATATCAGGGAAAATTTAGACAGATGTTTCATTTATCTTTTTTTTTTCTTCAGGGCAATGAGGGTTAAGTGATTTGTACAGGGTCACACAGTTAGTAAGTGTCAAGTGTCTGAGGCTGGTTTTGAACTCAGGTCCTCCTGAATCCAGGGCTGGTACTCTATCCACTGCGCCACCTAGCTGCCCCTAGACAGATGTTTAAAAGTGAAATTGGGGCTTTCTTAGGATATAGTGAATTTTGTGCCGTGGAGGTCTTGAAGCCTAGGCTGGTGGATTACTTGTCAGAGCTGATATAAATGGGATTCCTGCTAAACTAGGATTTGGAATAAATGTTCTCTAAGGTCCTTTCAGACTTCAAAAAGCTATGATTCTCAAATACTAATGATAAAAGAATTCAAATTTATGTAACTCCTTATGATTTACTTTCCCTCTAACAACCCTCTGGGTATTATCATTCTCATTTTACAGATGAGAAAAATCTAAGACTCAAAGAGAGCGTATGATTTGCCCATAGTTACCTAGCTACTGTCAGAGTTAAAATTCAAATCCAGTTCTTTCTCCTGACTCCAAGTCCAGCAATCTTTCCATTATACCAAACCACGTGGATATAGTTCCTTCCTTTCTTAGGAACCCATTAGTTAACATGCTCAGCAAGGAAAAGAGTGGCAATCCTTTCTCCCCATTTTTAATAGATCATTTACTTTGGTTCCTTATCAGTGAAAAAGGATAATAATACCTTAACTGCTAGAAGGGAAGGGGTTTGGCCACAAGATCTCTCTCTAGTCATGCTGCTATACAACAGAAAAAATAAGTAGCAGAGCTGTCCTTAAGAGCAACAATAGGGACTGTTGGCAACATGACTGACAACATGAAAAAGGAGATTTTCTCCATTTAATTCCTTATATTCAGAACAACAATAACAACCACCAAAAAAGCCCCAAATATTAAATATAAAATGTGATAATTCTGCCATGAGAAAGAATTTCATAAAACTCTAGGAGAGATTTCAGTTCACACTAATAAACATATAAAATAAAGATAGAGATAACAATGTAGGGACGCATCAGGACCCAAGCTCAATCCTAGAGATTTATCCCAGGCAATCTCATTTCCTTTCTCAAGAGCAGTTTATAGGAAATAAGAGCTTGCAATACCAGAGCACTAGACAAAGAGTTAGGAGACCGAGTGTGTATCCTTCTCTGCCACTAATTTTGTATGCACTTTGGCAAACTAAACTAACAAGCATTTATTGACTAGATGAACAAACACTCAAGATACAAGGATAAAGCAAAACAGTCCTCAAGGAGTTTATTGGGGGCACAACATGCACACATATAAACAGAGAATATATACAAATAATTTCCAGAGGGTGGCTTAGGTCAAATATGAAGGTCCATGAGAAATATTTGACACAAAAGTTTTAATAGAATTTTTCTTTGAAATAAAAATTTTGGGGGTGGCTAGGTGGCGCAGTGGATAAAGCACTGGCCTTGGATTCAGGAGGCCCTGAGTTCAAATCCAGCCTTAGACACTTGACAGTAGCTGTGTGACCTTGGGCAAGTCACTTAACCCTCATTGCCCCACAAAAAAAAAAAAGAAAAGAAAAGAAAAAAAAGAAAGAAAAATTTTGTCTTATTTCTATTTTTTTTTTGCCTTTATGGATAAGAAAAAGTACTTTTTCAATTGACACAGCTTGTTCATTTGAGAGAGTCTCAGATTCTAGTCCTTCCAGTGTTAACTGAAGAAGAGTTCTCTAGGGCTCAATGGAAACATAGAGAAGTGTGAATTAAGGACTCCAGAGGGATGGGGCGAACACGTGGTTAGGCAAATGCAGGAAGCAAATCGCTTAACCTTTGTCTCAGTTTCTGCAACTGTAAAATAGAATAATAATATCATCTACCTCACAGGATTGTTGTGAGGATCATAGTGCAGAACGTGTGGTAGGTGCTTACTAAGTGTTTTTTCTCTTCCCTTCGCCTTCAAAGACAAAGAGGTTCCATTAGCTGTCTTTACGGTTTCAAGCACAACTCTCTCTCCACTACACCACACTGCCTCTTCTGGAAAATAGCAAGAGCATAACCAAAGAAACCTTGTGTGATATCCAGTCTAATCAGAATTTGGAATTACAGGGGTTAACACTGAAGCTGCCAAAACAATGAGCCTTTACTTTAGAGAATAACTCATAGTTCTCTCCAAGGAAGAATAATGATGATAAAAAGAAAATATAGCCTTAGGCCATCCTAAGCTATGGCAGGCCCCTAGAGCTGGCTCCACTGAGTTGGATTCAATGAAACTCTTTCACAAAGTGGCAGAGCATTAATCTTCTTGGCAAATGGCAAAAATGGAAGGCATCTATCTCCCCTGCCTTCTTTCCAACAGATGGAATCCTCTGTGAAGATTCAGCAGCCAGATCTCAACTCACTCCTGGCTATGCCTTATCCTCTGATCCAGAAGAAAAAGGGTTACTTATAATACTCAATCAAGATAAAGCCCTTGGTCAATCTAAAAAAGAAGCAGAAATGCAGTGCAATGCAATGAACAATCAAATGCCCACTACATACAAGGCACTGTGCTAGGTGCTAGGGATTAAAAAAAAAAAGTGGTATAATTTGGTGATTACCAGTCCCCAAATAGAAAACACTACAATAGGATACAACTTGTATACCAACAGTAAATCAAAAGAATGTATGAAATAAGTACAAATAATTTGGGGGGAATAGGAAGAGAGCTCTAATTACTGAGTAGGTCAATGTGTGTGATTGGATCAGAGTAATTCATGAATAACATGAAAAGCAACTCTAAGTGCTCATCCTACTGAAACTGACCCACCAGCCCCATACACACACAAGAACAACACAATGGCTTTACAAGATTGGTTAGAAACATGGTACTAGAAAGGACTACCCAGTTTAATGTTAGCCCTGGTCGCCTGAATAATTGTAGCATCCTCTCCTTGGCTAGGATATACAAAAGAACTTAGATCCTTTATGATATAAGTATTTGGTACATACTAATTGGTGTACAGCTCTCTAGGGAAGTAACCTACTGTACTCTTTCCAAGCCCACCTCAAGGCTGTTGGTCCTTCCAGGAACCTGTCTACCATTAAATACCACCAATAAGCAGGTGTCACCTGTATATTCTCCTTCAACTGTATCTGTGCTCCCCTGCCCCCAGTAATCAAAATACGCTCACCTTTAAATCTGGAAATCATCTACATTAATTCAATTCAATAATTCAAATCAACAAACATTTAATAATAGTAACACAGGATCACAGAATTTAATCTAGATGGGATCTGAAGACATTTAGTCCAATCCTCTCATTTTGCAGATGGGGAAACTGAAGTTCAGGGAAGAAATGATTTGCCCAGAGACACATGGGTAGTATGTGCCAGAAGTGGGATTTGAACCTAGGTCTTCTGAATATTAATAATGCCTTGCAAAGCACTTTATTTATAAAATGTCATTTGAACCTCACAACAACCCTATTAGAAAGATAAGTATGATGCCTCTTGTGTTCCAGGCAACCCTCCATGCTATCAGTCCCATACCAATACTTAAGTGAAATCCCACCTGCTATAATTCAAGATTATTCTCTCTAGTGCTGCTTTCACTTTATACAGAATACCTATTCACCTGCACCCACACATTTTCTCTGAATCACCTTAGCTCCTTGTCAGTTCTTTCAGCTCCAAGTTAAATAAAATGTGGTTGTAGCTTGAAATATAACTACTCTAAATAGTCTTGTAAATAAAAGAAATTTAGCCAGCACATACTATTCTTTTTAAACAGCCTGCAACGCCTCCACTGAGGTGATGATAAGATAGATACCAGCAGTATTTTTTACTCACTTGGCTCAGGGTGACTGCAAGTCATCCTGAGCAAGTAAGCAAATGTCTATTTTCAGGGATGCTCTTTACCACCAACTCACTGAGTGGATTTTCTTAAGTCACCTAATTTCATTGCATCTCAGTTTCAGTTAATATAAAATGAGACTAAGAGAGCTTAACTATAGTCCTTGAAGAGTCTTAGAAATTGGGGAAAGAGAGTAAATGGCACAAGACTTAAGTGGTGCTAAAGTGCACCAAGTTCTCACTTGGTTTTCAAATAGAAGGGAGAAACTACAAGGTCAAAATGTGAACACTATTCATGGAAAATTGTTGTTTTTTCACTTGCTTGACAAGTTTAAAACTTATGAATTGCTTCTTCATGCCCACATAGAATTTTTTAGATGTAGAAAGCAACATCTGTCAGGTTTCACCAAAATCTGTATGGGGTATAAGACTAAAGGATTTCTTTCTATCATTCTCTAAACTTGTGTTTAAGAATGAGCAAACCCAGATTACAGAACTGGTTACGGGTGGAGTCATAATTAAGCAACAAAGAACAGGAATCTGAGAAGGGGCAATATCATATTATCTTTGATTGCTGAAGAGCATATCTTGAAACTTGTATTTCAAGATCCAAGTGGACAGCCCTTACCTATTAACAAATGACTTACTAATGATCATAGGACTTAGAGAGGGGAAGGACATTATACTAGAACAAAGATTCTTACCCTGGGGTCCATGAACTTGTTTAATAATTTGATCATTATATTTCAATACAATTGGTTTTCTTTATAATCCTATATTTTATTTTATGCATTTAAAAATGTTATTCTAGGGGCGGCTAGGTGGCGCAGTGGATTAAGCACCGGTCCTGGATTCAGGAGTACCTGAGTTCAAATCCAGCCTCAGACACTTGACACTTACTAGCTGTGTGACCCTGGGCAAGTCACTTAACCCCCACTGTCCCGCAAAAAAAAAAAATGTTATTCTAAAAAGCAGTCCATGGGTTTTACCAGACTGTCAAAGAGGTCCATAATGCAAAACACTTTAGGAACTTCTGAACTAAAGAATCTAATCTAACTCCTTCATTATACATAGGGGGAAGTGAACCTCAACAAGTGAAATGATTTCCAGTCACTTCAGTCACTATAAAGAGCAGCACTAGTATTTGACACTGTGTCTTTTGAATATATCTCTAATCTTTTTTTTTTTTTTTTTGCAAGGCAATGAAGGTTAAGTCACTTGCCCTGGGTCACACAGATAGTAAGTGTAGTAAGTGTCAAGTGTCTGAGAATGGATTTGAACTCAGGTCCTCCTGAATCCAGGGCCGGTGCTTTATCCACTGCACCACCTAGCTGCCCCCAATCCATATCTAATCTTAAGACTCCCAGGTACATATCAGCAGATACCATGCTCTAAAATGACCACACTAAATAAAACCTCCCTTTCCTACCCCAAACCCATAATAATAATCATTACAGAATAGGGATTAGACCTATGATTTCATTGACACAAGCAGTTCCTAGATAAGGAAACCCCCTCTACAAATGCACCTTTTCTCAAGTTCATAGATGTAGAGAACCGCATAGAATACTGAGAGGTTACGTGATTTGCTTAGGGTCACATAGGCAGCATGTGTTAGAGACAGCACTTGAACCCAAGACATACTGGACAACTCTCTATCCAATATGCCATTCTTTCCATCTCCATATGCACATGTATGTATGTATGTATATGCATACATTTTACATAATTATCTCATTTTATCCTTAGGATAACTCTATGAGACAGTTACCAAAGTTATTATCTTCATTTGAAAATGAGAAAACTGGGACTCAGAGAATTCAAGTGACTTTCCCTAGTCACATAGCTACTATCAATGTATGGATATCAACCTATGTCTTTCTCACTTCAAGTCCATCACTCTATCTGCTATATCATTCTGTCTCTCCCTAAACTGTGGCACAAAAATGTATGTGACTAGATAGATTCAGAAAATCTGAGTTGGAAAGGCCTTAGTGAATATAATACAACTCCTTGCTGAAGCATGAATTCCACCCCTCCCCCCAGAACATACCCAGTAAATTCTGCTGTACTCTACATACTATAAAATGTGATTTTTCCATAGAAGAATGTCAGTATAATTGATTGGGTTATTTAAAACTAGCCAGAAGAAGTTAGCAGGGGAAACAATCCTGCTTTAGAATGGAATAGATGATATGATCTAATAGATAAAATCTAGTTCAGTTCTAGTGCACCTTATATTCTGTATAGTCTGGATTGCACCAGGATATGAGTACTTTGGCAGTCAACCATAAATGGACTCTGTTGTCACTCTCTAGTTGGTAATGGTTCATCCCTAAGACAAAGCATTTTAAGTGTTTCTAAGGAAGAAAATAAGCTTGGTTGATTCAATTTAATTTTCAGATTCTCCCTAGCCGTGTGACTTTGGGTAAACAAGCTTCAGTTTTTCCATCTGTAAAATGGGAATACAATTTACACTACCTTCCTCACAAGATTGTTTTTTTTTTGGGGGGAAGTCTTTTAAAAAACAATCCTGTGAGGGGGCAGCTAGGTGGCACAGTGGATAGAGCGCCGGCTCTGGAATCAGGAGGGCCTGAGTTCAAATGCGGCCTCAGACACTTAACACTTACTAGCTGTGTGACCCTGGGCAAGTCGCTTAACCCAAAATGCCTCACAAAAATAATTAATTAATTAATTAAAAATTTAAAAAGTAAAAAAAAAAAAAGCCTTTCCCCTTAAAATACTTTAAAAATATGCTTCGCGGGGGGCAGCTAGGTGGCGAAATAGATAAAGCACCAGCCCTGGATTCAGGAGGACCTGAGTTCAAAGCCGACCTCAGACACTTGACACTTACTAGCTATGTGACCCTGGGCAAGTCACTTAGCCCCCACTGCCCTTCCCCCCCCCAAATGCTTCATCAATTTTTGGGGGGGGGCAACGAGGGTTAATGACTTGCCTAGGGTCACACAGCTAGTAAGTGTCAAGTGTCTGAGGCCAGATTTGAACTCAGGTCCTCCTGAATCCAGGACCGGTGCTTTATCCAGTGTGCCACCCAACTACTCCAAATCTTTTTTTCTTCATTTTTTTCATCAATTCTTAATAGTAAAAGATTAATAAAATCCTAACTGAATGCCTCATTGTGGCAAAGAGACTATCTTGAATTCTCAAAGACTATATACAACAAGGTACAAATTCTGATAGGGGGCCTAGTAATAATCAGCATCTCTGTGGACTGAAGACTAGTCTGGTTAAGTTCAGGGAGACTCATCATAGAGTTGGCCACAGGGTCACAAATTTTTTTGGCCACAGAAATTCTGAAGGAAATATCAACACCAAAAACATCTGAGATTCTTTAAGCATTAGAAAATTATAATGAATATCTAGGCAATACCACATTCAAATAAGTGCCTTTTTGAGGATGTTAGCGATGTTTTTTGAGGCAGCAAATTGCTTGTGACTGGAGGCATTTCAGAAGAGGTAAAAAAACCATTTGTGATGGATACTGTAAGAGGGAGTTCATACTTCAATTATATGTTGTTCTAAATGACACCTGAGGTTCCTTCCAGTTCTGAGATCCTATGATTCTATTCTGACCACCGTGGTGAATTGCTTAGCCATAGTAGCATTAAAGTAAGGATTCTTAATAATTTTTTTTGTGTCATGGACCCCTTTGACAATTTGGTGAATTCTAACAACTCTTTCAAATCAAGTTGGCAAGCATTTGTTCAGTCCTTACTGTGTGTCAGGCACTGTGCTAAGTATTGGAGAAACAAAAAAAAAAGGCAAAAAGACGTCCAAAACCCACTTTCTGCTCTCAAGAAGCTCAGTCTAGTGGGAAGATAACATGCAAATAACTGTCAACAAACAAAACATATACAGGATAATGGAGATGATTAAATATATAAGATATACAAAGGAAATCAAATAAACTGAAATAAAGATATATATTTTTTCCAATCCAAGTTCACGGAATCCCTGAAATCTGGGTACTCCTCCCCAAGACTCCAGATAAGAACTCCTTGAATTAAAGGATACTTGGATATGATCAGAAATAGTAGGAAGAGAGGCGAGGTATTAAACAGTAGTAAAAGGATATTCATCTGCTTCTTCACAATTCAATTCAATGAAGCAAATGATCAGTAAACACCTTCTCTGTGCATTTGGAAAACACTGGCTGGGCATACTCAAAGATTAATAAAAGGGAGCCTTTTAGGTGTCTGCAGTGTTGGTTGCTTGGGCTACTGCCTGTCATGCTACACATAAACCAAACTGGGAATGCTGCTTGGGAGCTAGTCTGAAAAATACAAGCAAGGATTCCTCCCCAAACAACCTTTATGCTGCATATATCTAGTCTCTTTCATAGCTTTCAAAACAAAACCAAAAATCATTCCAAAGAAACATAGTAGAAGGAAGGAAGGGACTTGTGGCTTCTGCTGACCCTTCACTGATAACTTTTCATTTCCGCTGAACAGGGGAGGGGGAGGAGATCTTCCCTTTTTTGAGAAAAACAAAACCATCCACATACGATAAAAACAAAAACAAAAACAGCAACAGCACAGCCAAATGTGATATCTCATGCAGCTGCAGCACATCTCCTAAAACAGACACCATGGCAGGAGTTTGGGATGTTGACTGATCACACAAAATGAGATGTAAACTCCTAAGTCTGGCATTTAAAGGCCACTCATAATTTGGTCTTTCCAGGCTGGCAGAACATTAGTCCCCACTGTAGGTGTGCTCAGAGCCCTGGCGGATCATTCCCATTGATTCTGAGGAATGAAAAGGCCACTGGGAATGCTTTCCTAGAGTGTGTCAGTGCCTCTACCTTACAACCAAACTGGGCTACTGGCCATTCTCCATACAGGACGTACTATATCCCATTTCCCTGCTTTTCCAGATTGTCCCCAGTACTCAGAATGCACATTTCCCTTACCTCCACTTCTCAGAGTTCCTAACTGCCTTTACAGGCTCCACGAAAGTGCATTCCCTTTTCTGAAGCCTTTTCTGATAAGTAACTGTTAGAGTTCTTCCCTCAACAGTTATTATTTTGTATTTACTTTTTTCTATATATTTTGTAGTTACTTATCCGTAATCACATTTCACCCCAACAGAATGTAAGCCCCCTGAGGACAGACTGTTTTCTTTTATCCCATTTTGTCTTTGTATGTCCTGTGCCTAGTACACAGCCTTCCACATAACAAATACAAAATAAATTCTTGCTATATTAATAAAGGAAAGCCATCACCAAAGTTACATGGCATGAAACTGAGTTGCAGAGAAGTAACGATTCAAAATTTAGCTGGCTAGGGATTTGGGGGAGGGAAATAATAATCAAATTTGTGTAGGGGTATAGATCAAAGAAAGTGTCAAGAACTGAAGATTGCAAACCCAGAAAGGTTACCTCTCCATTTAATGCAACAGTCTTAGATTCTGACTAGTTATCATGAAATAAAGATCCTACTTCAAGAAACCCCAACGGAAAAGTCCAAACTTAAGAAATCAGATAAATTAGCAGATTATTCAGTTCAACCAACATTAAGAACTTTCTGTGTACACAGAACAGTGCTGAGGGAAGATAAATCAATAAGATGCAATCTTTGCTCTCAAGGAATTTATAATGTAGTAAGGAAATTAAGATAGGTATACAAAGAACCCTAACACCCAAAACTGTACTTTTTTACTTCAAGGATTCATAACTCCACCAGTGCAAAATCCCATCCATCTTCTCCAAGAAGCCTTTCTAATAATTCAATTTTCTTTTTTATTTTCAGTTCCATATTCTTTCCCTACCTTCCCTTCCCCCATCCACTGAGGAGGCAAGAAATACAATACCCCTTGTACATGTGAAGTCATGCAAAACATATTTCCACATTAGTCATATTCTGAGAAAGAGAAAAGGAAACCAAGAAAAAGAAAGAACTGCATCAGGACTCTGAGTCCTTCAGCTCTCTATCTGTGGAGGGATAGTATTTTTTATCACGAGTTCTTTGGAATTCTGATGGATCACTGTATTCATCAGTTACTAAGTTTTTCATAGTCAATTATGTTTATAAATATTGCTATTTATTTTCCTGCTTCTCCTCACTTCACTTTGTATCAGTTCATACAAGTTTCCTCTGGGTCCCTTTCAACGGGAAGGGAGATTACCTCCCATTTACCTTGTATGTACAATTGACTCTTGAATACACATAGTTGTTTGTGTATTGTCTCACCCATTAGACTGGGATAAGAGCTTTCCGAGGACAGGGACTGTTCGGGCCTCTCTTTGTATTCCCAGTGCTTAGCAATGGGCCTGGCAATAGCAAGCATTTAATAAATGCTTATTGACCTGTTGACTTGTATGGACACTTTTTCCACCAATGCAAATTGCAATCTGCTTCATAAATTTCTATAGTCAAAAAAAAAAGGCCATAACCTTTAAGGAGTAACTGGTCTTATGGCGTGGTAAGGAGTGCTATCAAATTACTAACACATACCACTTTTTAAAAAGGCTTCCACTGAGGTGGTTAATAGTATGAATATGAGAAGTTGAGTTTTTTTTCCCAAACTTCACTTGGTCCAGACATATGTAAAGTGCTTCATTAACCTTAAAGCACCATAGAAATGTTAACTCTTATTATCATTTCAACTCATCCTAAGCAAGTACTGAGATGGCTACATAATCTATTGCTGGACCAGTACTGAAGACCATTCCAGCTTTGTAGGTCCTGCCAGGGTTTGTGGTCACTACCATGATGAGGCATGAAAAATGCACAGGTGGGGACAGCGAGATGACAAAGTGGATAAAGCACCAGCCCTGGATTCAGGAGAACCTGAGTTCAAATTTGGCCTCAGACACTGGACGCTTACTAGCTGTGTGACCCTGGGCAAGTCATTTAAGCCTCATTGCCCTGCCCCCCCCCCAAAAAATGCACAGGTGATACAAATAAGGAATTATGTGAAGTCCAGGAATGAAATTATTATTTTTTCTTCTAGGGTTGGGAGAATTAGGGAAGATTAAATAGGAAGAACAACCCGTGTGTTTATATGAAGTTTTACAATTTACAAAGTGCTTTTTCAGTATCATTAAATCCATTTTACCAGTGAGGAATCCAAAACTTAAAGGAGTTAAGAGTCTTGCCTGCAGACACACAATTTGAAAAGTATGTAGCAGGGAAGGGAATCAAATCTAGGTCTTATGACCATAATTACACCATTAAATCATACTACCTTTCTAGATATGATGGCATTGAAGCTAGGTCCTGAAAAATGGATAGAATTTTAGCAAGCAGAAATTTGGGGTAGAAGAATGTCAGGCAATTTTGTGGCACAGTGAATACAGCTCTGGACTTGGAGTCAGGAAGTTGTTATTGTTCAGTTGTTTTTAGTCATGTCCAACTCTTCGTGACCCTATTTGGAGTTTTCTGGGCAGAGAATTTGGAGGAGTTTGCCATTTCCTTCACCAGCTCCTCTTATAGATGAGAAAAATGAGGTGAACAGGGTTAAGTGACTGGCCCAGGGTTACACAGCTAGTAAGTATCAACGAACTAACCAAGTGTCTGAGGTCACATTTGAACTCAGGAAGATGAGTCTTCATGACTCCAGGCCTAGCATACTCTATCCACTGTGCCAACAACTATAGAGTCAGGAAGACCTGAGTTCAAATCCAAAGCCAAACACTTAGTTTCCCCATCTGTAAAATGGAGATAATAATAAATAGCATCTACCTCCCAGGGCTGCTGTGAGGATAAAATGAAATAATATTTGCAAAGTACTTTGTGCAAACCAAAAAGCATTCTAAGCACTCTATGCTATGCACTATATGCTAGATGGTGACCAAACATGATCAACAACTTGGAGTTAAGAAAGCATGGGATATATTCAGAAGACAGTGAGTGAATAGGGAAGCTAGGTGGCACAGTGGATAAAACAATGGCCCTGGATTCCAGAGGACCTGAGTTCAAATCCGGCCTCAGACACTTGACACTTACTAGCTATGTGACCCTGGGAAAGTCACTTAACCCTCATTGCCCCGAAGAAGAAGAAGAAGAAGAAGAAGAAGAAGAAGAAGAAGAAGAAGAAGAAGAAGAAGAAGAAGAAGAAGAAGAAGAAGACAGTGAATAGTCCTGTTCGATTGGAGTACTGAATGCCAGGAAATAGAGGAGAAGAAAAATGTGAGATAAATTTAGAAAGTTGGGTAATCACAGATTGTGACAATCTGATATGTAAAATCTTCATTTTATGAACATACACATTATTGGGCACATTTAAATGCTATGATTCCATACACATTAAAGAAGTGTCTTTGCTTTCTCAATTTTCTTTTGACTTTGTTTGGGATAGCCTTTGTCCTGAACCAGCCTCACCCCTTAATGTCTTCATACCTTCAGCACCACTGCCCTACCCCACCCCACCAAGCAGCTGATATTGTCCAGGAGGGAAGGTGTAGATAGGTAGATCTAGAACACTTAGAGAGGTTTCTAACAAAATGAGGTAACCTACCTCCAGCCAGAAGGTCCAATCCCTAATAACTAACATATAGGACCAGGTGTCACTCTATTCCCCTTAATCATAACTAATCATGCTCTCCTACCACAGGGTCCCTGAACCACTGGATAGTGGAGGACCTTTGAGTCCCTTTCTTCCACAAAGACCAGGTTTAATCAGAACAGTATAATATTATAGAAAGTAATCATGGGGGCAGCTAGGTGATACAGTGGATAAAGCACTGGCCCTGGATTCAGGAGGACCTGAGTTCAAATCTGGCCTCAGACACTTGACACTTACTACACTTACTAGCTGTGTTACCCTGGGAAAATCACTTAACCCTCATTGCCCTGCAAAAAATAAACAAATAAATAAAATAATCAAAGGATTTAGGGACAAGAGGGATCCTGCCAGGAATAACAATTGAAGTTAGAAAGGAACTACCTCTGCCATTTGTCATATGGATTTGTTTCTGGGGTCTCAGTTTATCTATAAAACGTTAGTGGGAATGGAATGAGAGGAAGGGGACACACACATGGAATAAATGATCTCCATGATCCCTTCTAACCCTAATGTCGTGCCATGTATTATCTAAAACTGAAGTATTACTTTTGGATAGAAGTTGTCAACAAAAGGCAAATGGGAAGCAGTCATTTGGCCCTGTGACTCCCTGTTGCTATCATTTTGATGGCTAAGAATTATGCATGCTATTATTTTTCCAAGTGGATGGAAATTTCCCGTAGTTTATGCCTATTCTCCTCTCTACCTCCTCATCCTGGCCAGATGAAGTAGAAAACTTAAATTTATTCCACTTTACTTTTTATAACTTAGTCAAAGGCCAAACATTCATCAAATACCTACTGTGTACAGTACATTGCCTGTCACGAAGGAAGAGATGAAGATAAGTGGAGAGACTGCTGAATTTTGGGGTTAGAAGAATTCCTGTCCAAATCTCAGCTCTGCCACCTACTGCCTATGTGACCTGGGCAGGTTTGGGTCTCAGTTTCCTCTTCTGTAAAATAAGGGATTGAACAATCTGACCTGTAAGGCCTTTTCCTTCTATGACTCCTTACTCTCAAGGTATTTCTCTCTGGCTTTACCCTTCCAACCTGCATGTGAATACTGATTCTTAAAAATTCCACTGGGGATTTAGACACAAACCTTTAGTACATACACTTAGTCATACCACCACTAATAGTATTATTTCCCATGCTAGACTTATCACTGTCAGCAGCTCTTACGAAACAGAAAAACCACAAATTCAAACCATACAAGCCATAAATGGAAACAGCAGATTTCCTCATTAGAGAATATAAGAGGCAAGCTCAGTTCCCTAAGATCTCAGGTTTTTTATTTGGCTTTCAAAGAGACACTAAATTCCAGAGCTGAGGCTCAATTACTTCACCTGAAACGTAAAATAACTCCTTGCCTACCTGACAAAGGGTAGTGGGAAGTGGGAACTCAATTGCTTTTACCAGATTACTACTGTCCTTTTCCATCTTTCAGCCTTCATAAACCAGTGTAAAGACTATCACTTCTACTGACCAGACCTAGTCTTTGGAAGTAGTGGATCAGTTATGGAAATATAAAAGGGGAAGAACATGTGAGAGAAATGTATTGCTCTCTGCTCTTCTCCTCACCACATAATTATTTAATAAAGAAAAAAGATTAGATAGAAAAATTCCTGTCTCATGAAATAACTTAAAAGTGTGGTTTGAAGTTCAGGAAAAATATGAAAGGGTTCTAGGAAGTTTGAACAGTCACTGTTCTTGGTCTGCTGAACTCTATCATGCTGGCTGACCAATGAAGCAATATTATGGGGGGCTGATCCAACAGGAAAAGACTTTAACCAATGGAGAATGAGTTCAACTTATATCCCACTGGGGGAAATTCAATCAAAGAGGCCAGTTCTACCCTGGCAGAATGAAGCAGAGAACTGAGGCAAATGGCTATCCAGATAGCTTAAGGCCAATATGGCTTCTTCATGTGAATTCTCAGTAATTTCCATTTCCTTAATGTTCTGTTTTGCCCATGGGGACATAAGCACTCTTAGAAAATGCTTTTAACTTCACTTCAGGTGGCAGCTTTAGTCTTCATGAGATTTACAGTTAGGATCACAGTATCAGTCACTCCAGAGGTTGCAATATTTATTACACCATCCATAGCAGAACATTCACTTCTAAATAACCAGTCTAGTTAATTCCAACTACCTAGGTAAAAGAAAGCACCCCCATTTTATGCAGATTCAATCTATGAAATAAAAGTATAATTGGTTAAATGAGGGAGGCATTATTCACTTTAAGGAAATGATTATTTGCTTTACCAGATTAATTCCCAATAGGATTCTTTTAAATGGCAAGATCAGTAGCGTTTTGAAAATTATTTCATTGTCAAGAATACATTTATAGTATAAAGCAAGATTCACTTGTAATTATGCTGTCCTTTATGTTTCCAATGACCCACTATCCAAAAGATACAATTATGGGTTTTTTCTCTAGTAATATAGATATATTTGCACTAATTTATCTATTCATTCTCATGTGATTTTGTTTATGACCATTGACAGCCATTTACAAAGCAATTGGACTATATTAAGAGTGCAAGGTCTGTTCGTTAAAAGACCAAAGCAAAGTTAATTGCCTATACTGAAGGTCAATCCTATGACTTTGGGGCATAGAATTATGCTCTAACCAGAAAGGTTATCCAGTCACAGATTTATGTGAAAGAAAAGAGAATAACCATTAGTGGCAGCCATTAAAAAACAAACAAACAAATAAACCCGTATTTCCACCAGTGTGAGAAGAGTAGGAGAGATTGGAACTAAACAAATAAAACCAGTGCTGATCTTGGTAGATATGGGGCATTCACTACTTCTGTAAATTAGGTTGATAACTGAGACATCTGTTGTATTTACTCAAATAGACACACTTCTTTACTTTTTATTTCTTGAATATGGTAGGGGGTGTTTGAGTAAAGGAGAGAGAAAAATCAGTCTTTGGCTGTGTCGCCCATAGGATGGAACTAAAGACCAATGAAGAACATTTCTTTCCTAGCAGAGCCTCTGAAGACTTAGTCAAAGAAAATGACTACTTTCAATGTTGGTTTAAAGCATTCTTCCTTTTCTCTCAAAGTCATTCAATCTTTCAGCTGCTCTGAACAAACCCTGAGACTGAGCCATGAAGTACAAAATAAATATCAGAGGAGGAATAATTCAGAAAGTGGAAAACTGAATACTGAAGTAAGGGTAACAGAGAGAAGGAAAAATATGCAAGTGAATGTAAGATTAACAAAGCCCTGGATGTTCACACAACAGGCAGTGTTTGGAGAATTTATTCCTGGATGATCCCACCTTTGCAGAACTATTCCACATGGATATGTGTATCACAGTGTATAAACATAATCTTTCCTTCTATTGTGATCCATTTTCCCAAGGGGACACTTGGAAGTATTCATTTAAATAGCTAAGTGCTATGAGATCAACAAGGAAAGCACACATTTGGAGTTTCAGAAAGAGCTCTGAAAAACATTTTAATTTTTTATGCATCTTCACATCTCTTCAGTTTCAAGGGTTTCCATTCAAGTGATGCTATCAAGCACTGTTGTACTTAAGACATCCAGGCACAGAAAAAATCTCTGGAGAAGTGCAACAGTCACTGTCATTGGGCATGAAATTGAGCTCGAAAATGCTGAGAATGCAATTTCTTTCAAATTCTGAATCATACACCACAAAACCACAGCCAAAAGTAGTACCTTCCATTCATCTCTACCCCCCAAGAGAAAATTAAAGAGAACCCCTTGGGGGGTAGAGAAAGTCTACTATTATCTGGTAAAACTCTAGCAAAAACGCTGCACCAATTCAATGACCACATTCACAAACTATAACCATCTTTGCAGAAATCCTTAAAGTCGTGTATATCAGAAATTATGATTTATCTAGGGGGAAGACAATAGTCCTTAGAGTCAAAAGACAAACTCAAGCCTGGGCTTTGCCACTTACTAGTTAAGTGACCTTGGTCAAGCTTCCTTACTCTAGGCTTCAGGTTCCTCACTTTAAATTAAGAGGTTGGACAACATCATAGGATCATAGATTTAGAGCTGGAAGGGACCCAAGAGGTCATATAACGAAACATGTTCATACCATAGTTAAAGAAACTGAGGCCCAGGGGGGTTAAGTAACTTGCCCAAGATCACGCAGCTAGCAAGCATTCCAAGCAGGATCTAAACTCTGGCTTTCTGACTCTATATAATTATCCCACAGCTTCTAAGGTCCTTTCAGTTGTAGCAGTCAGTTACTACATGACTTGACACATATTTGTAAAGTGCTTTACAAACTGTAAAATAGCATATAATTGTTATGTTGAGGATGTCACGTGATCTGTATCATGTTGTAAAAAGAAAGAATACATACATACCATACCACCTTGCTACCAGAGAGAGGATACAAAAGGATTAGATCTTCTGAAAACCTTCAGATAAAGGTCTTTCCTTATTCATGAAATTACTGTCTCAGAAAGGTCAAGGATAGGTGAAAAGTAGTCAGAGACAAGAACAATAAAGGGGCAACAAGACACAAGTAAAAAGAAAGTTAGCCTTGGCATCAGGAAGACCTGAATACAAATCCTGCACCTAATACATACTGGCTGTGTGACCAAGGGTAAGTTATTTAACCTCTCAGTGTTAACTTTGTATAAACAAGACGTAGATCAGTATCAGTGAAGTGTTTCCATGCTGGGAGCTGTCTACATGGAAGAAATCACAGGTCTCTTTCCCCCAGCCCAACCAAAACCACAAACAATAGTAATGATCATAGCTGATATCATATTATGATTATTCTTGACCACTTGTATTATCTCCTATTGAATGGGAATAAAGTAGGTAGTCAGATAGCCAATTTTTTGTAACCAAACCTGGGATTTAAGTGGTATGGAGAACTCCTTATGAGAAAGCTACTTTAACCAATGCAAACTGTGTTTTGTTTTGTTTTGTTTAATTAATTACTATTTCTATATATACCAATTTTGGTTAAGCATATTATTATTTTATTAATATTATATACTAATAAAGAATCTCCCTAACTTCTCATGGTCTCTGGCCATGTGGTAGAGAAAGCAAGGAGAGAGCTTCAGTGTGGCAGTTAGCCCAAGCACAAGAAAAGTCCCCAAAGACCCATACTGTCTCCAGCACATGGTCTTAAGAAGACCTAGAAGATTTCAGAAGACCTACAAGCCAGAGCGCCAAGAGTGGGTGCTAAGGAAGAGAGCCCTCTGCCTTTTCCAAGAGGCAGGTCATTATACACTGATCAAAGCTAATTGGTTAGCATCATTTAATTCCATTGGTTGACTTGACTTGAGGGTGGTCTACAGATGACACCAGAGTGAAAAATGTAAAAGACCCTTGATGAAGGACAAAGGCCAAGTTCATTATCTAGGTGTGGTTTGATCCCATCAATGAGCTAGACAAAAGAATCAATCACCATTTCTTTTGTTTCCTAGGGTTTGTCCTAGATCAAGGAGAACAGGACTTTCTGGAGGGGGGGAGGGGGAAGAAAGGACTGAGAAACTGAACTCTGGGTCCCCCCAAGAAATCCATTAATAATTATTTTCTCATAAGACTATCACCTGCTCTGCCACTTAGAAATTTGGTGAGTTGCCCAGGGTACTGAGAGAAGTGGTTTGCTTAGAGTTAGACGGTCAATATCCATCTGAGGAAGGGCATGGGACCAGGTTTTCCTAACTCCAAAACCAGCCATTATGCCAAGGCACCTCAGATAGACCTTTGCTTATGTAAAAAAGAAATGTACTTAGAACTTAGCACCTAGAAAAAATGTAAATGAGAAACTGTGGTCCTCTGATGCAGCTCTAGAACCTCTTTATAGAACTCTACAACCTATCCAAATTCCATTTCTCACTTCCAAAACATGCCTTGAGCTTTTTATCTTAGTCTTGGTGCATGCTATTCTCCCCACTTGAATCAGAGAACCTCAAAGTTGTAAAGGAACTCAGAGTCAACTAACTAGTCCAACCAGTCTCACAACAATATTCCTCCCACTACAAGAGAAGTATCAAACATGTCGTTGGCAGGAAAATCTGTTAACAAAAGAAATAAAACTATAATAGAACAAAGATAATGTTAATATGTGGTTTTCTAAGTCAATGTGGTTTAGTGGCTGTTTCTATTTAAGTTTGACACCTTTGTTCTATGACCTACCCAACAAGCAGTCAGTCATCTCATCTAGGTTCTGCTTGAAACTCTCCAGTGAATTACCTCCTGAGGAAGCCCATTCTATGTTCAGACAGCTCTTAATGTTAAAGTTATCTAGCATCAAGCCTAAACTAGCCTCTCTTCATCTGCCCTCCTAGTGCTGCCCTCTAGGATTAAGCAAAAGAGTGTGGTCCCTCTACCACACTGAAGAGCCTTCAATTACTTGAACTATTATATCTGCTCCAAGTCCTCTCTTCTCCAGGCTAAACATTCTTAGTTCCTTCCTAATGTGGAGACACTTTACCTCTGAACAATCTTCTCCACATTAGCCATGTCCTTCTTAAAATATATAACCTAGAACTGAACACAATACTCCAGATGTACTCTAACCAGGGTACCCATACTATCGCCCTTTTAGTATAATACATTATACTTCTCTTAATGAAACCTAAGATTATATTTGCCTTCTTGGCTGTCATAACACACCATTGATTCTGTTACCTCTGCAGTCCATTTACTTCTGTGTATATGGAATTCTTTTGGTTTATGAGTTCAGAATTTTTAAAAATAATTTTTAAAGAAAAAAAGTTGCTGTCCACTAAAACTTTTGAATCTTTTTCAAACTGCTGCCTAGCCACATCTATGCTATCTTATATTTATAAAGCTTTATGTAACATTCATTTGGCAACATGGTATATAATAACATAGTATGTCAATGTTTCTATGATCTTGACAATGTAAGTATTCCCTCCAAAGATACAAATCACAACCCATTCGCATTTTACTATAAATACTACATAAAAGATTTACTCAATGTAAGGGACATGTTCTTTTAGGCCTTTTGGACATTCTGTGGTCCCCAGTATAGCACTTAGGTTTTCCATGTTATCACTTCCCCTTGTTATAAGTAAGACTGGCCAACTTGCTTTTCCATTCAAATATTTTCTGGGTATCCTTCATACATTTGTATGCACATAATAATTGGCATTTTGTTTTACCCTATGTGTAGGCAGGGAAATAGTACAGTGTAATGGATGAAGAGCTGCTTTGCAAGCCAAAAAGACCTGGGTTCAAATCCCATCTCTGACATATACTGGTTGGATGACCTTTAAAGCTAAGAGCTTTAGGCAACTAAGACTATGTTGAAGAGAAGGTGCTTAACCTGCACTGGAAGAGCATTACCTGGGAATTTTCTATACCAACGAAATCACAGGTCCTCTTTCTATTTATATCCACCCTGCTCCTCTCCATCACCGTTTGGGCCATTTTCAGTTTTAAATCTTTAGAAATCATTGTTAAAGAAATGGTTTTGTAGGGCAGCTAGGTGGCACAGTGGATAGAGCACCGGCCCTGTATTCAGGAGGACCTGAGTTCAAATCTGGCCTCAGACACAACACTTACTAGCTGTGTGACCCTACGCAAGTCACTTACACCAATTGCCTCACCCCCCCCCCAAATGAATGGTTTGTTTTCGGAAAGAAAGAAAGAAAGAAAGAAAGAAAGAAAGAAAGAAAGAAAGAAAGAAAGAAAGAAAGAAAGAAAGAAAGAAAGAAAGAAAGAAAGAAAGAAAGAAAGAAAGAAAGAAAGAAAGAAAGAAAGATATGGGTTTGTGTATCTGGGAGCAGGTTGGGATCGCTGAAAATGCCATGCAATTTTTCAAAAATAATCTAGCCCACTCTCTATTTCCTATTTAATTCTGAATCTAGGAGCTCACTGACTACTCGTAGCTCTTGTCACAGATATGTGTACTGATGCTCTAACTCAGTACACTGCCCATTCAACTGCATGCCATGATATAGGCTACAGTTATAGGGTAAAAGTTCTTAACCTAGGATCTACATGCTCAATCATGTGAATATTTTGATAACTACATTTCATAAGAATTTATTTCCTTTGTAATCCTATTATTTTATTTTATGAATTTAAAAACATTACTCTGAAGAGAGAGTCCATAGGCTTGCCCAGATTGGCAAAGGGGCCCATGACACACAAAAAAGATTAAGAACTCCTGATACAGAGGGGAAAAGCCCTGGATTTTGAGTAAAGGACCAGAAACTCAATCTTGGCTCTGCCATTTACCAGTTGTATGATCTTAGGCAGGCCACTTTGCCTCGATTGGCTTTAATATCCTCAAAATTAACCTCAAAAATGAGGAAGCTGGACTAAGCCCCATTCAAATCCAAATCCTATGATCCTACATGGATAATTAGACTGCTCTTTTGTGGATCTCTTTGAGGAGATCTAGTATTATTCGGATGGCTTAAAAAGCCATCTGTACAATGTCATCCATAAAAATGGGTGTCTGGAAGACCTTACTATCTATTGTGAATTTCTTTTCCATTTAGACTATGTGCAGGACATCCTCCATGGTAACAAACACTACTGGCTAGAATATATCTTCCTGTTTTATATCTCACTTGATACGAATAACTAATCTTTGTTCAATGATCCTCTGATTATTTCTCTGGTTGTATCTATCAAGGAATCTTGTATCATCTTAATATAAAGTGGAGAAGAACCTTTAAGGTTGTATACAAACACACATACACACACACACACACACACACACAATACATATAAAATGAATTCCAGATGATCTGGGGAGGGGGTATACTAGTAGTTAAAGACACCAGGAAAGGCTTCATGAAGCCATGGCATATGAGCAAAGTCTTGAAGCAAATCAAGGAATCCAAGGTCACCAAATATCAATAGTGCTCCTCATCTAGATCATGAAATTTCTTGTCTTTTCTTTTGCACAGGCTCTCCCTCATGCCTGAAATGTACATCTCTTCTTTACCTCTGGGAATCTCTAGCTTCCTTCAAAACTCAGATCAAGTGTCACCTCCTACAATAGGTCTTTGCTGATACTCCCTAAACTGATAGCTATTTCCTCCTCCTTCTGAAAAATTTTTGGGTATTTTACAAATGTATTAATATAGAAACATAAGTGTGTGTGTATGTGTATGGGTATATGCATTTACTATGCCCATGCTATTTCCCCCAGGAAAATGTAAGATCCCCATTGGGACTTTCATTTTTTGAATTTTCAGTGTCCAGAATTGAGTCTGACATGATGCAGGCACAGACTACATACTTGTATATTGATTTAGTTTTTACAAATCTTTACAAGTTCTTGATGGAATTTCTCTACCTCTTTATTCTTTGTAACAGATATTGATCTCTAATTCTACAATTAATAATCATAAATTTATAAATATAATTATAAATTATAATTCTATTTAATAAGGCACTGTGCTTGGCTTTGAAGATAAAAAGGTAAAGACAAGATTCATAATATAGATTATATTCATCATGAATGCTAAGATAACTGAGTGTCCCATGAAATGATGCTTCTTCTCACCCTTTGGCACAGGATGAAACCACTTCAGGCAACTCCAAGTAGTATCTCCAAGCAGTATCTTTGTGCCATCCATCTTTTCATTTAGCTGCAACTTCCTTCACTGCTTCAGGTTTCATTCATAAGGAGAACATCAATACTGATATGATTTGGTTCCTTTAAATGTATAACTTTGGTTACAATTGAGGAAAGATGTCATATTTAAAGTGCCAAACATTAATTATTTTCTAGATGTCTTTGTAACTACTGGATTTTTAGTATCTCCTAATTCCTTTTCTATTTCTCTGTCCCCCTCAGTAGTGAAGTTGAAAGGGAGAGAGGGAAATTGGGGGAAGGGGGCCAGGCAGTACCCACAGGAATCACAGAGACAGCATTTTTTGCTTCCTATGTTGCCATGCCCCCACCCCCCAAAGAAAAAGAACCATCTAAGGACCAACTTAATGATAATCAGTTTTTCATGCTTTTTCACACTACACTTATCCTCTAACAGCAGGTAGTTTGTTACCAGGACCACACCCAAAGACTTTACAGATTGGCAGAACCAACTGGAACATGTCTTCTGCTGGAACAGCCTTTGAGATCCCAGGGTCAGCTCCATATCATGAGGTACTAAAACAGAACTTTTGTTTTAATATTTGTTGTTAATAATTTCCTACCTTGTATTATCATTCTTTTGCTAAAAGGTATGATATAATAGAAGGAACAGTGCATTTGGAATCAGAGAATCTGAGTTCAAATCCTGCCTCTGCTCCTCACTACCTATATGCCTTTGGGTAAGTCATTTTGCCTTTCTAAGACTTAGATAGTGGATAGAGTGCTAGGCTTGGAGGCAGGAAGACCTGAGTTCCAATCTGATCTCAGACATTACCTAGCTGTGCGACCCTGTACAGACCTGTTTGCCTCATTTGTAAAATGGAGATGATAATAATAGCACCTCCCTTCCATGGTGGTGGTGAGGTTCAAATGGGAGAACCATTTCAAAGCCCTTAGAGCACAGAGTAAGCACTATATAAATGTCAGTTATTATTGTTATTGTTATTAATTACCTAATCTATAAGGGCTTGAACAAGATGATATCTTATGTGCCCTTCATCTTTATAGCCTATGGATTTTTCACCTAATCATGGCTTATCTCTAAACTAGACTATTACTCCTCAAGGGCAAGGACTAAGTGAATGCTTGATAGCTGTCATAACCCCTAACAACAGTGCACATAGTAGGTACTTAAATATCTGTTCATGCCTTGTTTCATGTCTCCTTCTCAAGACTACTTACTCCCTGTCACCTCCAGGATCAAATATAAAAATCTCTAGCATTCAATGTATCTATCCTCTCACCCTCCCCTTTCCAGTATTTTTTTTTCCATGAACTTTAAAAAAATATTCACATCTCAGAGGTTAGGGGTTCAGTGAATGAAATCTGGAAAATCTGCATAAAAATTTTTGATTCTCCCTTAATACCAGATAAGCAGTCTGAAATATTATAGCATTAAAAGAAAATATATGTTGATATTATATAATACTACACATATTTTATGCATTTCTGAGTTTCTAAACTGTTTCTGTGTCGTCTGCTGGCCTTTGCCTGTTTCTGCAAAACTCCCCCAAAATTCCCATTTCTTTTTTTTTTCTTTTTGCAGGGCAATGAGGGTTAAGTGACTTGTTCAAGGTCACACTGCTAGTAAAGTGTCAAGTGTCTGAGGCTGTATTTGAACTCAGGTCCTCCTGAATCCAGGGCCAGCACTTTATCCACTGCACCACCTAGCTGCCCCTCCCATTTAACTTCTTATACTGACCTGAGATACATCAAAACTGCCATGGGGAAAGTTGAGATATGGAAGGGATAACTGTACTTTTACATCTTTTATTCCAAACCACCACCTACTCTTTGATCCAGGTATGCTGGCCTCCTTGCTCTTCCTTGAACAGCAACCTGGTTATATACCCTGGTTATATGCTGGAATGTTCTCCCTACCTATTTGTTTTCCTGGCTTCCTTCAGGTCCCACCTAAAATTCCACCTTCTACAAGAAGCCTTTCCCAATCCCTCTTAATTCTAGTGCCTTCTCTCTATTGACTATTTCCCATTTGTCCTGTCTATAGCTCATTTGTACATAGTTATTTGAATGTTGTTTCCCCCATTAGATTTTGACCTTCTCAGTCTAAGGATAGGAACTGTCTTTCGCCTTTCTGTCTAGCTCCATTGCTTAGCACAGTGCCTTGGCACACAGTAGGTGCTTAGTAAATGTGTATTGACTGGCTTACTGACAAGCAGGCTTCAAGGTGCCCTCCAACTGCTCTTTTTAACTAGCCATCACAAAAAGGAAAGACAATCTGTTGTCTCTTATTGGTAACTGACACTACATTACAGAATGTATCTTGGCCCAGGATACTCAGCAGAGAGCTAGGCATTTGAGGAGCCATGCATTTTGATCCCTGTACTGACACACTTCCTGCCTGTATAATCTTGGCAAACTCTCCCTCTCTTGGTTTACCTCATTTAAGAGAGACAGTGATAATACTAGAAACCTGCCTTCTGGAATTGCTGGGCGGTTGGGGGTGGGGCAGTGGGTAGAAGGGGGGAGTAAGGAGGGGGGTCTAATAGCAACAGAAGGCATTTTGTAAATATCAAATTGCTAGATAAATGGTGTTAGTAACACCTCCAATGAATGTGCTAAGGGTTTTAAATACCTCCTGAATGGTTTCCTCACCCCCCTTCCCCACTGGCTCTCACTCTTGTGGGGTGTTGCTTGCTGCTTTTGAAACTTCAGGCTGAGTTTCCAGGGAAACCTAAGGAGGAGGGAACTGCAGGAGTTTATTACTGAGTTGACAAAGGGAAGGCATTACTGCAGCAAAGCACACAATGTGGAAGGGGGTGGTGGTGAAGAAAGATGGACTTTCTGAAGTTAACTCCAGATGGAAACAGATGGTTTTGACCAGTTGGGTGTAGGCTAAACCTTCCTGGTGAGGTTACAATTCACAGCTTTCTCACCCACAACCAATAGATTGTGCTAAATGATAGGTATATATACATATATATAAAACCTTTGCAAATTCATCAAAATGCTTCTGGCTCAAAAATATATCTTCTAGCTGGGTATCTTTGCTTCAATCCTTAACGAGACTGAAAACCTTTACTGTCTCTGGATCTCTTGTTTTATAGCTTAACTTCCCCAGGATCCCTGGCATTAGGAGGAAAGAAATAGGGATATCTGTATAGAAAACAGCATGATGAGAAGATAACAATAAGTAAGATTTCATTGGATGGAGATAGCTATGATCTATCTATGTGAAAGCACTCTGCAACCTTAAAGTACTAGATAAAGATAATCTACTATTATTTCTCTGGGCTTTATGTTTATAAAAAATAGAAGGCTTTTTGGATTATATCTATCTTATATTTCCTTTGTATGCTCCATACTGCTGAACCCTAGGCATATAGTAGGCACATGGCAAATATTCACTGGATTGAAATAGGGCAATGATTTCCTAATTTCAGGGGACCTATATTACCTTATTACATTTATTTTATAATAAAAATGTTTTGATTATGTGTAAATCAATATATGCTAAATAACTTTCTTAGGAGCCATGTCACCTCCACTCCATTCCAACCAACAATTCTACTAACCCTCTCCACCAGAGAATTGTACCCTGTCCTGAAGCCACCTAGGGCTTACATAGGCCATCTTTGGTCTCATCTTGCTTAGCTCCAGGCCTCTGAAACATGACCTAGACACCCTCCCCTTTTCTCTTTGAAAGGTAAGCTCCTTGAAGGCAGGAGCAGTTCTGCTTTCTCTTATTGTATCTCTGGAACTTAGCCTAAGTGCTTAACACATGCTTTCTATGAGAGGAACAAGAAATCCAAGTGAACAAATTAAAATTAGTTTCCTTTCAAGAATTTTTGCAACAACCCTAGAAACAACTAGAAATTCCACAAAAATCACAAAACCAAGAAAGTATCTCACTTCATTGGGGGAGCTTGCAGAACAAATACTATAACTTCTATAGTTCTGACTTCTGTAGCACTTTGTTTACAACAACCTTAAGGTAGAGGTGGTGCAAATATTATTTTCATTCTACAGAGGAGAAAACCAGGACTTGGAGGGAGAAGGGAAATGATTGGCCACGGGTCCCACAGTCATCGGGGCCAAGATTCAAATCCAGGTCTCTTGACTCCCAAAACACTGTTCTTTATTCTACACTTTGCTGCCGCTATTGATGTTTCTTAATCAAAGTTCCATTGGAGTGATTTATAAATTGACATCTCAATGGTTCATTTTTCACCTATTGTTCCTATGTGTACCAAAAGCTTAGGAATTTTTTCAAAGCATAGAGAAATTCTGGGAAGGCATAAATACTTAACAACTGTGATTTTTTTTTTTGCAAGTTATAATAGAAATGTCAAAACTGAGATTGCAATGTCATTATGGCTCCAAAAAATTATTTTTTAACATCTCATCTATGAGATATCTACCAAAATATGGGGGAAGGTAGGAGAAGGGGAGTAAGTAGAAAGATTGTGAGGGAAGCCAAGTGGGGGTCAGCCTGATACTGACCATATATCTGGCTTTTGCTTCAGTTACCAGTGGCAACAATATGTTTAGAATCCTGGTTAGGAATTTAGAGGATTGGGGCAGCTAGGTGTCGCAGTGGATAGAGCACTGGCCCTGGAGTCAGGAGTACCTGAGTTCAAATCTGACCTCAGACACTTAACACTTATTAGCTGTGTGACCCTGGGCAAGTCACTTAACCCCAATTGCCTCACTAAAAAAAAAAAAAAAGGAATTTAGAGGATTGGTTTTAACCCTGCCAAAAACTGAGTAAGACATTAGATAGAGCCTCAGTAAAGTTCAAGGTTTAGAATAAGCAAAGACCCAGTAAAAGCAAAAACAAACCTCATCATGTTACTATATCATATTTATGTTGACTACCATACTGGAATATAAGCCTTTTCTCCACAAAGGCAATTCTAGGAATGCACTGTCATTATAGATGTAGTGAGTCATCGTTAAGGGAACTGTTGTTACTCCACCCACATTCTTAAACCAACCTAAGAACACTGTTCT
Organism: Dromiciops gliroides; assembly: GCF_019393635.1. Taxonomy (NCBI): domain Eukaryota; kingdom Metazoa; phylum Chordata; class Mammalia; order Microbiotheria; family Microbiotheriidae; genus Dromiciops; species Dromiciops gliroides. Next base: position 227,954,895 of record NC_057862.1, on the reverse strand, counting down.
GTATTAACTTGGGTCCTCTTGGGTCATTCACCTTGGTGAATGAGCGAGTCAGTTATAATTAAGATGTCTGAGAAGCACCAACACTAGCTTACTAGTTGATCCCAAGTGAAACCAAAGCTTTGTTGATTCCTATGAAAACTACCCAAAATTACCACCAAGCAAGCACATTCAGTTCTATATGGGGTCCAGTGAAAGGTGTTTTGGTTTACAACAGAGAAATGTTGACAGATGTTGGTGAAGAGCTTTGACCCAAATGACAGGATGCTCTAAGCCAGGATTATGGGAGTCTGGGCAGAGTTTCAAAGGGGCAGGACAAGGCAAGACTTGTATATTTCCTGCTTTCCCTAACCTAGTTTCTTAACCAGTCCTCACTAATGAAAATTAACTCTACTTAACACAAGGAGACCCAATCATTTGTATACACTCTACTGTCCATATGCAGGACAGGTTCCATAAGCAAAAATGTGAAGTATTAAGTCTATCTTTGGTGTCCTTCCACCTTCTGATTTCTTGAGCTCTTTTCCCTTCATGCTCATATACCATCATCCAATTTCCAGAGAAAATTATTTTTATTAACCAGTGCCCTGCAAAAACAAACGATTCTGAAAAATTTAAGAACACAATGATCAGAGGGGGCTCCAGCTAGGTGGCATAGCGGATAAAGTACTGGCCCTGGATTCAGGAGGACCTGAGTTCAAATTTGATCTCAGACACTTGACACTAGCTCTGTGACCCTGGGCAAGTCACTTCACCTCATTGCCCCACCAAAAAAAAAAAAAGCTTAAAAAAAATCCAATAATCAACCATGATTCTCATGGTGAAGAATGCTACCTATTATCAGCTACTACAGAGAATGAGATACATGTTTTTGGACAAAGGCAATGTGGGAATTTGTTTTGCTCAATTAATTATGCTTATTTGTTAAAAAGGTTTTGTTTTTCTTTTTTCAAGGAGGAAGAAGTGGAAAGAAAAATAAATGTTTGATAACTGAAAAAGTATTTAATTTTTAAAATATTGGCTGATAATAAATTAGGTCAAGGTTTTGTCCCTCCAAAAGTGTTTGCATTTTTAAAAATGGCTTGGGGGGGAGAAAGGAGAATAATGGCCAAAGCAACTAGATAGCACAGTAGATAGAGTGCCAGGCCTGGCCTGGAGTTAAGAAGACTCAAATTCTTGAGTTCAAATCTGGCCTTAGATATTTACTACCTTTGTGACCCTGGGCAAGTCACTTAACCCTGTTTGCCTCAGTTTCCTCATCTGTAAAATGAGCTGGAGAAGGAAATGGGCAAACCACTACACTATCTCTGCCAAGAAAACCCCAAATGGGGTCACAGACACAACTGGACAACAACAAATCTAGTTTCTGGCACTGCTGAGAGATGGTAGGAGAAATACCTAGGGGGACTGTATATCAAATCACACTATGCAATCAAAATAATTCACATTTATATAGCATTTTACAGTTTATAATAATGTTCTCTTCACCATGACCCTGGTTATGGATTCTATTTTCAGCTTGAGGAGACTGAAAAACTCACCTAAGAGATGTTAAATAATCTTCCTAGGATCACACAGCTAATAAGGGATCAAGGTAGAACTCAGCATTCCACTTTGCATCTGCAGCTTTGCCTGGTTTCAACTGCACAGAACAAGATTGACCCTCCAGGGATAAACTCATCTTCTAATCTCACCACCAAGAAATTAACTCAAACCTGGGTACCACCTCCCTCTGTCTCCTCTCTCCTCTTAATGTAGGGCTGGAGAAATACCAAACTCCTCCCCAAACCTTCATATATAAAGGGGGGAAACTGGACTCTCAGTTCATTCCACGTCACAGCTATCTTCCACTGGGCCCGGTTTCAATTCCATGGAACAAGATACCCCACCCCACCCCCCACCCAACACACCTTTTCCAACAATGTAGTCTTCCCCCATTATATGGTAAGCTCCTTGAGGGCAGGGATTGTCTTATTTGTACCTCGAGAGCTCAGCACATTGCCTGTCACACAGTAGACCCATAATAAATGTTTGCTGAATTATTGACTTGTCTCCAAGTCTGCAGTTCTTTCTATTATATCATCATCAATCTTGCTTCTACTATTCACTGGGTATCTTTGTTCTACTTTGATGGTCAGGTCTAATAACCATTACCACCAAGAAGGACTGCTTCACAGTTCACAATACCAAATAACTACAATTAAAGAATATAAGAAAATACTGAACAGTGCACGTGTGTGTGTGTGTGTGTGTGTGTGTGTGTGTGTGTGTGTGTGAGAGAGAGAGGGGGGGGTGGTTAGAATTCAGAATACTAACTAAAGCTGCTACATGTTGATATCTTAGGTTTTAAAGAAAATAAACAGGGCAGGGATGTTTGTTTGTACAACCTACAGGATTAAGCTAGGAAAAGAAACAGGAAACAGTGATACATCAACGAATCAAATCATCAGGGCTTATAAGTAACTGGCCAGAAAGAACACTTGAAATTACAATATAGCTTTCAACCTTTGCACCAAAGGTAGGAACCAGAATTCACCAGTGTCATCAACAAAATCCCTCTTTGATTATTAGTCTTTCCCTTACCCCACCCTAAATTTCTATTTACAATTCACTGAGGCATCAACAAGTGTCCTTTCGATTGCAAGTTAGTTAGCTAAAGCCCCCATACCTCTTTATATTCTTTTTTTTTCTTTTAGTGAGGCAATTGGGGTTAAGTGACTTGTCCAGGGTCACACAGCTAGTGAGTGTTAAGTGTCTGGGGCCGGATTTGAACTCAGGTACTCCTGACTCCAGGGCCGGTGCTCTATCCACTGCGCCATCTAGCTGCCCCTATATTCTAATATTTTAGCATTTTCAAAGTATGTAATATTACTTTTAATCACAACATGAATACAAATGGCAATGCTCCTCTTTTTCCAGTTGGTCACCAGTCTGACAGAATTGAAGAGCTTAGGCAGGCCCAGGGCCACAAATTGAACAATCCTGGTTTACTCTTTTGGTACATCTTCTAAAAATAAGGCTGCACATACACAAGTTTCAAAGAGGGGAAGAATGATTTCAACAGAAACACATGCATTGTGGAGAAAGAGAATAAAGCCAAGAGAATTGTCTAATTCTAAGTGGCCTCAAACAGGAAGGGAGTAAGGAGCAAAGAAAAGCCAAAAAGACACTCAAATTCTCTTGTTTTTATAATTTGATGTTTGGATTTTGGAATAGAACTAGATAGTAGAAATAGCACTGTATTTTGAATGAGGTCTGCATTTGAGCCCCAGCCTCCATCTGTGTAACTCAGATCAATCATTTCACGCTCTAGGCTTCAATTTTTTTATATGTAGAAGGAAGGGGTTGGACTAGTTCACTTGTAAGATCTCTCCAACAGATGTAAAATTTATGACTGTAGGTAAAGATTGCTGGTTTTTTCAATCTCTTCCCCTCCCCCCCCAACAGTGGAAATACATTTGCAATACATTAAGCTAAAAGCAGCATTCACCTTTATTTATTCAAGCCTGGAAGGACAGTGATGCCCGGCCATACAAATGGAGAAATGGTAGAGAACATTTGCTGATTGAGGTAGAGGTGCCAACAGCTTCCAAATACCATTCTTAATGATTCACTCACACGTCCATCCCACACTGCCAGCTCCCTTCTGTAGGGGCATCAAGAGAATATGTTCTCTTGACGGGAAGCAGGCTTTCAGCAGTTCCTTTCTGAAAGGCTGAAGGAGACAAGCAAACAAATACAATTTTCTCTCCCCTACCATCTCACTGCCCCCCTCAGGTGTTACACACTCCGATAAACAGATCCACAAGTAACTCGAGCTCCCAAAGACAATCAGACGAATTTGGATATGACAAATAAATACTTTTCCCCTCTCCTTATTCTTGGCGAGAAGAAAGTAAAAGCACTACAGACAGAGAGGGAATGTTAAAGAGAAAACCGCCAGAAACAAGAGTATGATGTTTCGGCAAAAGGAAGGTTTCAGTCCTCATTACCAAAGCCAATCTCTTTAGGGTGACAAGTAGGCAGTGGGACTCGGAGCAGCTGCTGGCGTCTGCATCACTAAAGAGAGACAGACGCTGAGGTGCTCCAGGACAAAGCACCAGAGAATAATAAGCAGAAGGAGACAAGGAGAGGGAAATCTGTCTAGTCTGTCACCTGCTCTACCCAGCAATCTCTGAACCGACCATATACCACCACCATCCTATATGGAAGTCCAATGCATACTTGGACACCCACACACATACACGGGAGGAAATTTTCACCACTTCCAGATCTCCGTTAGGGGAGGTCACACTAGCAAACGTGCCTCCCAGCTTTCTCTTCAACCTACCCCCGCTTGAATTATTCACCCCAGATCAGCCCTACCATCTCTCTAGGCTAGCCGTAGCAGCTACCCTAGGCGAGGGGTGAGGGTGAGTTGGTGAGGGTCCTTGGGGGTACCTTGCTTCCTAAACTCCTTTCCTAACACTTTTTTCCCCTTTCTACTATCCCGCCGCACCCTTAGGAGTTACACACTCAGATAAACCAGAGGCATAGTAAGCTGTAGCCCGAAAAGAGGCACCCAGACTGGTTGAAGGGAAGCTGACGCTAGTATAGTGGGCAGAGGAGCAAGCAGGAGCAAATCTCGCTTCCTCGGGTCCGTGGAAGGAAGAGCTTGAGGTGAAGGGAACCTCAATGGCACTAGGACCTAGCAGACGGCCCTTCTTTCTCCCCTAGCTCCACCTGCCTTCCCCTCGGGTCTCTAGAGACACTTCTTGGGTTTTCAAGGAGCGGGCGAAGGGTGGCGGTATCTGGGAAGGCAGGGCTAGGGTTACCTCGAGAACTGCCAGCGGGGTCCACGGACGCCGGCCGGGAAGTCACACAGCAACAGCAGCGGTGGCGGTGGCGGTGGCGGTGGCGATGCAGGCGATAGGCGCCCGACCGAGGAACCGTGGAGAGCGAGTGCTCCGGCTACGCTCTGAGCCCAGCACTAGGAGCTCCCTGCTCCCAGCCCCAGCTCCGTTCCCGCCGCTCCTGATTGGCCAGGGGAGAAACTGGAGGAACGACCTGATTGGGCACTGCAGGAAGCCAAGCAGGAGTAGTGGGGATGCGGGGCAGGGGAAGACACTCGGGGTTTCTCTGCGTTCCCAAGTCTTCCTCCTCAGGTTGTTCGGAATCTGAAATCCAGAGTTGCGCAACTCTCCAGATCACAGCTCAGGCCAGGACTGAGGGACTCCTGGGCGGTGAAGTCTGTGTGTTCGTGGTGGGGATGGTGGGGACGGGGGGCGGGGAATAGGATCACGTCTTCGCAGTTCCCACCCACGCTGTCCCTTCGTGCCAGCTTGTAAAACACTGAGGATGCAGAGTACTCTCTAACCCACGTGGTTTCAGGCTTTGGAATGACCAGTGTTCCAATTAAGCTTTTCCACCTCTCTATTATATACTCGCACAATAGGTTCTACTATAGTAGAACACACACACACACACACACACACACACACACACTATGCTAAATCCTGTAACCCTTAAAACTCCCTATGAATCTGTTTAAGACATAGTGCCTGTTGACATAGAGCTTGCTATCTTGAGCTAGGGAGTAGGGTTGTAACTGGGGAGGAATGATGAGATATCTGCTCCATACACTGACATTTGGGGCAGTGACAGCACCATCCAAATAAGCCTAGCATCTAATTAGCAATAATATTTAGTTAATATTTAGTCCTCCAGACAACTGTATCCTAGGTAAGCTGTTCCAGTCTTGCCTCCCACCCTCTGCCCAAGTCTCTGGTGCTATCTCAGAGTACCTGCTGTGGACAATGTCCAAGAGTTTCTCATTGTACAGGGCTTCCAAGACCTTCAACAACAAACTGATATGAAGGAGCCATTTGGGCCCCAGAGTATGTTTTATGGTGTTTGCCCTATGGGCTCGAATTTCTAGTTATAGCTCTAGTAATAAATCATTTTTCACATGAAAAGTGAAATAAAAAACACAGGCTGGGGAAAATGTATCTGTTCCTCCCGCTTGAATTCTGGGCACAGAGGCTCCAAAATGGGTTCCCCTGTTCCAGGAAACTGCTAGATTTCAGTTATAAGTAGTGGAAAAAGAGAATGGGGAAGACTTCAAATTTGAAGGCTGCAAATGGATAAAGGGAATCTTTTGTAACAGTTGTTCATAGATTAGCTTAAAGTCTCCCCTGTATCAGGGAGAGGATAATACAAGAAACAGATGACATGCCAACCTTTAATAAGAAAATGTTCCAGTAATCAAAAATAGTATTGAGTCCAAGATCATATACATAATGCAGGCCAGCTAGGTGGCACAGTGTATAGAGCACTAGCCCTAAAGTTGAAAGGATCTGAGTTCAAATACCACCCCAACGTCATGGTCCTCCTCAAGAATAAAGGACAAACAACAATATACATAATGCCCTAGACTACCTCAAGTCTCTCCCATCTCTAATCCAACCTCCCCACAGTTGTCATATTAATATCCCTAAAACACAAATATGACCTTGTAGTGTCTATGTTCAGTGAGCCCCAATAGTTCCCTTTGGCCTCTAAAACAAAAAACTCTTTTAGTATTTGAAGCCCTTCAAACTCTGGTTCCAGGGCAGCTAAGTGGTGCAGTGGATAAAGCACAGGCCCTGGATTCAGGAGGACCTGAGTTCAATTTCAGCCTCAGACACTTGACACTTATTAGCTGTGTGACCCTGGGCAAGTCACTTAACCCTCATTGCCCCACCAAAAAAACCCCCAAAACTCTGGCTCCAGACACCTTAGAGGCAGCCACTCTGACAGAAGCAGAACAACAAAAGAAAAAAAGCCAAAATGTTGGAGTCAGGGTACTTAGGTTAAAAAATCCTACCTCTGACATGTCCTGTGTGAGCAAGATATTTAATCTCCCTTAGCTTCAGTTGTTGTTGTTTGTCCTTAGTTCTCAAAGAGGGCCATGACATCAGTGTAATGTCATGACTTTCAGTCAATTGGATTTAAGTGAGGGAGGGCTTTGAAAAGTCACCAATCACACCCCCGCCCCCAGAAACATCTGGGTCCAGTGCAAGATACATGTCAGTATGCCTAGAGATGGGCCCAGATGCTTTTTTAAAGGCAATTGAGCTTAAGTCAGTTGCCCAGGTTCAACATATCTAGTAAGTGTGTGAGGTGATATTTAAACCTAGGTCCTCCCAAGTTTAGGGCCAGTCCTCTAACACTTCACCACCTAGCTGCCCCTCTAAGTCTCAGTATTGTCCTGAGTAAATTAAGGAGGGAGGAGATTGTACCAGCTAGCTAGTCTTTCAAGCTCTTTCTAGCTCTCTGAACTTTTCTAGGTATGTTACATATCACATTCCTCCATGTACTTTCCCTTCCAAGTGTACTGGCCTACTTGCAGCTCTTCATACAAAATATCCTCTCTCTCATCTCTGACCCTTTGGCACATTCTTATGCCTGGAATGCACTTTCTCTTCACCTCTGCCTCTTAGAATCCTCAAGTTTCTTTTAAAGTTCAGCCCAAGGGTCATCACCTCCAGGGCCTTGCCTCATCCACTCAGCTCCAGTGTCTCCCAGACAAAATTATCTTGTATTTATTTATTTGATAAATATTTTGTATATCCTTTTTATATGTACAAGCTATTCCTGCTGATAAAATGTCTTAGGGCATGGACTATTTCACTCCCCCCACCCCCCACTTTATATATCCAGTTATCAGTACAGAGCCTGACCCACAGTTAGTACTTAATTAATACAGGGTATCCCTTATGTTACTGCACCTCAGCTCTCCTTACTATTTAGGCTAAACCCTTGTTTTAAAATTTTTTATACGGGCAGCTAGGTGGCGCAGTGGATAGAGCAACGGCCCTGGATTCAGGAGGACCCGAATTCAAATCGGAGCCTCAGACACTTAACACTTAATAGCTGTGTGACCCTGGGCAAGTCACTTAACCCCAATTGCCTTACACATACACAAAAATTATAAATGTGTTTTCTCCTTCAGTTCTTATTATACCCATTCCAACAGTTCACTGCACCTACCTCTCTCCCCTGGCACCTTGATAGACAATTTTAGAACAAAGTAAGCCAACAGTTTGGGCTCCTTGGGGTTATCTCCCCTCCTTACTACTAGCCACTCACATTGGAAGGTTGTTACCCTGACAGCTAGCCCAGGTTCAAGGTACTCTGTGCGTCTTCATTCATAAAACTATAGTCCACCACCCAATTCGAATGTATTTTCTTTCAGAAGTGATTCAGAGCTCACAACTAGTTCAAAACAAAGACATTTACTAAAATGTCATAGTAAGAAACAAGATGTTTTCCCCTGTAAAACTGTGGTATACTATGGCAAATATGCAGTGTCATGGAATGAATGAACATTCATAGAGTTCTTAAGTGGAAGGCTATAAATACAAGTAACACCATTAAGACTGTGAGCTCCCTGAGAGTAGGAACAATTTTTTTTGCCTTCCTTTTATCCCCACGGCTTAGCATAGTGTTTGGCATATAGGAAGCACTTAATAAATACTTATAAATTTGACACATGGTCATGATACACCTTCTGTAAACCAGAACCCATATCCTAGAATTAATTTGATAGATGTGAAGTTCGTGCTTCACCATCCAACTGTTATGGGCCCAGGGCACCCCAGGAGTTCTCTGGAGCACATCAAAGAACCTTCTTCTTGAGAAACTAATCCAAAGGACAGACACACCTAAAGAGATAAGTGGAACCAGATTGGACTGAGCTAGCTTTGGGACCTCCACCCTTCATTCTAGTCTCCCTCAACCCTGGGGAGATAAATTTGGGTGCGCCTGCTGCCTTTGTGTCCTGAGGAGAGAGATGGCTTGAGAGATCTGCAGCTACCCCTCACCCAACTCCTCCAGCCACCACCAGAGGGGGATGGTCCTCCCTCACTAAAGGAACTTTCCACAGTCAGATGGTCACCCCCATCAGTCCTCTATAAAAGTACCTGCCAGTCTCCTGCTTGAGGAGATTGATATCTCAGAGCTACTCTCTCTGTGCCATGCCTTTCTCCCCATGAGAAGTCCAAGGACTTCTTTTATGGTTTCCCTTCCCTTCCCCTTCCTCTAAATAAACGACTATCTTATTCTAACCGCTTTTGTGTGCAAGAGGGTGTAATTCTTTAAAGAGGAATTCCTAAGGACCCCAATCCCCTACCCCTAACCACCCTCCCCATTTTCCCCATGACACAACCATCAGGTACATTTGCCATCTGCCTGGTCATTGACCAAAATACCTTTGATGTCCAATTTTCCACTACATCCTTTGGGCGCAGTCATCAAATGAAGGGCATGTCAATTGTCATTTAGATCTACCTACCAGGAGCAGCTAGGTGGCACAGTGGATAGAGCACTGGCCCTGGATTCAGGAGGACCTAAGTTCAAATGCAGCCTCAGACACCTGACACTTACTAGCTGTGTGACCCTGGGCAAGTCACTTAACCCTCATTGCCCCACCAAAAAAAAAAAAAAAAAGATCTACCTACCACGCCTGTGGCTCCCCAGACAAAAATTTCCTTCCCTTCCTCTAAATGTACAATCTCTCCCCTCAATCCCACTGGAATGTAAGCTTCCTGAGGGCAGGGACTGTTGTAATTTTTGCATTTGTATCCTTAGCACATAGCTCTGTGCCTAGTACATATGAAGCACTTAATTGCTTTATCATTCATTCATAAGATTTCAAAGGTTCTTAAGTTTAGATACGTTTATATTTTTGAAAGCCACTATATTAGCATTTTAATACTATTTTCCCATCTAATAAGTTTTCAGATTTGACAGGATAGCCTTTGAGCCAATAATTCGCCTTGTCAGGGAAGTAGTTAAAGAGCTTTTTGAAAAACTGCCCTGCTCTACTTTGAAGGAATTCAGATGGGATAACATTCCATTATTCTCAGGTTTACTGAAGGGTAAGGCATAAGGTCATTTACTTTGAGGAGCCCCAGTGCCCAGAACTCAGGCAGCAAGAACAGCCAAGTTTTCTCCTGCCCATATTAATTGGTCAACAGCTGATTTCCCATTGTTAGGAGTGACAGACTAGTTATAAGCAAACCCCTTGCCTCTCATGAAAAGTAATTCAGGCAGGAAGTGAGTCGATTCATACTTGTGAAGGGAACTTTCAACAAAAGGTGGAAAGTGAGTTTAGTGGGTTTGCTCAAACTTCTGTCCCCATTCCTACCCCAGGCCAGGAATTCGATTTGGATTTACATTATTACCAGGTGTTTGAGTAGCTGATCCAATAGAACCAAAGCTAAGAATTCTCTTACTTGGGGCTAAATTCAGTGTATGTGAATGGAGACAGGGTGATGCCTGTGTAAGGTCAAGGTAGATTGCAGGCAGAAGTCATGAGAATTGAAGAAGCTGAGAAACTGAGAGATCAGGGTTTTTGAAAAGGTTATGAAGGACAGATGGTTTGCTGAGTGGAGGTGGCAGACAGAGGTCTAAAATTGGTAGTAATGAACAAGATTGTCCACAACTCTTGGCCAGGGTGTCAAAGGTATATGAGAGAAGATAGTTTAGTATCCTAGAATCCGAGGGCCTTCATTCAAACCCTGATTTTGATGCTTGCTACCAGTGTGACTTTGGATAAATCAGTTAACCTCAATGGGTCTCAGTCTCCTCATCTGGAAAATGAGGATGCTAGGTTACATTTATTCTAAGATCTCTTTCACCTCTATAAGGAACAGTCAGCATAGGTGAGAGTGCCAAGAGATGTAAAATATTTAGGAGGAAACAATGTTTGCCATGTCAAAAATCCCATACTGGACTAGACCACTTGTTTAATATATTCGTCTTTCTCTGGTAATGTCACCAAGAGCTGTTTTGTTGGACATCCTGGGAAATAACTTCCATTTTTAAAGGATCTACTGTATGGAGAGAAATGTACAAGGCCTTGAGAAAGATAAAAGGCTTAGAGAACTGCCAAGTTCCTTCTCTCTTAAAAGTTATAGGGGCAGCTAGGTGGCACAGTGGATTAAAGCACCGGCCCTGGATTCCGGAGGACCTGAGTTCAAATCCAACCTCAGACACTTGACACTTACTAGCTGTGTGACCCTGGGCAAGTCACTTAACCCTCATTGCCTCACATAAAAAAAGGAGAAGAAGAAGTTATAAGCTGGCCCATATGATCCATGCAAGCATAGCTATAACACAAAACACAGCATAGTAAGTCTGTATAAGAGATGTAAGGAAAATACTATGTTACATCGGAATGGGAAAAATGGTTAGATAAGGCTTTATGAAGGAAGAGGCATTTTAGCTGGTATTGAAGGATGAGATATATGCCCTCAACTTCTATTACTTTTCTTAAATTGTCCATTATCATTCTACCCTAATACAACATTGTCCTAAGAACAAGAACAAGAACAAGAACAACAACAACAACAAGAACAACAACAAATACATTTTCTCCTTGACCTCTTCCACCTTCTTTCCTGGGACTTTTCCCCAAGTTGCATTTTTTCCTTTCAGGTTCAAGCATATTATTTAATGAGAAAAACAGTCCCCCTTTAAAGTTTCAAGCTATTAATTCTCTTTCCAAGTTTTTTTCCCTTCTCATTGCTTTCCCAGTTTCTTCCCTTTGTACTCCCATTTCTTTTTCATTTTTTTCTCTAGCTCTCTTGTTTCATTTATAAAATCATTTTAACTCTAAAAAAATTCTTGCTTCATATATTTCAGGAATTCTAGTTGAACTTGTGCTTAAGCTATTTTCATTTGTGGCCTGGCTTGTAGATATTTTGGAGTCATTCTTCTGGATTTGTTGAGCATGTATTCCCATCACCATAATAGCTCTTTTTGGTGGAATTCTTTTTTTTTTGGTTTGCTTATCCTTTCTAGCCTTGCTTTCTGACTTCCAACTGTTGGGGTTGGACTGTATGCATTTGGGGAGAGAATATTCGGACCATGACTGGTTCTATTGTGTGTTCTCTTGGATCTCGCTGCTGCTTTCTTTGGATATTGAGCATTGTATCATTCTAGGATCTGAGACAGCTCAGGACAAGGGACCTTTCAGTGTGCCCAAAGTGTTCTAATCCAGGGTGAGATCTGAGTGCCACTGACTCTCCTGGTCTGAGCTCTGCAAGTTCCTGAGCTGGATAGAGAGGTAAATAAAACACTGGTTGGAACTTTAGTATACTGCTGCTGGACTCAGCCACCACCATTAGCTAGTTGGAAAACTCTGAAGGTTCAGTGCAGAGCAGTAGGCTCCCCTTTGTTCTGAGCTTCCTGCCCTGGTTATTCAGCAACACGTTTCGGAGTACGCTGGGCTGGATATGAGACTCAACTCTGTTTCCAGGGTTAGAGCCATACAACTGCTGTTTGCTTCTGTACATTTTCCTTGCTCAGTGTCCAAACCAGGGCTTTAAATCACTCCTTGTCCTGTAATGCCACACCTAGGTGCAGGTCCCCTCCTCTGTCTGCATTGAAACTGTGGTGCAGAACTGATCGGTAAGCAACAGAATTTCCACTTGCTCCTTGTACAAGGTCAGACATGGGGGTGTGCTGAAACCAGTTCTGACTGGCTTTTAAGAGCCAACTTAAATTTTCAACATGAGCATTTGCACCTCAGAAATCAGCAAACACTATAAATCAGGGCTTGATTTATCATTTTGTTGATTGTCTAGACTTAAGAAAGTGATAGGGAAAATGGTAATAATCTAGATTAAACTGAAAAGCATTTCATGCATGCTTTTAAAAAAAGTTAATTGTTAAACATTTATGAGCACACTCCTTTTTCCCCCCTTTTTCCCACCTCCAGGGTCACACAGCTAGTAAATGTCAAGTGTCTGAGGTGAGATTTGAACTCAGCTCCTTCTGAATCCAGGACCAGTGCTGTATCCACTGAGCCACCTAGCTGTCCCCTCTGAATACACTCCTAATTGGGCCTTCCTGTGTCAGATCTGGAACCTCTTCTAGCTCTACTGCACAGCTGAGGCAAACCCTTGGTTCCTCACCCTGGAATGCTTTATGTTGCCTCTCCTGGATAGATTCTGTCCCCAATGTCTGTATACTTCTTTAGCTCCATATGCAAGCCTGTCCTGGAAAAAATTACTTATGGTAGTTTTTTTTTTATTTACTGATCATGATTTTGGTCCATTTTATAGTATTTGCGAAGTAGTTATGGGGAAGAGCTCACCTGTACTGTTTCTTCCTGGTAGGCCATCTCGACTGGTCTCTTTGAAATTCTTCCTATTCAGAGAGTTTCCTACAATGAGAGCTTTGATCAAAAATTTTAAAAAATATCATGAGGAGGGGTTACATTTCAGGGCCTCCTGTGCCTCTAACTGATTTTAATTTTTTTTTTTCCCTAGCTGTGGTCCAAGTTTCTTTTCTTTTACTACTGATTCCTTGAACTAACCACTTATACACAGTCTCTACTTCTTATCCATCCATTACCTTCTTAATTTCCTTGCAATCAAACTTCTACTACTGTAGCTCTAGGCAAAGCATTCACTCAGGTGTTACCAAGTGATATTTCTAAAATGTAGAGGGGTTAGACTAAGTCATCCCACTGCTTATTACCTCTACAATGGAATACAAATTCCATTGCCTGCCATTTAAAGCCATTCACAGCTTGACTCCAATCTACCAGCCCAGACTTATTCTAAATTACTTTCCTTCATTTATTCTCTTATCTAGTCAAATTCATCTAATTGAAATTGCTTGAATAAAAACACTCCATCTCCTATCTAAATGCCTTTGTACTTCTTGTCTCCCATATTTAGAATGTTCTCCCTCCTCGCCTATGCCTCACAGCTTCCCTAGATTCCTTCAAGATTAAATTCCAGGGGCGGCTAGGTGGTGCAGTGGATAAAGCACCAGCCCTGGATTGAGGAGGACCTGAGTTCAAATCCAGCCTCAGACACACTTGCTAGTTGTGTGACCCTGGGCAAGTCACTTAATCCTTGTTGCCCTGCAAAATTAAAAAGAAAAAAGACTAAATTAAAATCCTACTTTGTGTAGGAGGCTTTCCCTATCCCTCTAGCTACTAGGACCTTCCCCTCTGAGATTACTATCGACTCTTGATCTATAGTGTATGAACCTAGTGCTGTGCATGTTACCTTTCTCTTTATTTTTTTTGGTGGGGCAATGAGGGTTAAGTGACTTGCCCAGGGTCACACAGCTAGTAAGTGTCAAGCATCTGAGGCCGGATTTGAACTCAGGTCCTCCTGAATTCAGGGCTGGTGCTTTATCCACTATGCCGCCTAGCTGCCCTCACCTTTCTCATTAAAATATAAACTTCTTGAGGTCAGGGATTGTTTTTGCCTTTCATTGTATTTCCAGAACTTAGTATATAGAAAGTACTTGATAAATGCTTGTTGACTAACAGATTGATTAGCTCTGAGATCATAAACACATCTTTTAGCCTTCAAGGGGCCTCAGTTTCCTCAGCTATAAAGTGACACTAATGCTACCTGGATGGTCTACTTCATAAGTGTTGTGAAGGTCAAATCTGTGAAAGTGCCTTGAAAATCATATTGTACTATACAAATATGAGATACCATGTAAATGAGAGTATTATCATTATTATGTATTATTACTTCTATGCTTCAACTAGCTCTTCCATGTGGATGTTTCAGATCTCAATCTCCACCTTTGATCTTTAGCCTACAGGATCTTCCCACTCAGCCAAGCCAATCCAGTATATCCAAAACTGAATTTATCATAGAACCTCATACTTGGAAAGGACCTTAGGTCATTTGATTTACCCTTTTCTTAAGAGGTGAATTTTGACTTCAACATCTGTAAAAAGTGGCCATCCTGCCTCAGCTTGATGTGATGGGAAATCAGTCAGTCAGTGAATGAGTATCTATTAAAAGTGTTTACTATGAGCCAGACATTGTGCTAAACACTGGGAATGGGAAGAGGAATGTGAGCAAAAATAATTAGTCCCTGCTCTCAATGGGCTTACATTGGGGGGGGGGGAGGGGGTAAGGAAGATAATACAAAAGGAAGCTGAAAAAGGTGGAAGGCACCTAGTTGAGGGAGCATGTTGGACAAATCTAGATTACAACCTGGTGAGAAATAAAGAGATGGTTTGCCTGGACACACTCTATAAATGGAGGTTCTAGGAAGTACCATCTAATCAGAGAGAGGGACTACAAGAGTAGAATGTACTTCCAAGGTGTGATTTCCAGGGCTAAAATGATCTTCCAGGATGAAGAGTTTTCAGGGCATGATGGAAAAGTTCCAAGTGCAGCCTGCTGAGAAATGAAGAGGAAGGAACTCAATACTTCCCAAGGTAATCCATCCATTGCATTTTGGGATACCTTTGTTAGGAAGTTTTTCTTTATTCTGAGTCAAAATCTACTTCCCTGTGACTCCTATCCATTAGTTTTAGTTCTGTCCTCTAGGACCAAGCAGTATAAATTAAATCTTTCTTTCTTTTCTTTTTCTTTTCTTTTCTTTTTTTTTTTTTTGGTGAGGCATTTGGGGTTAAGTGACTTGCCCAGGGTCACACAGCTATTAAGTGTTAAGTGTCTGAGGTCAGATTTGAACTCGGGTCCTCCTGAATCCAGGGCCGGTGCTCTATCCACTGAACCACCTAGCTGCCCCAAATCTTTCTTTCACATGACAAATATTCCGATATTTGAAGACTTTAATCATGTTGTCAACAATTATTCTTCCAGGGTAAATATTCCCACTTTCTTCAACTGATCCTTATATGCATAATTTCTAGTTCCCTCATTATCATGGTTGGCAGTCTCTGTGTTTCTGTTTGTTAACATCTCTCCTAAAAAGTAGTCCCCAGGTAGGGATAAGGACAGTGTCTGTGATTTCATAGCTTTGCTGATCAGCACTTTCTTTGTGGTTTTAGAGAATTGCCTATTGGGAATGGAGAGGATAAGTGACTTGCCCAGGGGCCCAAAAGCCAGTATGTATCACAGGTGGGGCTTGAGCCTTGGCTTTTGTGGCTCTGAGCACTATGCAACACTGATGTTCAGTCCCAAGAATTAAACATAAAACTCCAGATACTTTTTGAGCAAGGCGGAGTGTGGTATGACTATCTCCTCCCTTGTTCTTGGCACCATTTTTCAATTAATGAAAATTAAGGGAATATTAGTATAGCAGACATGTATAAGAGCTGACAGATGGCTGAGCCTTTTCTCCTCTCCTGCCTCTTGAGAGGGGTGGAGGGATAAAGAGGAAAGATGCATACCAATTGCTCTGTAGCAGATAGGGTTAGGAGGGAAAAAAAGACTTCTTTCACAGAATAATGTGGGTTGAATGTACATGGTCAAAAAGGACCAGGGCTGGATGGAAGAATGACTGAAGAGAAAGAAGAAATAGATTCTAAGAGAATGGAATATTCAGAAAACAATTGTTTCCAGGGCAAAAGGTTAGCACTTCTAAGACAAGCGGAGATCTACAGGGGCCAGGTTGGAAATATGGTGAACAAGTGGAACAGCCTGTAAGATGAGGATGTAAAAGCTGTATCTGTCACAGGACCTGTCCAGTAGCATACCCTAGAAAACTGACTAGTCTTTCAGATTCTCTCAACTGGGTGTGAGCCTTTTTTTGGTGGAGATTGAGATGAAACTATTGTGGGAAGGGGGAAGGATTTAGAAACTGTACTTACCAGAAAGATGGGCAATAAATTCTTTTTTTTTGTGTGGGGCAATGGGGGTTAAATGACTTGCCCAGGGTCACACAGCTAGTAAGTGTCAAGTGTGTGAGGTCAGATTTGAACTCAGGTACTCCTGAATCCAGGTGCTTTATCTACTCCCATTACTGTCTTGAGTAAATAAATATTTTGTGTTTAAATGCTGATTTGAAGCTTTGAGGTGTGTGTGTGTGTGTGTGTGTGTGTGTGTGTGTATGAGCTGAACTGAATGCCCTAGATATAAGCCAAATTCAGATGTTGCTGGGTTCGGATGATTTGAAATAATGTAGAAATATGGAAATCATTGATAAGTATCCAAGATTGAAGTCGATGCATCTGTCCTTATTTGCCAGAGTGTTACATTAGGTTTTGTGGTTGCCATTCCACTGATGACTCAAACTGAGTCAGCAGTTCAAGCAAATCCTATGTCTTTTCCCACATAAACTGCTGTGCAGGCATGTCTCCTCGATTCTGCTCATCTTAAAAAAACATATTAAATGCAGGACTTTACAGTTATCTCTATTCAATATTATTGCTATTAGATTTAGCCTATCCTTCAAGTCTATTGAGATTTGTTAGGATCCTAATTCTGTTATCAAGAACATTACCTATCTTTCCCACCTTTGAGTCATTCAACTACAAATTAGATCAACATTCCAATCCATGTTTTCATCTTTCCCCTTAAACTAGTTTTATGTTTAGTCCTGCTCTCCCAACTCACCAGGCTTTGCCAGTAGCATGGGGCATCTAGGTGGTGTAATAGATAGAACGCTGACCTTGGAGTCAAGAGGACTGGAGTTAAAAATATCACCTCAAATACTTACTAGCTGTGTGACTCTAGGCAAGTCACTTAACCCTAATTGCCTTAAACATCCAGGACCATTTCCAGTCATCCTGATGAATATCTTGCCACTGGACCCAGATGGCTCTGGAGAAGAAAGTCAGGCTGGTGACTTTGCACAGCCCTCCTTTACTTAACTCTAATTCAGTGCAAGTCATGCCTCACCTCAATGTCATGGTCCTCTTCCAGTATGAAGGACAAACAACAATAGCCAATAGAATTATTTTCTTACTGACCTGGACTTGAAACCACCTTTGATGTATTCTTCACGTCCTTAAACTGGTTTGTCAACAGGTACTATTGTTTCCTAGAAATGGTAGTTGGATTCTTCATTCCTAGCCCATTACTATTCCAGTTAAATCTGTCATTGTTTCCCATCTGGATTAATATAACTCCTTCTCTATGGTTTCTTGCCCTTCCCCTATCCCCTCTAATACATCCAAAAAACATACTGCCAGGCCAGTTATCCTAAAACATTGCTTTCTGTCAATCATGTAATTCCCCCATTACTCTTCTGCATTATAATCTACAAAGGTTCTCAATTTGCTACCAAATCAAGTTCAAACTCCTCTGTCTGGTTTTCTAGGCCCTTTATCATTTGGCTTCAGCTTCTCTGTTAGATCTTTCTTTCCTTCTTCCTTCCTTCCTTTCTTTCTTTCTTTTTTGGTAAGGCAATTGGGGTTAAGTGACTTGCCCAGGGTCACTGAGCTAGTAAGTGTCAAATATCTGAGGCGGGATTTGAACTCGGGTACTCCTGAATCCAGGGTCGGTGCTTTATCCACTGCGCCACCTAGCTGCCCCTCTATTAGATCTTTAAATTTTCCTCCTCCCTGCCTTCAATAAACACCTGCTGCTCTAGCCAAACTGGAATTTTCATTGTCTCATAACACACCATGCTCATTTCCTGCTTCCAATCCTTTGAATAGCTCTCCAACCCGGTACTCCTCTTGCTACCCTGGAATTCTTGTCCATCCTCCATTTTTCAGGCTATAAAGAAAGCATTATCAAGGTATTAGCTGAAGGAATTCTGAAGAGAACAGGATTCTGATGTAACAAGGGTAATCAGAGGAACTCCTCTAAGCACTTTGGCTCTTTACTGAATGACATGTGTATTGCTAGGATGACATAGCAACTCCTGATTGGTCCTCAGTGATAAGGACAGTTAGATGACACAGTGAATAGAGTGCCAGGCCTGGAGTCAGGAAGACTCATCTGCCCTCAAACACTTACTAGCTTTGTGACACTGGATAAATCACTTAACCTTGTTTGCCTTACTTTCTTCATCTATAAAATGAGCTGGAGAAGTAAATGGCAAACCACTCCAATGTCTTTGCCAAGAAGACTCTAAATGGGGATATGACGA
The DNA here is from genome assembly GCF_019393635.1 of Dromiciops gliroides. Lineage (NCBI taxonomy): Eukaryota > Metazoa > Chordata > Mammalia > Microbiotheria > Microbiotheriidae > Dromiciops > Dromiciops gliroides. The sequence continues at coordinate 227,936,103 of NC_057862.1, read as the reverse complement.
GTTGGACACTACTGAACAAAATGTTCCCTAAAATGTAAATGCATATATATTTTTGTTTTTGTTTTTTGTTTTGTTTTTTGCGGGGCAATGGGGGTTAAGTGACTTGCCCAGGGTCACACAGCTAGTAAGTGTCAAGTGTCTGAGGCCAGATTTGAACCCAGGTACTCCTGAATCCAGGGCCGATGCTTTATCCACTGCGCCACCTAGCTGCCCCCAAATGAATATATATTTTTGAGGAGATACTACACATGAATCACACCTACATTTGGATTTAGCAGTTCTCCTAAATTTTACTCCAAGAGGGGGCAATGAACTAGAGACAAAGAAAACTGACCCTCCCTCTTTGGGGTAATAATTTGCCCCTCAGATGAATCTGTGTTGATGTGAGTCAGAGTTTCTCAGGAGAAGGAACCCCCTGAGTTGAGGGGTACTTGTAAAGTGAGAGTAACAATATTTGCAAAAATGGTTGTTGTGAGGAATGTACTTTGCAAACCAGGAAGACCTGTGCAACTGTGAGTTATTATCGGAATCTTAACCATTCTTAAAGCCTAGCTCAACTTCTACCTCCTCCAAAGAGCCTTATCTAACCACTGTGACTGATAGGAATTTTTTCTTACCCTGAAATCATATTGTACTTAAAGTCAGTATCACACAGTTCAACACTTAATTGTGTTATAACTGTTTCATGTACATTCATTTTATTTTCCCAAATAAACTTTTAGACTCTGAGGCAAGTACCTGAGTACTTATTGTAGAACATACTTTATTTAACCTGATACAACCCCCCCCCAAAACACTGTAAAGTACAGAGGTTCATACTTGAACCCATAAATAATTAAAATAATTCTCCTTCCTTCTTGGTAAGTCCTATCTTCCCCCCAAGGACAAATATAATGCTTCATATACTATATACTATATATGTTTTTGTTCATTTGCTTTTTTTTTCTTTTGTTTTTATAACAATGCCTCCTAGATAGAATCATGGGAGGTTTGCTGACTATCCTAAAAGTGTATGATAAAAAAATTTAATTCTTTAGTTGTCTTTTTAATTTTTCAAAGTACTTTCCAAGCTATTACCTCTTTTTGGTCTTATGATGATTTTTTTTTTTGTGTGAGGCAATTGGGGTTGTGACTTCCCCAGGGTCACACAGCTAGTAAATGTCAAGGGTCTGAGGTCAGATTTGAACTTGGGTCCTCCTGAATCCAGGACCAGTGCTCTATCCACTGCACCACCTAGCTGCCCCCCTTATGATGAATTTTAAAGGGACATAGGGATGTATGTGTACATGCCAATTTGACAGATGAGAAAATTGAGGAAAAGAGAATAAATTTAATGTTCCATAGCTATTTGAGATAGAACCTGTTTCCTGACTCCCATGCATTTTTCATCAGGCTGTGCTGGGGGCTTCAAGTTAAAGGATAGTTAGTATAAGAAAATATCTCCAAAATGAGGAATAAGTGTCTGAGACTCTGGTTTTGTGGGTTTGTTTGTGGGGATTCCAATTTCAGTACAGGCTGCTTGTCAGCTTATTTAAAATGCAAAATGCGGATGGTTCTTACCATTCCAAGCAGGCTTTTAATTAGATGAGATTCTTTGAAAGAGGTTCAGGTTTCCCTGTTTGAGGAAACTGATAGATTTCAGTTACAAAAAGTGGAAAAAGAGAATGAAGGAGAAGACTTCAAATTTTCAGGCTGCAAATGGATAAGGGGAATCTTTTATAACAGTCATTCATAGATTAGCTTAATGTCTCCCTACATCAGTGAGAGAGAGAGAGAGAGAGAGAGAAGAAAATACAAGAAACAGATGACATGCCGACCTTTAATAAGAAAATGTTCCATTAGTCAAAGATAGTATTGAGTCCAAGATCATATACATAATGCCCTAGGCCAGTAGGTATTATGAATCAATAATAATTACCATCATCAATCATTTGAAATTATCCAACTCAAAAAGACAAATCCAGTCACATCCCTTCTCACTGTGAATGGGAGCAGTAATGTTATTGGATTTGCTGCTAATAGTTATCAAATCATGGCTCCTTTCTGGATCTGAATCCAGATGTTCAGGAAGCTCCCACCTCATAAGCTTCACATCATATCTCAATTTCACATGTTTCCTAAATACCATTCCCACCGTTTTTTATTTCCTGTATACCACCTGATTCCTTTAGTGGGTTTTGACAATGACCCAGGCATTTAGTTCTCTGCTATTAATTTCATATTTGGCCACATTTTAAGGCAGATTTGTAGCCATGCTGGAGAATTTGTAAACACTGCCTTCTTTGGGCACACCTGCAAGTTTTCTTCCCATGTAGCAATCTATAGTCACTGCCTCTTCTCCCTTCTCACCTATTTATTTCTTCAGTACTCTGCAACTGTTACCACCTCTTAGAACAGGTAATAAATAGTAAGTGCTTAATAAATGCTCATGATCAACCTAACTGCTTTCTAGAAACTGCACTCTTTAAGGGGTTTTTTTTGCGTGTGTATGGTTTTTTTTTGTGGGGCAATGGGGGTTAAGTGACTTGTCCAGGGTCATACAGCTAGTAAGTGTCAAGTGTCTGAGGCCAGATTTGAACTCAAGTCCTCCTGAATCCAGGGCCAGTGCTTTATCCACTGCACCACCTAGCTGCCCCCTCTTTAAGGTTTTAAGAGACCTTTTAATTGCTCAAGACAGTAGTTTCCATTTAGTCTTCATCATCGTTGTCCTTTCTCATCTAATTCATGATCCAGAACCAAAGCTTTGGGTTTATATGAATTGGGTTCAATTTGGGGGACATTCTCATGCAAGTTACTGTTTGGTTTATGCTTTTTCCCCTGAAATGATTAGAATTTGGCTTGTGGCTGCTTGAGTCCTTTTTTAGTTATGTCCGACTCTTCATGACCCCATTTGGGGTTTTCTTGGCAAAGATACTTGAGTAGTTTGTCATTTCCTTCTCCAGCTCATTTTGCAGATGAAGAAACCGAGGCAAACAGGGTTAAGTGACTTGTCCAGGGTTACACAGCTACTAAGTGAGGCTGGATTTGAAACTCAAGAAGATGAGTCTTCCTGACTCCAGGCCTGATGTTTTGTCTATTGTGTCACTAGCTGCCCTTGACTGATATCTGTAAGTCTCTAGGTCTGACACCAGTACTCAGGCTAATACTGATTATAGAACATATTTAAATAGCTGCCAAAAATTGCAAAATATTATGTTTATACTTGAGCCCATAAACAGTCAAAATAACTCTCCTTCCCTCCCGGTAAGCCTTACCTTCCCCCAGGGACTTACACAGTCCTCCATACAGTAGCTGGGTAACCCTTTCTCCACACAAAGGTTTTTCAGGTGTTAAAGCCACCCTTTCTTCCTGCAGGGATATGCTGGAAGCAGCTCCTGCGAGTCTGTTGTTGAATTTTTGGTGTGAACATTCATACCTCTGAAATGAGCAAACACCAGGGCTTGATTTTTTTGTTGATTTTATAGATTTAAGAAAACAATGGAGAAAATATTAATGATTCAGGTTAAATTGAAAAGTTTCAAACTTCAAACTTTTTTCTTCCCAGAGAAATAGTTGTTAAATATTTACCAGCACACTCTTGCCCTCCAGGGACCTTTAGAGTTTTCTAGATTTATAGTACTTTCCTTGGGTCCTGTGCCTCCTGCAAGGGGACAGAACTTAGGAGGCTGAAACTTTCTCCAAACCTGCACAATCCATTTAATTCACAGACCCAATGAAGGGCAAGTTGCAGGTTTGCTCCTTCATTGTGGCTCTGTCCCTGGCTGCTACATGTGATTCCATTTCCTGTTTGGTTTGGGAACTTATCCTTTTGGTTCTCTTCATCTTTCATCAGCTCTTTGATGCACATGATTCCCTGGAAGGAGCACATAGCTGAGTAGACTTCTCACTAAGGAACTAAGTCCATGTGTGTAGTATTTGTTTCCGTCTAACCTACCAGCTTGGATGATCCATTTTTCTGGGTCTCAGCACTACCTTTTAAATTCCAAGACCAAGTTCAAGGTATAGCCTGTGTCTATGAATCAGCTGTGAAATATCAACCATGCTTTGTCAACTGAGGCAAACACTCTTTTTTTAGTGAGGCAATTGGGGTTAAGTGACTTGCCCAGGGTCACACAGCTAGTAAGTGTTAAGTGTCTGAGGTCATATTTGAACTCAGGTACTCCTGAATCCAGGGCCGGTGCTTTATCCACTGCGCCACCTAGCTGCCCCGGCAAACACTCTCTTAATGGAATTTAGATCTCTCTTTCTGCATAGGAGAAGACTAGAGAATGCAAAGGCCAGTTCATGAGATTTAAATCCCTTTCAATCTAAAAGGGAAGGTAATCAGAGAAAGATAAAAATCGAAAGAAAGGTTTTATTAAGCAAGGAAGAAAATCCAATATGATGATGGGTGCTATCCAGCCTACATGCAATAGATTGCAGGGGGTTTATATACAGTTTAAGCAAAAGCAGGTTAAGAAGTTTGGAGGAGGGGTAGCTAGGAGGCGCAGTAGATAAAGCACTGGCCCTGGATTCAGGAGGACCTGAGTTCAAATCTGACCTCAGACACTTGACACTTACTAGCTGTGTGACCCTGGGCAAGTCACTTAATCCTCATTGCCAAGAAGAAAAAGAAGGAAAAGGAGAAGAAGGAGAAGATGTGGCTTTTGATACACAAATCAGAAGGCATTCTTGGTGATAGGTAGTTTAGTTGAAGACTTGATTAGGAGATCTCTTCAAAAAGAAAAAGAATTATTCCAAAGTTAGGGAATAGTTAAAGATAAGATCCATATCCATACTCAGAAAAGTCTCTGTTTGGCTTCAAGGTTATTGATTCCCTGCCTGACCAGCTAGGTTTACTCTTTGTCATGCAAAGGATTGTTGGTGTGTTAGCTAATGAAAATAGTTGTAATGGTTACCTAGATAATTGGGGTGGAGCGGGGTTCAAGCAACTCAGGGTATCTTTTTTCATACCTCTATGTTAGTATAAATGGGGCAACCCAGGACAAGGCAAGAAATTTTCACCTTATTAAAAAAATAATCATAGATATTAGAGCAAAGTCCTCATCAGTGGGTCATTGGAGACTTTTATACCTTGTATAGAGAATTTCAGATAGAATAGCATAGTATTTATAATAATAGTAGCTTACATTGATATTAATGGTTTCTTATTAACAAAGCAGTTTATATGCATTATCTTATTTAATCCTCATAATAATCTTATGAAGTAGGTCTTACAAAAATGATTATGTGTGAAGAAACCAAAGATCAGAGAAGTTAAATAATTTGCCCAAGGCCATATGTTTAGTAAGCATTAAGGGGCAGAGCAAAAATTGGAACCCAGTTTCCTGACTCCAAATCCAGTAATTTTTTCCATGATATCACACCATCTTTCATTATATATACCATGCTGGTTCTAATGGTTGGCTATCCCTCCTTCTATGATAGTCTTTGTTCTTTAGATTCTATGCCACAAATCCATCTTAGCTCTCCTTCTACCTCTCTGAGAACTATTTCTCAGTCTCCCTTTTCTCCTCCCAACTCATAAACGTGAGAATTCCTAAAGGTCCCAGGGTTGTTGCCAGGATAAAATAAGATCTTATTTGCAAAGTGCTTTGCAAACCTTAAAGCACTACATAAAACTAGCTATTAATATTATTATCAATTGAACATCAGAGCCACCTTGTGAGTTATGTCCTGTTTTTAACTCAGTTTTACAGATGGGGAAACTGAGCCTCAGAGACCCTCCAATAAGGAACCTCATCTGAGATTTGCCTAGGGTCACATAGCCTATAAGTAATTGAGATAAGATTTGAACTCAGGTTAATATTTTATCTACTATGCCACATTGCCTTCAACAAAGAAATAAAAAATACAAATTCCTTAGCATGGTAATAGAATCTTTCCATAGTATGAATTCAACATACATTTACAGTCTTATTTCATGCTTCCTGTGCCTGGAGCAGACTATGTCACACCTTTATTTTCACTTACTGAGATCCTTCAACTCCTTAAAAGGCTAGCTCAGGTATTACTTCCTCCATTAGGCTTTTCTTTTTTTTGTTGTTTTTTGGTTTTTGGTTTTTTGCAGGGCAAAGAGGGTTAAGTGACTTGCCCAGGGTCACACAGCTAGTACGTAAGTGTCTGAGGCCGTATTTGAACTCAGGTCCTCCTAAATCCAGGGCCAATACTTTATCCACTGCACCATCTAGCTGCCCTCCATTAGACTTTTCTGACCTCTTGAGCCAGCATACTTGAGACAGATAAAGGTTTGATCTTGGGATGTCTGATTTCATCTACATATTTAATCTATCTTGTATTATAGTTATGTGTGTATGCATCTCATTTATCCCTACCACACTGTAACCTCCAAGAAGGCAGAGGTTGTCTAATTATTTTCTCTTTGTATCCACAGTGCCTTGCATATTTTGTTATTTTTTGTTTGTTTGTTTTTTGTTTTTGTTTTTGCAGGACAATGATGGTTAAGTGACTTGCCCAGGGTCACACAGCTAGTAAGTGTCAAGTATCTGAGGTCAAATTTGAACTCAGGTCCTTCTGAATCCAGGGCTGTTGCTTTATCCACTGCACCACCTAGCTGTCCCCACATATTTTGTTAATATCATTGTTCAGTCATTTCAGTTGTGTCCAATTCTTCATGGGTCCCATTTAGGGTTTTCTTGGCAAAGATACTGGAGTGGTTTGCCATTTCCTTCCCCAGTTGATTTTACAAATGAGGATACTGAGGCAAACAGGGTTAAGTGACTTGTCCAGGGTCAGACAGCTAATAAGAGTCTGATGACAAATTTGAACTCAGGAAGGTGTGTCTTTCTGACTTCAGGCCTGGCACTCTATCCACTGTGCCATCCTGCTGCCTTGCATATATCAGGCAGTTTATCAGTGTTTGTGAAATCAAATTATGTGCCCCATGGTTATCTCTGAGGATCCAATAATTGTAGGAACTTTCTGAATGTAGTTTTGCCTCAAGGTACCATTTTTTAAAAAATGAAAATATGAAAAATCCTTGAAAAATGCAATATTAGTCAATGCTATCAGATGCTTATTGTTATAGACACAAGTGCTAGACTTGCAGGCAGGAAAACATTGGTTTGAATCCTACTTCTAACACTTTACTAACTATGTGCCCCTGGGCATGTGATCATTCAACCTCTCTGAGCCTCAGTTTCTTCATCTGTAACAATGGGAGTAATACCTGTTACCTATTTCACAGGGCTGTGAAGGCTGAATGACACAATGCATGTAAACAGCCAGAACTTATTCACACATTTATTATAGTAACAATTTGGACAGAGTTTATCAGTGCCCTGAGGGGTTAATTTCAGCAAAATGCTCGCTTAATTCTCAATTTGACAAATTCCCTTCATAAAGTCCTCCTTCCCACCCCCTCCAAAAATCCTTTTCATTTCCAGCTGGCAGAGAGAACTTGGCATTTGCAGAGTTGTGGTAGTTATGAGAACCTACACCCTTTTATTGTTTTTCTCTTCCCAGATATGTTTCCAACAGGAAAAACAACCCTGCAGTTGGAGGCATAAGCTCGAGTTGTTTGTTGTGTCTCAGTCCAGGTATCAGGAGACCTAAGACAAGAATGACTGGATTAGATACTGAACATATCAATGATAGAAAGTAACAAAGTATTCTCACTCCAAAAACTTGCTTGCTAAAAGTTATTTTCTTTTGGCGGGGCTAGAGGGAAATATTTTTTGGTTCCCTAAAGACAGCCTTCCTTCCTTCCTTCCTTCCTTCCTTCCTTCCTTCCTTCCTTCCTTCCTTCCTTCCTTCCTTCCTTCCTTCCTTCCTTCCTTCCTTCCTTCCTTCCTTCCTTCCTTCCTTCCTTCCTTCCTTCCTTCCTTCCTTCCTTCCTTCCTTCCTTCCTTCCTTCCTTCCTTCTTCCTCCTCCTCCTCCTCCTTTTACATAGTCAGGGGGATCTCAAATTGTTTTTAGAGCCAGCCTTTAAGCAGTCTCCCTCTCCCTGTGAACTAAAATCATAGGAGACCAAAAGCTATCACCTGCTTACTTGAAATAGGTCACAGCTGTGCACCATGACCTCACTGAGATGAGGACACTTGGGCTTCTATTTCAGAGACACCACCCTTCAACCAAGGGTGCACTTTTATCAGGAGATGTTAGAACTGGAAAGGACCTTATATCAGCTTTTCGGATATGCTTATTTCATAGATAATGAAAGATGTGGGATCACCAGAGAAGAGAAATGACCTGCTGTAGATCGCATTTATCTACTGAAAGTAGGGCCAAGATTAGAACCCGAATAGCTTGAGCCCTTAACCAAGTGTTATTGCCACTAGACCATGCCATCCTTTCAAACCCAGCATTGGAGAATCATAGACCTTAGTTCTAGAGGTGGAAATCACCTCAGGGGTCATTTATTGCAATGCCTTGATTTTATAGATGAGAAAACAGAGGTTCAAGAATCACATAGGTGGGGCAGCTAGGTGGTACAGTGGATAGAGCACCAGCCCTGAATTCAGGAGGACCTGAGTTCAAATCCGGCCGCAGACACCTAACAATGACTCGCTATGTGACAGTAGGTAAGTCACTTAACCCCAATTGCCTCACCAGAAAAAAAAAAAAAAGGAAGAATCACATAGGTAAAAAGTTTCAGAGGTAGAATAAAATTTGAACTCAAGTCCTTTAACTATAAGTCCAGCAACCTTTAAATCAGGGTTTCTTAATCTGGAGTCTGTTTTTAATTTGAAAACTATATTTCAAAACAATTAGTTTCCTTTGTAATGCATTTAAGAGCATTTTTCTGAGAAGGGGGCAATAGGCTTCACTCAATTGCCAAATACATAAAGTAGTTGGATATTGTGCATTTGCATTTTAGGGAATAAATGATGGGGAAAAGCCTCTCTTAGCTGCCTTTCAAAATGCTCTTCCAACCAACAGTAGCCTACACACACTGTGGTCAAGAAGCATGGCTATGTATTCATGTATAGCATAATAAAGTTGTGACACTTTGGACAAATGGTTGAATGCTTGGTAAGTCATGAACACCTGCTGGCCCCATTTCAGGACATTTCTCCCTTTGGCCTAAATGACGGTGCATTTACATGTTGCCAGGACACACACAGATAGTCCTGTGTATAGGACTTTTTCTATGAAGGTTCAGGCAGGGACAAAGGTGTGCTGGTAAATGTTTAACAATCTGCTCTTCAGAAAAAAAAAATGTCCACAGGACACTGTTTTAAGCTTGTTATTAACATTTTCTCCCTCACCTTATTAAGTCTAGATAATCAACAAAACCATAAATCAAGCCCTATTTGGTAGCTTTTGTTTTGAGTGCAAATACTCATACTGGATATTTGGCAATTGGTTCTCTCTCTCATTCTCTTTTTTGTTTAATGGGGCAATGAGGGTTAAGTGACTTGCCCAGGGTCACACAGCTAGTAAGTATCAAGAGTCTGAGGTTGGATTTGAACTCAGGTCCTTCTGAACCCAGGGCCAGTGCTTTATCCTCTGCACCTTTAACAATTGGTTCTCAAGAACCTTCTAAAATTGGCTCTAGGACACCCCTGGACAGGGACAACACAGTCTATCTCAGTCCCCCTCTGGCATTTTCATATGGGCAAAACCAGGTCAAAATGAGCAGCAAGCTGCCATTTTGTGAATTAGTTTTCCCTACAAGGTTAACATTGAGAGAATCAGAAAATCAGATCATTGTAATGTAAGAAGGACCCTTTGAACCCATATGATGGGCTCATAGAGCTTAGAACTTGAAGGGACCTTAGAAGTTGTCTAATCTAATCATTTTAAGGGTGGGAAAACTGAGGTCTAGGGAGATGAAGGTATTTAGCCAAAGTCACATAGATACTAAGTTGTAGAACCAAGATTTGAACCCAGAAGTCAGATTTAGTGCTTTTCCTACTCTATCACACTGCCTTTATTTTGTTTTTTTTATTAAATTTTAAAAAAATTAACAAAAATCTATTTTCTTCTCTCACTCCAAATCTATTTTCTTACAACTCCAAAGGAAAAAAGAAAAAAGAAAACTAATTCCTTGTAACAAATACATATAGGTAAGAAACTGATTCCCTCATTGACTGTGTTCAAAAAATATATCTAATTCTGTACTGAATCCATCACTATTTTAGAAGTCTTTCATTTTTGCAAATGAGGAAACTAAGACCCAGTGAAATGAAATGATTTGTTTCTCTGGGCCTCAGTATCCTCCTCCTCCATAAAATGCACAGGCTGGGGCAGCTAGGTGGCGCAGTGGATAGAGCACCGGCCCTGGAGTCAGGAGTACCTGAGTTCAAATCCGGCCTCCGACACTTAACACTTACTAGCTGTGTGACCCTGGGCAAGTCACTTAACCCCAATTGCCTCACTAAAAAAATAAAAAAAAATGCACAGGCTGGACTAGATGATCTCTAGGGTACTTTCCATTGTTAATATTCTATGATTCTAATAACTTCATATTACAGATGGAAGGACAGATATACAGTCAGTCAGTTAATCCAATATATGACTCATGAAAGGTCACGGTTTTGGGGCTAGGACTCCAGTCAAACTCCAAGTCCCATGTTCCATCCAGTAGGATGGAATAATTCTGTACTATATACATTTGCACTTGTCTGTATCATATATTCTAAGTTTCCTAAAAGCTTCTGCATATGTGCTACTTGTTTTCTTTCTTCACAGCTAGATATTAAGTTCCTTGAGGGTAAAGACTTTTCTATTTCTTTTTTAGTGCTCTGCGTACAATTTAGGTACTTAAAGGCTAATAAATAGTTGACTTGGCTGACTTAAAAATGACCGTGAAATGAATAAGGTGATTTTAAAAAATCCAGAAACATTTCTTATTCCAGTGTATTACATTTATATTTATTTCAGTTCCAGTTTGGAAATTTAAATACTGCCCAGGGGATGGAAAATGGCCAAGTACAAAGTGTGTTGAGCTGGCTATATGTCACTGAAGGGCAAGAAGTCAAAAAGCAGCTAACATGATCAAAATTTCATTTAAGAAAACCTAGCTTTGATTTATTAAGGTGGTAATCACTAATATGAGTAAAATAACAGCAATGATGATGATAATAAATATTACTTCCATCATAATCTCTTCTCTCTAATATTTAATCTCTCTATCTTGGCTATCTGCAAACATGTATGTTTTCTCCATTATTTAAAAGGAAAACCAAAAACCCTTCCTAAATTCTATCTTCTCAAAGTATCACCCTACATCTTTACCAGTCAACTACTTAAAAAAATAATAAAATTGTCTATACATTTTGCCCCAGTTTCCTCTCTCCTCTCTTTGCAATCTGGTTTCTAACTTGATCACTTTCCCACCCCCCCCACCCCCTTTTACTAGCTGTGTGACACTTGGCAAATTACTTAACCCTCATTACCCTGCCAAAAAAAAAAAAAGGGGCAGCTAGGTGGTGCAGTGGATGGAGCACTTGGCCCTGGAGTCAGGAGGACCAGAGTTCAAATCCGACCTCAGACACTTGACACTATCTGTGTGACCCTGGGCAAGTCACTTAACCCCAGTTGTCTCACCACTGATCACTGTTTTAAAACTACTTTCTCCAAAGTTACCAATGATCTGTTAATTGCCATATCTGCAGGTCTTTTATCTATCTTCATCTTTCTTGACTTCTATTTATCCTTTGACATCATGGACCACCCCCTCTTCCTAGATACTTTCTCCTCTGTGGGTTTTTATAACACTGTTCTGTCTTGGTTATTTAATCTGTGTCATAGTTCATTCTCTGTCTCTTTTGTGAGCTTTTCATCCATATTCTGTCCCCTAACTATGGATATGCTACAAATTCTGGGTCATTTTCTTTTCTCTCTCTACACTCTTTGTCTTGGGGACCTCAGCAGTGTTCCCATGGGTTTAATGATCATGTCTACATGGGAGATCTAAATACCCAGGTCTAGTCTCTCTCTGCACCAACTGCCTATTAGACATTTCAAACTGGATGTTCTAACGCTCAAAATTTTAAAAACAGAACTCATTATTTCCCTCTTCCCAGCCCATCCCCCTTTAGAACTTCCTCACTTCAGTTAATGGTACCATCCTTGTATAAGAATTTATTGTGATTTGGGACCCCATCTTTGGCTAAAATTAGAAAGCCTCGGGTGCGCCCCACAAGCCTCAGGCGCGCCCTGCCCAGCTCCCTCCACCCAGTAGTGCAGTATGCACAGAAACCCCAAGCCCCAGGCACACCCCACACAGAAACCCCATGTCCCAGCCAGTCTTGGGTGCGGCCCCTAGGGGTGCCAGCAAATTAGCTTGGGGTGTGTGGATGGTCTGTCCGAGTTTCCTGTGAGAGAAGAGTTTTTTATTCTGGAGTGGGGGTAGAGAAGGGGGCGACCAGGAGGAGGAAGCAAGTGAGAGAGAGGAGCAAGGAACAGAGCAAATAACGAAGGAGATGTGGAGAGTGGCGATGAGGAGATGGGAGGAGACAAGACAAGAGAGAGAGAGAGAAAAGGGTTCATGGCGGCAGGTGAGAAAGTTAAACTCGGACAGGTCATATGTCCTACTTGTCTTTGTTCTTATTTCTAAATTTGTTCCCACATCAATAAACCCTGTTTTTGTTGTTTATCTGAAAGGAGGCTTTTTGATCTTGTTTCTTATCAGTCTAGGAGGAACAGTTGGGGAGGGGGCAGTTCTTCCCATATTAAATTTGGCCCTTACAGATTGTTGGCCCCATTACAGGGTTTAATGAACCTGGGGGATCTTTTAAAACCCCCCTTACACTTGCAGTCACTTGCATATCTGCAACCTCAGCCTGGCACATAGTGGGCAATTAATAAATGCTGGGGTTGAGTGACTCTCCAGGACTCATCACTCTCACTCACCCCACATATCCAATCAGTTGTCAAATCTTATTGATTCTCTACAATATTTCTTGCCCTATTCTTCCTAATCACCCAGCTAATATCTTTGTTCTGGCTTTTCAGCTACCTTTTGTGTTTTGGCTTCCTCCATTAGATTGTAAAGTTCTTGAGGACAGGGATCCTTTCTTTTTTTTCATATTTGTATTCCCAGCACTTAGCACAATGTTTGGCACATAGTAGTTGTTTAATAAATGCGACTGGCTGACTGACTGAGATATTTATGATGATCTGCAGGATCTCTGAGTTGAAAGGGCCTTCAAAAGCCATCTAGTCCTACTTATATGGGAATCCCATTTACATAAGCCTGATTTGAGAAGCTGCCATGCTGCCTTTGTTTGAAGACTTATTGTGAGGCAGAACCCCTTATGTCCCAGGGTCCCCCATTTCATTTTTGAATAGTTTTTTTTAGAATTCTTTTTTTTGGGGGGGGGGCAATGAGGGTTAAGTAACTTGCCCAGGGTCACACAGCTAGTAAGTGTCAAGTGTCTGAGGCTGGATTTGAACTCAGGTCTTCCTGAATCCAGGGCCCGTGCTTTATCCACTGAGCCACCCAGCTGCTCCTTTGAATAGCTTTTTGAGGTAAATTTTCTTTTATTTGAACACAGCCAAGAAGTTGGCTTGTTTTGCTTATATAGTACTTGTTCATTTTCAGGGAGTTACTGGAAGGTATCAGTGGACCAAGAAAAAGGGCATCAATAAAATATTAAAAATAATAGAATAGGGGCAGCTAGGTGGCACAGTGGATAAAGCACGGGCCCTGGATTCAGGAGGACCTGAGTTCAAATCCAGCCTCAGACACTTGACACTTACTATCTATGTGACCCTGGGCAAGTCACTTAACCTTCATTTCCAAACCCCCTCCCAAAAAAATAGAGTAAGCTTGTCACAACATAATAAATGAGTGGGTAGTAAATGCACAGCACAATAACAAATGTTATGAGAAGTTCAGAGGAAAGAAAGATGATTCAGGGCTATGGTAAGTTCAATGAAGCCTTCAGGGAAGGCTTCTTGGAGCAGACAGAGCTTGAGCTAGGTCTTGAATGATGGGAATAGGTGGCATTTGGATAGGCAGAGGTAGAGAGGGAAGACATTTCAGGGCAGTAAATATGTAGGAACAGGGGCAGCTAGGTGGTGCAGTGGATAAAGCACCGGCCCTGAATTCAGGAGGACCTGAGTTCAAATCCGGCCTCAGACACGTAACACTTACTAACTGTGTGACCCTGGGCAAGTCACTTAACCCCCATTGCCCCACAAAAAAACCCCAAAAAACAAAAAAACAAAAAAAAATATGCAGGAACAAAGACTATGGTTAGGGAAACAGTGGGAAGATTACTGGCTGTTGAATCAGAAGGCCTATGTAAAAATTCTGTTTCTGACACTCTTTGTGTGACTTTGGGCAAGTCACTTATCTTCCCTGGGCCTCAATTTCCTCATCTGTAAAATGAGGGAATTAGATTAGATGGATTCTGAGGTCCCTTCCAGCTCTAAATCTATATTATGACTTGTGTGGCTGAAATAGAGGAAATAGGGGAAAAGATGGCAGGATAGTTTGGAAAGGTCAATTGGGCCCAGATTGTGGAGGGTTCTGAATACCAGGTTAAAGAGTTTTGGCTTTATAATACAAGTAATGGCTGACACTATAGGCTCCTAATAAGGGAGTGACATGATGAAAATGGTTTGTGAGAATTAATCTGGTAGAAGTATGGTGAGTTGATTAAAGATGATACAAGATAGAAGCAAGGAAACAAGTCACAGGGCTATTCTAACAATGCAGGCTTGAAGTCATAAGGATTTAGACTAAGGTGGTGGCAGAGAGAATAGAAAATAAGTGATAACTAAGAGACATTATGAATCAAGAATCAATAAGACTTTCTCCCTAAACTTCCCCCTCTTCCTAACTTCCCTATTACTGCAGAGGATTCCACCATCTACTTAGTCCTTTCTACCTCTGTAACAACTTTGTAACATGCCCCCCTTCCCTCCTCTGTTGGTGCTGCCACCCTTGTGCAGGCCTTCATCACTGCACACCTGAACTATTACAATTACTATTACTTTTGGACCCTGGGTATTTTCAGTCCTTCATACATGGAATTTTCTCCCTCTTCAATTCCTCTTCCTCATTTCCAGCTTTCTTCAAGTCCCTGCCTCAATCTCCCTTCTTGCTGGTGCCTTCCTTCTGTTGTTTATCTCCAGTGCATCCGGTGTATATCTTATTTGTACAGAGTTGTCTCCGTTAGACTATCAGCTCCTGAAGAGCAGGAACCGTCTTTTGCCTTTCTTTGTATCCCCAGTGCTTAGGACAGTACCTAGCACATAGTAGGTGCTCATTATATGCTTAGTGACTGATTTGCTCAGGGACTAGAAAAGGGAGTGGATTCAAAGATGGACTTTTCCTTTCTGGAGAAAAAAAAAAGAAGAGACCAATAAATTAGAGCTTAATGTTGATTTCATTTGATTTTAAAAATAAAAATATTAAAATGACCTTACATTATCCTTAAAATAAAAACAGAATTGTAGTGGTCAGCAGTGACACCTGGACTTTACACCTTCCTGGACAAGCCCAACTTCCAGTGGCTGAATAGATATTTGGTGCCCTCTAGTGGAGATAGTTTTGATTTACAAAGAAATGTCAAAGGGTTTTTTTTTTAATCACAATTTTATTTTGGAATAATGATTTTATATTAACAGAACTATAGGGTGGGGAGCAAGTGCAGAATTTACAGGGCCTATTTATTGAGGAGGTACTCAGAGCATATGTAAATCAGTAGAATATTTGAAGGGACATGGAAAAGATACTGGACTAGGGCCGTTGGTCAGTCTGGGAAAAGTGAGTATATTCTTTGCTTTCACTTCCTGGATATCAAAAGAAAAATAAGTGGGTCCAGTGTTAGTGAGAGTCGCAAAGTTAGTAAAGAGAGGGCAGATAGGATCCTACTAAAAGGATGGTTCTAAAGCATGAAGGTAAGGAGTTCAGCGTTTGATAGGATAAAAAAAAAAAATGGTCAGTTTCTGATTTATATTGCTTTGATCAGAGTAGAAGTTTGTGGGAGACCTTAATTTCAAAACAATTCCCACTTTTCACTCACGGGAAAATAAATAATTAAATCTCAATTAAATTAAATAAATATCAAGTGCCTTCTCTGTGTAAGATACATCACCCTTTTAAAAGTTTTTATACATTTCCTAAGCCCCTTCAAAAATTCTACTGGGCTGTGGATGCTCTGAGTACTTTTCTCTATTTAAACCTCATTAATCCAGCACTTGTGTATCCCTTAAGATTTTAAAATATAATATCATTATGTTACTATTGCTAGGTCTATATCGCAAAGACATCCAGAAAAAGGAAAAAGGACCTATTTGTATAAAAAAAAAATACGTAGTTGTTTTTGTGGTGGCTAAGAATCAGCAGCTAAAAGGATGCCCATCAATTGGGGAATGACTAAACAAACTGTGGTATATGTTTGTAATGTAATATTATTGTGCCATAAAAAATGACAAGCAGAATGATTTCAGAACAACTTGGAAAGACTTGTACAAATTGATGCATAGTGAAGTGAACAGAAGCAGGAGAATGTTGTACACAGTAACAGCAATATTGTTCAATGAAGAACTGTGAATGACTTAGCTATTCTCAGCATCAATGATCCAAGAAAATTCCAAAGGACTAATGATGAAGCACGCTATCTGCCTGCAGAGAAAGAACTGATATTTTAAAAATATAGACTGAAGCATGCTATTTTCACTTCTTTCATTTTTTCTTTTATTAGTCTTCTTGTACAAAATGACTAATATGAAAATGTTTTACATAGTTGCACATGTGTAACCTATTGTTTACCATCTCACTGAGGAGGAGGGGAGAGGAGGGAGAAAGGGAGGATACAATTTGGAACTCAATACTTTAAATAAAAATGTTAAAAAATTGAAAAAAAACTTTTATCTGAAAAATATAATAATATAATTATTCCAAATATAAAATGTATAACCATTGGCAATTTTTTGAAAAAAAAAACTTCTACAAAAAATCATTACTAGATACAATAGACAAGTGTCTTTTTTTTTTTTTTTAACACAGCATTGGACTGTAAAACCATGTGTCAATGAAAAATGCAAGGCTATTTCCATTTCTTTCATGGTAGCCAACAATATTAGAATTGGAAAAGACATTTGAAATAATTTAGTCCAATGCCATTTTACAAATGATAAAGCTAAGGCTCCAAGATGCTATGTGACTAAAATCATATAACTAGTTAGAAAGGAGCACAGCTGGAGCTAAAACCTAGGTGTTCTAATCCTTTACTGAAAACATACTGCATCTCCTTAAAATTTCCCTCTCTCCTTTCCTGAATTTTTGGGTCTGTATTTTATGGAACACCCATTGAAATTGAGATATAAGAGGTACTAGGGGGCAGCTGGGTGGCACATTGGATAAAGCACTGGGCCTGGATTCAGGAGGACCTGAGTTCAAATCCAGCCTCAGACACTTGACACTAGCTGTGTGACCCTGGGCAAATCACTTAACCCCCATTGCCCCGGAAAAAAAAAAAGATGTAAGAGGTACTGATTAAATATACCTTTGGGGGATGTTGGTTGAGGGAAGTAGTTGGAAAGCAAAGAACTTTAATCAGCAATCATAGAGGTACACATCTGGCCTTCTGCCATCTTGTTAGATGCCTTAAAATCTAGCAGGGCAGAGCTGGAATTCTGTTCAATCTAACAGGAATTTGTTAAACAATTAATGCATGTAAGGCTCCATGCTAGGCCAGAAGAGACCTTAGAAATCCCATATTTTTATACAAACACACACACACACACACACACACACACACACACACACACACACATTTTTTTCTTTGGGGCAATGAGGGTTAAGTTACTTGCCCAGGGTCACACAGCTACTAAGTGTTAAGTGTCTGAGTGCAGATTTGAACTCAGGTCCTCCTAAATCCAGGGCCGGTACTTTATTCACTGTGCCACCTGCTGCCCCCTAGTTTTTTACAGATTAAGAAATGGAGGCCCTGAAACTTAAATGATTTGTCTAAAGACATATAGCTAACAAACAGCAGAGCTGAGGCTTGAATTCAGGTCTTGTGATTCTTAGGAATCTCCAGGGGGGCAGCTAGGTGTCGCAGTGGATAGAGCACTGGCCCTGGAGTCAAGAGTACCTGAGTTCAAATCTGGCCTCAGACACTTAACACTTACTAGCTGTGTGACCCTGGGCAAGACACTTAACCCCAATTGCCTCACTAAAAAAAACAAAAAACAAACAAACAAAAAGGAATCTCCAGGATACCCTGCTGGCCTCTGCCTTTCTTCATAATCTACTTGCAGGGAATTAATTGTCTCTTCTGCATTTATATAATATTGGATCTTTCCCAGGACTTCCTGGCATACTGGCATAGTGGGCAGAGCACTGGATTTGGAAGTTAGAACCTAAATTTGAATTCTTACATTCTTATTATCTGTATAACCTTAGGTAAGTCACTTAAATTCTATGAGCCTTGGATTTCTCAGCTATAAAATAAGAATAATTGTACATTTGCAATATATCTCATAGGGCTGCTATGAGCTGAGACATAACTAAAGTCAAGTCACTGGGACTTTGCCCTTTTAATTAATTAATTAATTCACATTTGTGTCATGTATCTTGTATGTATCATGTTGTTGGTGGTGTTTGGAGACTGAGCCTTCCTATCTCTCTGAGCTGGAACTACAGTGGCCACTCTTAGGAGTGATACCAATGCTGATATGCATGGATCCTGTTCTATTTTTCTGACCTAGATTGATTCTACCCTCCTGGTGGGCCCCTGCTCTCTGGGGCTCACCATATTAGTTCTGGACTTTGTGCAGAAACCCGGTCAGCTTTATCCTGACTGTGGCTTCGAACTCCTGAACTCAAACAGTGCATCACTCTCAGGCTCCCTCAGTAGTGGGTATTCCAGGCATGCTCTACCATACCAAACATTGTGTTCTTTTTAGAGGAATAGTGTGGTACTAAAGCACATTTCCTTCTATTCCCAGGCCCTGAACATGGCAACGCTGCTTCCTTCAATAACAGAGATAATTCTTTTTTTGTTTGTTTGGGTTTTTTTGTCTTGTTTTGCGGGACAATGGGGGTTAAGTGACTTGCCCAGGGTCACACAGCTAGTAAGTGTCAAGTGTCTGAGGCCAGATTTGAACTCAGGTACTCCTGAATCCAGGGCTGGTGCTTTATCCACTGCGCCACCTAGCTGCCCCCAACAGAGATAATTCTTAGTGTCCAAAGGCATACTTCCTGGTGTCCCTTGGATGCCAACCTCCCACCCCAGCCACCACCACCACCCATCAGTCAATTCTTCAGCAGCATAGAAACCTCATGGTATCCCAAGGCAGGTTTCCACTCCCCATACTGCACCTCAATTGAGCCTCCACCCCTTCTCTGCCTCTTGTCTCAGGTGCAGCAATTGCTTTCTTATAGCTTTGGTTGGTTTTGGCTCTGTAGAAACTGTAAACTCTAGAGCATTATAGAAATGTGAGCTATTATTAGTATAGTTCTGGGAAGTGAGAGAGAGTTGGGAGATCCCTAAGTCATACCCAGCCTACCTTTAACTTACTTCCTGCCTAAGGCCCTGAGTCTTTTCTTCTTTAGTTGGTTAACCTGAAAACTTTAAAGAACCTCCCTTCATTCCGTTATGAAGTATATTAATTTCAAAGCTCTCTGAGAGTCTCAGATGATCAACAAAAGATAAGTACCAATTAAATAAGCCTTGGGCTTCTTCAGTGACTGTACCTCTCACCTTTGTGATAATAAGGGCTATCTTCCATAGCTCCGGTGGGGACAATTCAGCTCAAAAAACATATTTCTTTTGAATCCAAATGTGACCATGGGGAAAATGCCAAACTGTTTTCACCTCTCTGGCTAAGTAGTAAAATCCAGTGTGTTATTTGTGACATCCATTCTGCCCTTCTAGGTTGGCTATCAAAATGTCAAGGAGTAATGCTACCAGCCTAAGAGACTTTCCCAAATACCATGTCAATAACAGAGAAAATAGAAGACATACAAACATGAGTAGAAGTAGGAAAAACACTTTTACAGGCACCTTTTCCTGGGTCATGAGAAAGGAAATAAACCCAATTGGATTATTGCCATATACTTTTGTAGAGCTTCCCTCTAGGGACTTCATTAAGAGTTTCATTAATTAGATTTTACTAAGAAATCATGTTTAAAGTAGTACTGGGGAAAGATGGGGGAAATCCAGTCAGGCAAATTTTGGTGTTTTCATATCTTGAAATAAATCTGCTTCAAGGGCTTGGAAGGAAGGTGGATGGGAGATGTACACCTGGTTTTCCTTTCACTGACATTGAAATCTTTAATCCCTCATTAAGTCCAGTCTTGTGTATGCTTTCAAATAAAAAATCTTTTTCTTGGTTGCCTAGTTTTATATCTATGGTGGGACTCATTAGAAGGGAGAAAAATCCATATTTATCCAAAGAAGTTAGGCAGTTGTGGTGTAATGAAAACATGAGTGAGAGGTTATTATTGTTGTTGAGTTGTTTTTCATTTGTGTTCTATTTTTCCTGACCCCATTTGGGGGTTTCTTGGCAAAAACATTGGAGTAATTTGCCATTTCATTCTCCAGCTCATTTTGCAGATGAGGAAACTGAGGCAAACAGAGTTAAGTGACTTGCCCAAGGTCACACAGCTAGTAAGTGTCTGAGGTCAGATTTGAACTTAGGAAAATGAGTCTTCCTGGCTCCAGACTCAGTGTCCTATCCACTGCACCACCTAACTGCACTTGGAGTAAGAGGATCTACCTGGGTTCAAATCCCAACTTTGACCCTTACTACCATGGAGAAGTTACTTTACCTCTTAAGCCCCAGTTTCCTCATTTGTAACTTTAGGGGCTGGATGAAATGAGCTCTAAATTCTCTTGAGGTTGGCTAGAGTATTGGCATTGGAATCAGGAAGCCAAGAGTTCAGATCCTGCATCAGATACTTACCAGATGTGTGTCACTTAATTTCTCTCCTCCTCAGTTTCTTCATCTAGAAAATGGTGATAATAGAAGGATCTACCTCACAGGGTAGTTATGAGTTACAAATGAAATACATTTGTAAAGTGCTTTGCAAACCTTAAAGCTGGCATTAATGCTAGTTATTATTGTTATTATTATTGTTATAGTTCTAAAATCCTGTGACCTGTACTAATTTGTTTAAACATAGATATATTAGGAAGCATGAAGGAAGGAAATACAAATTGGATTAAGAAAGGTCATAACCCTGCCAAGTCACTGTATTCTGAAGTCACAGTTAACTGAATGTTTGGTTTATAATTCAATGAATTGCTTTACATGATTTGGTATCTTTCAAAGTTTAAATTCAACATAATTCAACATAAGCCTGCACGCACAGGATGTAAAAGTAATTAACCTGGGCCAAAAGGAAATTAGGTTGAAGACAAAAAAGGATTTTGTTAAAGCTCTAAATATGCCAATTCTGATCATAAACTTAAAGGTTAGTCACCCATATTCAAGGCTGTGTGAAATGACTGTGGCTTTGAAATCAGTGGGAGATGGGGCCCCTAGGTGGCACAGTGGATAAAGCACCAGCCCTGGATTCAGTCAAATCTGACCTCAGATACTTGACACTTACTAGCTGTGTGAACCTGGGCAAGTCACTTAACTTTCATTGCCCCACCCCACAACACACACAAAAAATCAGTAGGAGAAATGACATAGGTCAATGACGAGAAAAGGATTTGTTTGAGAGTGACTGAATTAAAAAAAAAATACTTAGTTTTTTGTCTTGCTTACTCATACACTAGAATAATCAACTGCTCTAAAGAACACACACATATGTATATATATATATGTTCATATTATTAGTTTTTTTGTATGTACTATTTAGTTTATATTGTTTTTGATTACTTGTACACTAGAATAATAAATTCCTCCAAAGAGCAAATGCACACACATATATATACACACATATTATTTGCTTTTAGTATACATTATTTAGGACATATTAGTTTTTTCTTATTTACTCATACACTTGAATAATGCATTCCTTCAAAAACATATATTTGTACTCACATATAACACGTGTATACTTAGATATGTATATCATTGGTTTTTAACATATGAGTTTTCTCTTGCTTACTCGTGTTAGAATAACAAGCTCCTACAAAAAACAAATATATAAACATACATACACACACACACACACATATATATATGTATATATATATATGCATGTACATACACTCATGTGCATGTATACACACACATATCCCATTTTCTCCTAATAAAGCATGGTTAAGAGGGAATTGAAATCCATGATAGAAAGAAAGCTTGGCATAAGACAAGTATAACTTTGTAGATATCCCAGAGATTTGGTGTGATAGGAGTCCCAATTGAAATATTGCAATTCCAAAAAATTCAAAAGAAACA
Source organism: Dromiciops gliroides (assembly GCF_019393635.1). Taxonomy (NCBI): domain Eukaryota; kingdom Metazoa; phylum Chordata; class Mammalia; order Microbiotheria; family Microbiotheriidae; genus Dromiciops; species Dromiciops gliroides. The sequence continues at coordinate 227,913,818 of NC_057862.1, read as the reverse complement.
ACAGTTAGAAGGAATGGTAGAGAATCCCAGAACTCTTTTTAATTTCATGAACTCAAGAGTCAAAGGTAATAGAAAACATTCAGTATTTGGAGGCATTGGTTGTGTCATTGCTAGTTCCCTAGACACAAGTATTTCTATACTTTTTCATCATGTATCATTCTTGGTCATGTCTTCATAAATTTTCTTGAGGTGGTTATCAAAGACACTGGAGGCCTTCTTTTAGTAGGGTGAGATATTTCTTAAACACAGGACTTGACTATGCTACTCTCCTGCTTAGTAAACAGGACATTCCATCTCTCATCTCTGTGCCCTTTGCCCAAGTTGTCCCCCAGGCTGGGAATTTACTCCCTTTTCACCTCTGCCTCTTGGAATCCCCGGTTTATTTCAAAGCTCAGCTCAAGCATGATCCCTTACATGAGCCTTATCTTGATCCACACAGCACTGTTACTATCTCCCTCCAAAAATCACCTTGTATTTGTTTATGTATATTTTGTACATTTTTTTCCTTTTTTTTATGGGGCAATGAGGGTTAGGTGACTTTCCCAGGGTCACACAGCTAATAAGTGTCAAGTGTCTGAAGCCAGATTTGAACTCAGGTCCTCCTGAATCCAGGGTTGGTGCTTTACCCACTGCACCATCTAGCTACTCCCTATTTTGTACATATTTATGTGTGTACAGGTTATCTCACCTGATAAAATATTTTGAGGGCAGAGACAATTTCATTTGTCTTTGTATTCCCAGACCATAGTCTAGTTCCTTGTATGTAATAGATGCTTAAGAAATATGTGTTGATTGAGATACCAGGTGAGTTGATATATTATTCCAGCTCTTTATTAATTTTTCACATTCTCTCTCTCTCTCTCTCTCTCTCTCTCTCTCTCTCTCTATATATATATATGTATATATATATATATATATATATATCTGTCTTATCTTCTTTCCCTATCATGCATGATTCATAATATAACTTCTCACATGCTAGTCATTGCCTGCCATGATTATTTTGGTTGCCTTTTGGGTTATTTGTAACTTTGTTTCTTCTAAGAGCAGGGAATATTTCATGATTTGCAGACCCATAGTATCACCTGGAAAACATTGGTGTTTTGATCTTGGCTTTCGCAATATAGAGTAGTTTGGGATTATTGACCACACTGTGCAGTTCCATAAATTTGATCGAGCTTCATACCTTCCTCTTATTCAATTCTGAGCCCAACTCATCTTTCATGAATGTCATTTTGATGGACTGGCATAGTATGATGGAAAAAGTATTCTATTTGGAGTCATAGGACCCCGAATTTATGTGCATCTCTGAGAAGGCTTAGCAGGGAGGTGCTTCAACTAGTCCGGTGTTATTTGTGAAGAGGAGCAACTGGAGCACCCCAACATAAATAGACAATCCTTTTGTTTGTTCTTTGACAGGAAAATTTCTAAGATTTGTATCTTACATGAGCATTTTACACCTTCCTCCCTGGACACCTCAACACATTTTTATCTGTGGTTGCCTGTCAGAGTCTTGAATAATTTTAGTGTCAGTCAGTAGTCAATTAACATTCATTAAGTACCTACTATGTAACAGGCAATGTGCTAGGCACTGGGGATATTAAGAAAGGCAAAAGACAAAGTTTACTCTCAAGCATCTCCCAGTGTAATGGAAGAGACAATAAACAAACATACAAAGAACTCAGAGACAGGATAAATTGGAACTAATCAAACAAAGGGAAGTGGGGGGGGGTGGGGAGGGGATCCGCAAAGGCTTCTCCTAGAAGGTGAGATTTACAAAGTCATACTTATTGTCTTATGCTAAGATTTCAGTTCATCTGTCAAGAGTTTCAATTTCTTCTTTTTTTAAAAAAAGTATTTTATTATTTTCCAGTTACATGTAAAGATAATTTTCAACATTTGTTTTCTCAATTTCCTCTTAACCTTGTTTTGTTAGGAGAGAATGGGGTGTGTGTGTGTGTGTGTGTGTGTGTGTGTGTGTATGCATGCATGTGTGTATTTGCATGCATGTATATATGTATATGTATTTGTTTCAAATAAGACATATGGGTTATTTGAGATGTATACTTGTGAGAAAACTCCTTGCATCAGTCTTTGGATCTGACCATGTTTCTGGTCAGCATAACCTTGCTCCTTAATTAAGTGTTTCTAAGCAACAGGTAGACGTAAGTCCAGTTTCCCAGCCACTCAGGACTAGGTTCAAACAATGCAATAAAGTTTTCTCACAATTCCTATAATTGAATAACATTTTCTCACAAGACAGAAATTGGGCTAGACCCATAACTGAACAGAAAGGGAACTGAGCTAGATTCAGAATTAAGCCACAAGATGGAGTCAGTGTGGTTCACTCAATTCTCACAATGCCCTACAAGCTTCCAATTTTAATTGCATTTGATTTGTTTTAGAAAAAAATTTAATCAAAATTGGCCATCTTATCATCCATGCTACTTCTTATTGCTGGTTTAGAGTGATTTCTTCTTCTTCTTCTTTTTGGGGGTAGGGCAGGTCAATGAAAGTTAAGTGATTTGCCCAGCTAGTAAGTGTCAAGTGTCTGAGGCCTGATTTGAACTCAGGTCCTCCTGAATCCAGGGCCAGTGCTTTATCCACCGTGCCACCTAGCTGCCCCAGAGTGATTTCTTCTTAAGTGACTTCTTCACAAATCATTTAAGCTACTTAGATGGCCCTTTTCTATAGTTGAGGATAAGAATAGGGTGTTGTAAAAATCAAACAATCCACAAGCGTTTATTAATCATCTTAAGTATGTCAGGCACTGTGCTAGGTGCTGGGAAGTCAAAGACAAAACTGAAAGAGTCCCTGCTCTCAAGAAGCTTACATTCTATTAGGGAGAAAACCCGTACACTTATAAACAAACAAACAAATATATATATATATATACACACACACACACACACACATATATATATATATATATATATATATATGTATGTATATATATATTACATAAAAATAATTGCAAGATAGTTTTGGAGGGAACAGGTAGAAAAAAGACTGTATGGAGAAGGTGTTATTTGAGGGAGGATGACAGGGGAACAAATATTTATAAGCAGCTACTGTGTGCCAGATACTGTGGAAAACACTTTATAAATATTAACTCATTTGATCCTCACAATAACCCTGGGAGGAAAGTGCTAGTATTATCATCTCCCTTTTCCAGGGAGGAAAGTGATGCACTGTGAGAAAATGGGTAGTTGTCTCCTCTCAATGAGGATATAACAGTCAATCATACTCCTCCTGACCTGTTTGTAGGACAAAGGTCTCAGATCCCCTCCTCCCCCTCTGGCTAACAAAATCACATGGTTCAAGGAGCCCTGGTCTCAATAAGGTCCCCTCTGGAGTTCTGTCCATATAAGGAAGAATAAGGTCCACTCCTGAGTTATGCCCATATAAGGAAGAGGGGTGGGAATACTGCATTCAAATTAGCTAGTTTTTGCCCATAGATTGTAACCCTTGAGTAATTGGACGAATGACAAAAAAGGGGAGGGTCCATTCGCATTAGGGACTAGGGTATAAAACAGGGCCTGCAAACCCCCTTTCTTTGCATGCACTAGCTGTACACTAGGGTGTCTCCTTCTCATGAGAAGGAAATAAAAGAGCCTTTGTCACATTGCTGCTGAGTTCCCAAGAATTATTGAGAAGAGGATTTACCCAGAATCACATAGCTAGTAAGTGAGGCTAGATGAGAACTCAGTACTTAATCTACTTCTCCACCTAACAGCTGAATTTTGAAGGAAGAGCTTCTAAAAAGCAGAGAAGAGGGAAGCAGTTTGGTAGATATATGGAGTGAGAGAAAGGGTGAGAGAAAGGGTGAGAGAAAGGGAGGTGTTGTGGGCCCAAAGTACCCCAGAAGTTCTCTGGGGCACATCAAGGAATCTTGTCCTTGAGAAACTAAACCAGAGGACAGATACACCTAGAGAGATAAGTGGAACCAGATTGGACTGAGCTAGCTTCAGGACCTACACCCTTCATTCTGATCTCCCTTACCGCTGGGGAGATAACTTTGGGTGTGACTGTGGCCTTCGTGACCTGAAGAGAGAGATGGCTTGAGAGATCCCTAGCCACCCTTCACCCAATTCCTCTAGTCACCACCAGTGGGGGATGGTTCTCCCTCACTAAAGGAACTTTCCACAGGCAGATGGTCACCCCCATCAGTCCCCTATAAAATACCTGCCAGCCTCCTGCTCGAGGAGATTGGTATCTCGGAGCCAAGCGCTTTGTTCCATACTTCTCTCCCCATGAGAAGTCCAAGGATTTATTTCATGGTTTCCCTTCTCCCCCACCTTCCCTTGGCCCTAAATAAACTACCATCTTATTCTAACTGCTTTTGTGTGCAAGAGGGTATAATTCTTTAAAGAGGAATTCCTAAGAACCCTTACCCCTAACCTCAACCCCGTACCCCATTTTCCCCATAACAGAGGAGTCAAGTATAATGCTGAGGTACTAAACCTGAGAGACTAGAAGGATAATGATGAAATAGTGAAGTTTGGAGGAGAGAGGATTTGGGGGAAAAGATAATGAGTCCATTTTTTTGACATGTTGAATTTGAGATCTCTCTGGAACATCTTGCTTTAATTGTTAAGGGTCAATTTTTGATGCAGGACTGAAGCTGGGGAGAGACTGGGGCTGGATACGCCAATCTGGGAATGATCTACATAATGATGACTAAGACCCATGAGAACTGATGAAGAGAGAATGTAGCAGAAGTGGAGAGGGCCTAGGACACACCATTAGAATTTGATATATTTGATGAATCAACAAAATAGAGAGGGAGAGAAAGAACATTCAGAAAAGTAGGAGGTGAACCAGGAGAGAATAGTAAGTATCAGGAGAGGAGAGAGCATCCAAGAGGAGAGGTCTGCCAACGGTGTCAAATGTAACAGGTAGTTAGAAGGATGAAGACTGAAAAAAGACCATCAGTTTTGGCAGTTGAGACTTGCTAACTATGTAGAGAGCAGCTTCAGTAGAAAGCCATATTGCAAAGGATTGAGGAGTAAAAGAGAGGACAGGAGGTAGAGGCTGCTAATGTAGATAACTTTTGGGAGGAGTTTGCATGAGAACCAGAAGAGAGACATAGGAAATTGCTCTAGGGGATGATAAGGTTTAGTGAAGGTTTTTAAAGGATGGGGATGACAAGCATATTTGTAGGCTATAATGAAGGAACCAGGAAATAGGGAGATCTTGAAGATTTGAAATGTAATGGGAGTGGAGACTGGGGAGGATTGGGGTGGGGTGGTGGAGTCTGCTAGATGAGATCAAGCACATGTTGTTGTTGGTGGTGGTGGTCCTTTGAAGTATTATGCAAAGTTATCAGCTTTAATTTCTCCTCTGGAGTCATTGGAGTCCAATGGCAAGACATATGCCAAGATGATTGGTGATGACCCAGGATACAGTGGGGAGACCTTGGCCTTTTTAAGCTAAGGTCTTTCCCAGGTCTCAATTTGTCTGAGGCAACACCCATTCAATAGCTAAAGGCTAGGTAAGAACTGAGGTGAAAGATGGTCTACTTTTGCTTCACAAAAAAATCAATCAGTGAGGGGAAGACCCTCAGAATTTCTTGCCAGAACAGAAAGAATTGATATTTATACTGATAACCACAAATTTACTGAGAATTGACTGATTCCCACCTACGCCCCCTTCCCAGGCCAATGAATTGCCTGGAGCTAACCAATCTCTCAATTCCAGACTCTTGATTGATTTATGGATCTCCCAAAACAACCTATCCTCTCCCAAAGATTCCCCACCTTACTCCCAGGACTTTAGGTTATTATGTAAAAGAATCCATTTACATTAAGTAGTTTCTATTTAGAGTTAAGAAGCTTCTATACTTAACTCAAGGGTAGTCTTATAGTTCCCTTTGCAAAAGGTTAATTTACATTAAGTAGTTTCTATACTTTATATACTAAAGAACAATCCAACAGTTCCATTTGTTCTGTTACCCCATATAAACTCTGTCCTCAATTCCCATCTTTGAGTATTCCTAGCATTTTTGCTTTGTTACTCTGAGCTATAACTCCTCTGCCCAGATTAAAGACCTTATTTTCTCCTATGTTGATTGTTTCATTCATTTTCAGGTTAACACCACTCACTCTGAGTCATCAAAACCCAAACAATGAGTAAGTGCTGAAGCCTTAAGCAAGGTTGGAAAAAGGGAAAGAGGAGGTATGGGAAGCTTGAGGATAGGAGTTTGAGAGGAGAGGTCTAGGATGATGGGAAGGTTGTTCATTATGGAGCAGGAATTCCTGAAGGTACAAAGGAGGAGGTGATGTGGGATGGAATTTGGAGTCAAATTGGTCGTGAATCATCCCAAAAGGATTACAAGACTCAGTGACTCATTTTCCCAAGTTTTATTGCAATACTGTGGGTGACCACAGGGAGAGAACCAGATTATTGGAAAGGTATCTCTTGAATAAGGAAAGACAGTTATATTATAGATAAATTGATTATCAGTCTCATTATAATAATCTCCACCTTGGGGAGGCACAAGGGAGGGCCTATCCTTCTCATTAGAATATTCTCCACCTTGGGGAGGTACAGGGGAGGGCTTATCCTAATTTGGAGTTCCTGGGGGTCCTAGGCCAACCCTTGAGGCCAGTACCTTTTTTAGTGGAGGTGTGTTTTGGGGGTTTACACATCATAAGGTGAACCTGAGGACAAATGTGGCCTTTTCTGCGCATGTCTTTTTCTGATTCTCATGGCTAGTTTCAAAATATAATCATTTTTCATTAGAATTTCTATAGGTTGTCTTTTTCCTTTATTGTTATTTTGACTTGACCCGTTCTGGTCTGTTATGGATGTTGATCACTATGGATATGAGAACCTAACATAAGTTATCCATTAACTGGGATCTGACTCCCTTTTAGAGCTAAGATCTATATTTGAGCTTGGGTCTTAGGTTTTTCTATTAACCCTTTTTTGCCTACTACATCAGAGGTAGGTACTATTGGAGTGAGATACAGGATGATGAGAGAACAGGAGGTGGAGGATGGAGATAGTTTTATTCTCTATAGTTGGTGATGATTTGACACAGGGAAAATGGGGTAGGGGGTTCTGGTTAGAGGTTTGGGGTCCTTAGGAATTTCTCTTTAAAGAATTATACCCTCTTGCACACAAAAGCAATTAGAATAAGATAGTAGTTTATTTAGGGGCTGGGGAAGGGAAACCAAAAGAGAAATCTTTGGACTTCTTCTCATGGGGAGAAAGGCATGGCACAGAGTGTGGCTCTGAGATACCAATCTCCTTGATCAGGAGACAGGCAGATACTTTTATAGAGGACTGATGGGGGCGACCATCTGACTGTGGAGAGTTCCCTTAGTGAGGGAGAACCATCTCCCACTGGTGGGGGCTGGAGGAGTTGGGTGAGGGGTGGCTGTAGATCTCTCAAGCCATCTCTCTCCTCAGGACAAAAAGGCAGCAGCCACACCTAATCTTATCTCCCCAGGGGTGAGGGAGACTAAAATGAATGGTGGGAGTCCGGAGGGAGCTAGCTCCACTTCAATCTGGTTCCACTCATCTCTTTAGGTGTGTCTGTCCTTTGGATTAGTTTCTCAAGGAAAAGGTCCTTTGATGTGCCCCAGAGAACTTCTGGGGTGCTATGGGCCCAGAACAGATTAATAGAAGGATAGGGAAAGGACAAGGGTAAGAATGAGTGGCAGAAGACTAGTGAAGCTGACAGCATCTAAAGGATGTTTCAGAGATTAGGACCAGGTCTGGGTTTGGCACTGCCTTGCTGGTGCAATTGTAAAAGGCAGGACTTGATTCTAGGTCTTCCTGACTTTAAGGCTGGCCCTCTATTCTCTGTGCCATTCAATCTCTCAATGTGCTATATATCATAATTGTAGCTATTTATTGTTTTTCTAATTGGATATTTACTTTGACTATTGCTTTCCACAGGTAGCACTAAGTGGATTCTAAAAAGATTGTTCTATCTGTGACCAGTCATTTTCTGCTATGGTTAATTTTAAAAATTATTTCATTCAATGTTTATTATATTTTGTATCTTCCAATTCTCTTCTTCAAAAAAAATATTCATAAAGAGTTTTGGGGTAAAAGTGAAAAGGGAAGGGGGCAGCTAGGTGGTGCAGTGGATAAAGTGCTAGCCCTGGATTCAGGAGGACCTGAGTTCTAATCTGACCTTGATGTGGGATAGAATTAGGGTCAAATTGACCATGAGTCGTCCCAAAAGAATTACAAGATTCAGTGACTCAGTTTCCTAAGTTTTATTGCAATACTGTGAGTGAACTCAGGGAGAGAACCAGAAAAGTGGAAAGGTATCTCTTAAATAAGGAAAGATAGAAAGTTATATTTGTAGTATGGATAAATTGATTATCAGTCTCATTATAATAATCTTCACTTTAGGGAGGTACAGGGGAAGGTCTATCCTATTCATTATAATAATCTTCACCTTTGGGAGGTACAGGGGAGGGCTTATCCTAATTTGGAGTTTCTGGGGTCCTAAGCCAACCCTCGAGGCTGGTACCTTTTTCAGTGGAGGTGTGTTTTTGGGGTTTACACGTCATAAGGTGAATCTGGGGACAAATTTGGCTTTTTCTATGCATGTCTCTTTCTGTTTCCCATGGCTGGTTTCAAAATATCTTCATTTTTCTATTATTTCTAGTCTAAATTTCTATAGCTTGTCATTTTATCTTTGTTATAATTTAAGGTCTTCACAGCCCAGCTCCTTCTGTTCCTGTTATGGGTACTGATTTATGTGGGCAAGAGAACCTAGCATCCTCACTTGTAAATTGTCCATTAACTGGGGCTGAATCCCTTTTAGAGCTCATATCTGAATTAGAGATTGGACTTTAGGTTTTTCTATTAACCCTTTTTTGCCTCCTACATCATTCCCCCCTTTTCATATGCCCCCGGGGAAAAAGGACAATGATCATCTCTGTATCTACTTCCAGCTGAGTGGGGGTGTAACAGTGGCCCATGGAGGTCTATGAATTGGGTGAGATCTAGGAGCTAGTATTACAAATGCAAGGACCACAACACAAAACAGAAATGATTAACAAACAGATCAAGGGACAACAGGGACCTAATACAGAATAAATCTAAGAGTTCCATGAAAAACTGGATGAAGCAAGCAGTTGTGAACGAGTTTCAGCCATCCAGGTAACCTCTGTACTGGAGCTCAACCTTCAGGAGGTGTTCTGAACCATATAGACTCTGCCTCAGTCCAGGACCACATTTGCCAGAGAGTTAAAGCACTCTTCCAATTCTTGTAACCCCAATGCAGTAGAATTAGAAACTTGTTCTATTACCAAAATTAAATTTGTAAGCATAGCTTCATGTTCAAGATACCCAACAAAAGGAAAAGTGAGGACAGCAGTTTTCCAGACCCATCTAAGAAAATTATCTCAGATTCCTTTTCTAACTCTAGTATGAAAAGAGGGAGTAGCATTCTTACTGTATAATCCAAATAGCCCAAAGTAACACATGGGTATAAGCAGGTGGTAGTTAAACACTAAAGATTTATAATCTCCTCCTTGGTATAAGAAGGGGAGATACCTTTGGGGCGCAATAGGGTTCAAGGGAATCAGGGCTAAGGTTGACTGTGAATGGACCTGGCAACTAATCTAGCAGCAAGATCTGCCCTGTGATTCCCTTGTACTATGGAGTTGGTAGTTTGGTGCCCTTGGCAGTACATAACAGAGATCTGACTGGGCAGATTTATGATAAAACCTGAAATGCATAACTATGTTTCCTAGTTACCATCCTCTGGGGCAGCTAGGCGGCATAGTGGATAAAGCGCCAGCCCTGGATTCAGGAGTACCTGAGTTCAAAACCGTCCTCAGACACTTGACACTAGTTGTGTAACCCCCATTGCCCCGCAAAAACAAAACAAAAAAACAAACAAAAAAAAGTTTGCCTAGTTACCATCCTCCCTCTCATCTGCAATGGGGAGGAATTTCACTTTCTTCTAAACCAGAAAGATACCCAGTTAATTTAACCTTATCATAATACCATGTAGATATTGGCAGGCAGATGACAAACCTGAATATTAGTATACCTTGTTGTTTGGCATATCAAATGGCCACACATTTAAACTGAAAACAATAAGATCTTACATCCTTGCATTGTGCTCATTTCTTCTACTGATTACTTGCTCTGATTATAGAAATCTGCTATAAAAGAAAAATCAGGGACATGATTATAAGGTCAGGATAAAACATCCTTAGCTCTGTTTGATTTCAGGTAAAAGTTACAAGTGACCACCAGCCATGCAGTACTAGCCAAATTCAGGCATAGCCGGGTGGGAAAACATTTCCTATTCAGTCGGAACACAATGAGCCAAAAGAAGCCTACCTCGGATTAAGTCTGAAATTGTCCTCTTGGCTTTTCCCCAGATACCTCCACCTGTAAGCAGCACATTCCCTCTTGTGGCATTGATTTGTGGCATTCTCTCCAGTACTTGGATTACTGGCTTAATCATCCAAACAATTATACCTGAATTCAAAACTCAAAACAACATAAATTACTGTCCCCAAATATTTTATCTTAAATAGCAAACCTCTACTCTCATGAAATTACAATGAGCAAAAAGGAAGATTTACCAGGACACACACACATATGTTGCTCTCCTTCCTTCTTCTCAGGTTTAAACTTTATCCTGGTGTAAAGATCAATCATTAGAAATTACTTCTATACAATAAGTAACCTTATAAATCCTCAGCAAAACCATTCCTTGTAATAAACTCTTTTCTGGCAAGTTTACAAATTAAAAGAAGTCTACAAGGCCTTTTTCTGTGTAATGATTTACCAGCTTCCAATGTTTTCCTCTGTCTTTAGAGGAAACAACTAATGTACCTGTTTTTGTTAAGACCATCAATTGCTTTTCCAATTTTAACAAACGTATACCACTTTAAAAGTAACTTTAAAACTTAGCAGTATTCCAACAGCATTTTAGTTTTCCAATCAAACTCAATTACTCTTTGGTTTCTTCCAGAATCCACAAACTTTGAAATGGCAGGTGAGCACTTAAAGTGGCAGTGCACCTTAAATACACTCCCCCTTTTCTTTTTTTTTTTCTCAAGATTCCAAATTCTTTGCACTGTCAGTATAAAACAGCGCAGCTTTCTGTTTGCTTTTTTACCAATAATTTAAAATACTCTGGACAGTTTCTTAAAATTTTCTAAACCAAATTTCTCTCTCACCCACTCACAGCTCTGTTGCTTTGCAGCCAGCACCTGAGAGACAGGGAGGGAGAGAAAGAAAGCAGCGGCACAACCACAAGTCACACTTGACTAGAGATCATTTTTCTTTAAAACTTTTACACATTACAAATAGTTCCTGATTTTTAACCATTTCCCCCCAAAAAGATTTCAAAATAACAGCATTTTCAAACCAGCTTTTACAATGTTCATCTAAGGTAATGAATGCCTAGCAAAGAATTAACATCTCAATTCCAAACTCAAACTCTTAAGCAGACACACACCTGTAAAAATATCCAGAAGTCAGAGACTTCCCTTCCCCCACATTCAGAGCCTGGCCACTGCTCTGAAAGTCTACAGGGGTACAGCCAAAAATTCCCCACAGATTGTACAACACAATTACAACATTTGACAGACTTATAAATGCATGAGACAACAAGCAAACTAGTGGGCCACATACAGACAAGTAAACAAATAGCCATAAGATATTACTTCTTCTTGACCAGCCCACTCTGGTAGGGGCTAATCAGGAGGTATTAATTCTTCCTGACCAGCCCACTTTAAGGTATGGTAGGGGCAAATCTCTTGATCCCAGACCAATGAGAAAGTACCCCCGTTCCATTTGGGGAGTGGGCCGGTCTCCCAAAGGAGCAAAAACCTAGCACATGAGTTGAAGGGAAATCCCAAACTTACCTTAGCAAGATCTCAAAAAAAAAAAAAAAAAGAGTTTGAGTCTGGGAGTAAAATTTCCTCACACGTTGGGTGCCAAATGATGTGATCCATCCCACATCAGCCTCAGACACTCGACACTAGCTGTGTGACCCTTGGTGAGTCACTTAACCCTCATTGTCCCACCAAAAAAACCCAACAAAATCAAGCAAAGAAACAGCCATTAAGTCCCAATCCCATGGGGAAGGAATCCCCAAAGGCGGTCATTTGACCTATGCTTGAATACCTCTGAGGAGGGGAAAGCCATAACCTCTTGAGAGAGCCCAAGTTGTTGTGGAGGTATCAGAACACATATGATGCTTTCCTGAAACATCACATGCTAGCAAAACAAAACAAAACAAAACAAAACCCCCAAACTAATGATATTGAAAGTTTTATTCTGCTATAAACAGAAGATGCAATATATTCTTAGCTTGCGGACAATTTCATCCCTCTGAAGGCAGAGAATGATGATTTGCTCTGCTATTTTGGAATGAATTATGTAGTGGAAGGGAAATAGGAATTAAAATAGCATCTATACAACCACTCTTTGAGGTAGATGTTACCATTATCCCCATTTTATAGTTGATGAAACTGAGGCAAGTGGGAAATTAAGTGACTTGCCCATGACACATGAGTAAACTTATTCAGACATTAATAAAGTGTCTGAGGCTGGATTTGAACTGAGTGCTTCCTGACTCCAGGCCGAGTGCTCTATCCACTACACCACCCATCCTACCCTAGTTATAGGTAACTAGAATAGGTTGGTGAAGTGAAAGCAATGGGTAGGTGGGAAGAAATGGACTGTGTCATTGTAGAGTTCATAACTGCCAAGAATGGGAAGACAAGGACATGGTTGCCAGGTCCTAAGTTTATGGCTCTAATGGCAGTACTCAGTTTGGGCTTGATGTTGAGATGAGACACCCATGAGCATTTAAATAGTTAACAAGAAGAGGTTTCCTTTGTCCTAGTTCTACCCTTAAGGGCCAGAGAGGAGTCTTATTGTTCTTCCACAAGGGAGTCCTTAAAAAATTTATAGATTTCTAAATATATAGATATAGATATAGATAGATTTCTATCATGTCACCCACTAAACCTCCAAGTACTGTGAATATACTGTATATTTACTTATACAAAGATAAGTAAGAAATGATCCTTTCCCTAAAGAGTTCACAGTCCTATAGCACAAGGCTATGATGGGAAATTTGGACAAATGCTTTGATGGAATCCAGTTTTTTCAACCACTCTTCATATGATATCATTTCTTTTCTTTTTTTTTTTTTGGTGAGGCAATTGGGGTTAAGTGACTTGCCCAGAGTCACACAGCCAGTAAGTGTTAAGTGTCTGAAGCTGGATTTGAAATCAGGTACCCCTGACTCCAGGGTCGGTGTTCTATTCACTGCACACCTAGCTGCCCCATGATATAATTTCAAGTTCCCTTTCTGATCTGGTCACCCTCTTCTGGATAGGCTTCAGTTTTCCAGTTTTTCCCTATACATGTGACCACTTCTCCCCACCCCTAAACTGTGACCAAATATGCCAAGTGAATTAAAAAAAATTTTTTTTTTGGTGAGGCACTTGGGGTTAAGTGACTTGCCCAGGGTCACACAGTTAGTAAGTGTCAAGGGTCTGAGGCTGGATTTGAACTCATTTCCTCCTGAATCCAGGGCTGGTGCTCTATCCAGTGGGCCACCTAGTTGCCCCCCAAGTGAATCTTAGAAAACATTAAGATACTGTCCCAATGTGATCTTTTCAGCACAGTCTAGAATGGAACATTACCTCCCTCATTATGGACATTATTTCTAGCTCTTTGGCTCTTTTGATTGTCTTTTCATGTTGTTGACACGGCAAACTTATAATTGGCTTAAAAAAAATTCTTTTCCTCATAACAGCTCTCCATTGTTTTGTACCTATGCAGGCTTTTAAAAATTCTAAATTCCTTCTAATTTTTTTTTAAGATTTAACCCATCATTCCAGCCTATCCAATCACTCTAGATCTCAATTCTATCATCCAATATACTAAATAGATTCTCTATAAATTTGTTATACAGAGATTTGATAAGTTTTTCATTTATGTCATTATCCAAAGCATTGATTAAAAATGTTGAACAGGATAAAGCTCTGAAGAGAGACTGATAACAGAAACCTCTCTCCAGGTTGTCTTTATTTAATAGTTTGTTCAAGCACTTATATAAACTATCTACTTCTACTATTCTCCAACATACATTATCTTTAATTGGACATTGTGAGAAAATAATGGGGCTTTGGGTCTCCCAGAGTCTCCTGCTTGAGGGCCTAACCCAGAGAGCCTTGCCTGACCTTTCTTAAGGCCAGCCCAGAGTCAGGAGAATTCCAAAGGAAATGTAGTTGGACCTTGGATTGTAAATAGAGACAATTAGAGATTAAAACTACACCTGGGGGCGGCTAGGTGGCGCAGTGGATAAAGCACCGGCCCTGGATTCAGGAGTACCTGAGTTCAAATCCGGCCTCAGACATTTGACACTTAACTAGCTGTGTGACTCTGGGCAAGTCACTTAACCCCCATTGCCCCTCAAAAAAACCAAAAAAACCAACAAACCAACCAACAAACAAACAAAAAACTACACCTACCAGGAGCAGCTAGGTGGCACAGTGGATAGAGCACCAGCCCTGGATTCAGGAGAACCTGAGTTCAAATTTGACCTCAGACACTTGACACTTGACACTTACTAGCTGTGTGACCCTGGGCAAGTCACTTAACCCCAATTGCCTCACAAAACAACAACAACAACAACAACAACAACAACAACAACAAAACTACACCAGAAAGCCTTTCCCTCAGAGTGTCTGTCCTCTGTACCTTAATTTCAGCACATACTGTGCCGAACCACCCTCAAATCCAGTAAACCAATAATTTGAATGATGCTAACGATTAGCTTTGAGCAGTGTGGAAGGGCCGGCTCTCCTCTTGGCCCTGGGACATGGAAGGAGCAGCCCCATGGCCCACTCTCACACTCTTGGCTTTTACCGCTCAAGGAGGCAGGATGTGATTGATTGTCTCTCTCTCCTCTATCCTAGGTAGGACTTAACTTTCTGAGCCATGTGCTCTATCTTTACTAATATTTAATATGCTTTAATAAATGCTTAATGCCCCAAACTGGTGCTTTAGCCTCTAATTTCTAAATAGCAATATACCAGAAACCCCAGCTATGTTTCTCTAAAACTCGGGACAGAAATAGGGCACCCCATACTTTTTTGTGTGTGTCCGGGGCAATGAGGGTTAAGTGACTTGCCTAGGATCACACAGCTACTAAGTGTCAAGTGTCTAAGGCAGGATTTGAACTAAGGTCTCCTGAATCCAGGACTAGTGCTTTACCCACTGTGCCACCTAGCTGCCCTCCCCATATATTTTAAAATGCCATAACATATTGATTGAACTCTTTCAATGTTCTAAGCACTGTGAAGGATACAAAAAATAAATTAAGCATAGCCCCTGACTTCAGGATGCCTTGTCAAATGTCTCATTGACATCCAACAATCATCTTGTAACCTTGTTAAAAACAAAAGAGAGAATCTACACTAGCTACTAGGTTTCCTAACTTCACCAACTCTGTTCTAGAATTTTGCCAGCAATTGACCTTAAGCCTGTCAGATAAAAAATTTGCAGAACCTACCCTTTCCCCTCTTAGAAATTCAAGACATTTTGTCTTTTTTCAATCTTCTAGCACATATATTTGCCATGATTACTCTAAAGTTACCAAAAATAGATTCAGCCAAATCTTCTATAAGCTCTTGCTGTAGCCCTAGGTGAATTTCTTCTATTCTAGGAAATGTAAACTCATTTAATGATGTTGGATATTCTCAGTGTGCCTTCATTTATGTGGGGCTTTTGTTCTCTCTCTCTCTCTCTTTTTTTTTTTAGTGAGGCAATTGGGGTTAAGTGACTTGCCCAGGGTCACACAGCTAGTTAAGTGTTAAGTGTCTGAGGCTGGATTTGAACTCAGGTACTCCTGATTCCAGGGCCGGTGCTCTATCCACTGCGCCATCTAGCTGCCCCTTTTGTTCTCTCTTAACCAAGTTTATTCTATTCTTTCCAGTATGAAAATAATTTGCCTTGATAGAGGTAGAAAAATCATTCACCCCCAAGCACTGGGTTTGTCCCATTCTTATTTTTCTTTTCTCAAACATAGGTATTGCCCCATCCATACTTTTCATAAGGCTCACCTCATTTTAGTCCCTACCCTTCCTATATGGTATTTATACTATATACTATGTGGTACCTTTTACTATTTTGAAGAGTTAGTACTTCACTGAACCATGGGCCTGACAGCCCCAATCCTAGGATACCTTCCAAAAGTTCATCATCTGGTGGAGTAGCAGCAATGGAAAGTTTTCTCAAGTCTAGGAACATAGACAGGTATGTCTGATTCCCATGGTAGTCTTTCAGAGTGTATCCTTAGTCAACTATAATGAAAACAGGAGTCTAGGATAACTCAGATCACAGACATCTCTCATTAGGTACTAGTGGGAGTTGGGGTGCTATGGGGATAGAGAACTGGGTCAATTCAGATTTATTACAATAGAGGCAAACAGGGTAAATAATAACAATAGCATTTGTATTGCATCTTAAGGTTTGCAAAGCACTTTCTAAAATTAGCTCATTTTTTTTTTTTTTTAGTGAGGCAATTGGGGTTAAGTGACTTGCCCAGGGTCACACAGCTAGTGTTAAGTGTCTGAGGCCGGATTTGAACTCAGGTACTCCTGACTCCAGGGCCCGTGCTTTACCACTGCGCCACCTAGCTGCCCCAAAATTAGCTCATTTTATCCTTATAACAACCTACCATTTTACAAATAAGGACTCTACTAAAACAGACCTGCCCACATTTGCACAATTGGTAAGTATCTGAGACTGGTTTTGAACTAAGGACTTCCTGACTCCATGTCCAACACTTTATCCACCGTAATATATCCAGCTACCTGATAGAACCATAGAAGAAATACTGGACTCCACCTGAGTTATAAGAAGGGACAAGGAAGAATCTCAGGAAATAGCTTTGTACTTTTTTGAAGGTTATTGGTAAAGAACCATACTTGGTCTGACACACAGAGGGACTCTCAGGAAACAGAACTTGACACTTCTTTATAGGTTTCCTTGGTACTTTTTTTTTTTTTGGGCAGGGAAGGGTGAGGTTTAGAGGAAGGAGTACTTTCTGGATATGGGCAACATCCAGTGTAAAACCTTGGGACAGGAATCATATTTGAGGAACAATAGTCTGTTCCAACTAGATTGCAGTGCACGTGAAAGAGAGTAATGTGTAACAAAGCTAGAAAGGTAGGTTGGGGCCAGGTTGTAGAAGAGCTAAATGGAAGAATTTGGTTTATTCTAGAGGAAACACTAGAGTATTTAGGGGAGCAACATGGTCAGACTTCCACTTTAGAACAATTCTAAAGTTTGTGGAATGGGAGACTTGGGGCAGGTAAACTAATTATGTGGCTATTGCAATACTTCAGATAAGAGTCTAGGGCTGGTTTTAGAATGAGAGCCTCTAGCTTATTGTGACACTGGATGACTTTGGGCCAGTTTTGTAAGCTCTCTGGCCTTGGACCAGATGACCTTGGATGTTCCTTCCATCTCTAATCTAACTGTGATCCTATGGTACTTTGTTGGGCCATAACCAATGATTGTAACTGAAATGGATCTTTAGTAAAATCACGATTCAAGTAAGGATGGTAGAACAAATGAATTTGTGTTGCATGAAAATTTAGGGTTGCCCATCAAACAATGCCCCCTGGAACTGAGGCTCCTGTGTCATGTCTGCAGGCAGCAAAGGGGACTTGGGGGTTTATCATCAGCACACTTGGATTATGTCAATTGCCTGTGTGAGAAGTAGACTGCCACTGATACTCCCAGCTATACCTTCTCCTGTTGCAACAAGTATACTGGAAGTGAGGATTAAAGATGACAGTTCCTCTCTTCCTCTTCTACCTATGCATTTCTACCTTACTAATGAGTGTTGTACTTGCATTTAGTTCAGGTATAGTAAAGGATTTCTTTTTTATGCCCCAGGTGAGCAGTAAACAGGGATATAGAGACATGAGTACACACATATACACATATGTTTGTGTGTGTGTGTGCATGCATGCATGCTGTCCTCTTGGCTGATCCAGGCTCTTAGGACAACTTATCAGATTTAGGATGTGAAGGTTTGGTTGGGGGTAGTGAGGGTCAGGAGCTAGAAGTGAATAAAAGAGTCAAATTGACTGGAACTTGGAATAATATCCCTCCCCTCCCCTGTTCCCCCCTCTTCATCTTCTGAGATTCTAATGGTTCTCTATAAGATGTAAACAAAAAACCCAAGAAATTTAAATAGGGGAGGCTATAAAGTGGATAAAGCAGTGGATAAAGCACCAGCCCTGGATTCAGGAGGACCTGAGTTCAAATTTGACCTCAGACACTTGACACTTACTAGCTGTGTGACCCTGGACAAGTCACTTAACCCTCATTGCCCCACCCTCCCCCAAAAATTTAAATAAAAGTTATTAGGACTAAGGTACATTAGAGCATATAGGCTAACCAGAGGTGGAATCTTTATTTCACAAGATTCAAGATATAGTACAAAACGAATCTGTACATCTTTCTATTAACAGGATTTTTTTTGTTTACACAATTATATTACACTTCACCAACCTTTATACTGCATTTTAAAAAATACAAAATAAATTTACAAAAAAGCTTACCATGTTGTTTCTTCACAATGCCAATTGATAATAGTTTATGGTCTTTTATAACTTCTGCTTCCCCTATATATAGTGATATATATATAGTGATTATCTTGATCATACCAAACCTTGTAATTATTTTTGTATGAAATAGAACACAGAGTCAGTTCGTTTGTCTAAATAGGAAAATAATGGTACAAATAAGATTCCTTATATACACCTAATCTCTCCTTTGAATATACTAAATCTTGAATTGTATTTGTGGAAACAGACACTTTAGAATATGTTTAAAATTTTTTCTTTACTTTGCTTTTAACTTTTTTGAAGATCAAAGGAGAAATTTATTGAGCTTCTTTTCATTAAATATTACATATTTAAAGACCAGCAGGGGCCTTGGACAATATTGCATTCAGAAAACTTAAACTTCCATTTTAATTGGAAAGTCAAGTGTGATAAAAAATTCACATGAAGATAGAATCTTTTAAGTTCCATTTCTTTTGCTATTATTTGCTCTATCTTTAAAGTCATAATAATGTGCAATATACATTAAACTCATTTTCAGAAATGAACAATACCGGCTGGTGTGTGTGTGTGTGTGTGTGCACACGCGTGTGCATGTGCGTGCAGCACGTGCAAGCGCTCTCACATATATGTGTGTATATGTGTGAATGTGAAGGGAAATACATAGCTCACAATTGCTCTTTGTGGCAGCTAAAGGGACTGTTTTCCTTAAGTACTTGGTTTTGAAATGTAAATCCAAACCTATATACAGGTGAGGGTTTTTTGTTTTTGTGAGAATGTAGTTACACATGCTACACACACAAACTGCTGTGGTATTCATTTGGAGACCATCTGCATGCAAGTTTCTGAAGTATTGGTTGGCAGAACAAAGATAGAAAGCAAGAAGGAAGGGGGGGAGAAAAAAAGTAGGGAGGAGAAAATCTATAATGAATTATTTTTAGCTTCCTAGAGGCATTAACAGTTTTTTAAATTAAATAAAGCATCAGTGTATCACTAGGTCTCTGGTGGAAGTTTCCAAAATTTCCCAGTGGTATGAAATTAAACAGTTTAGCAGTAAAACAAAAAAGTCACATACTAACCTTTATATGCAGAAAGGTTACAGATTCTCAAAACCATTAATGATTCACAATTTGATTTATATGCTAAGTAAATGAATTTTGAATAAAAGTCATTTGATCTCTCTTCTCTCTGCCACTGTACTTAACCAAAAATAAGATCTACCACAAAAATTGGGAGAAAAAAGGAAAACCCAATACCACCACAGTAAAGTAAAATGGATGATATGATGGCTATACCCAAGAATCTGAAACAGTTGGCAAACTAAATGCGCGATAGTAAAATATGCTTAAAGTACTACTGTTGTTCTCTTTGTCAGAGGATACAATACAAAATGGATCAGGAGAGCATGGGATTACCATGGAGAAATGAAGCCATACTATATCAGTTACCTATAAATTCTAATATTAAAACTCCTGAATCCCTGAGTTAGTTTAATGTCACTGACATTAACTAGCTTCTGCTACTGTCATTTTATTCAAATGGATGCCATTTGATTAGGTTAGTGTTGACTATTGTTTTAGGGAAAAAAACTAAAACCAACTTCCTTATCCCAGAGAAAAAAATGGGGCAAAGTCTACTCCCTTCCATAGATTCTTTAAGTACAGCAAAGGAACTGAATTATCATAATAGACTTGCAGGTACTGACACCAGAGGAAATTAGGAAATGAAGAGACACAGAGAAAGGGACATGGGATATTTTTTATTTTAATCAAGGATATTGGGGATTTGATATAAAGGCAATTGGGGAATTGATATAAAATAATTTATTAAATGGTGAATAAGGCTGTGATTTGTCCATCCGGCCTTTATGTAATGAATATTCTGCATAACAGAATTGATTCTTACAGCGCTACTAGAGAGGAAATGAAGTAAAAATTCTAAGGGGAAACAAATTTTAAATTTAAGAGATATTATTTTTTTAAAGGCAAGTTACTAGAATTTATATTAATCTTAAGTTTGGGTTTTTAAATAAGTTCAATACTGTTCCACGCAAATGAAGTGTGGTTACAACCTGGTCTCACCTTGCATTACACTGCAGCTACCCTTAGGGGGCATACAGGAAGAAAGGAGCAGGGAGAACCAAGATGCCCACAATACCACCAACACTCAAACTGATAATTTAAGAGTGTGCATAAATTTGTTAGCATTTAAAATCGGAACTTCACAGAGCAACCGTCTTATCTTTTGGGAAATTCCCTAAATTTCCCATCTTTAATTTAGAAGCAAGTTACTTGGAAGGAAACCTTGCTGATCAAGTTGGTAACAGACCACAAGTATAAAACTTCACCTGAAAGTCTTTATGTTCACTGGAGACTGATAAAAACTATTTCTAAGCAAAGTCTCAGTCCCAGAAACTAAAGACATGCCACAATGGAAGCAATTAACTCTTTACATATTACCACAGATAATGGATTATGGGAAAAGAGTGACAAGGTTAGTTTGAGTAGGCTGAGGTCTGCTGGGGAAGGAAAAAGCCCACTCAGTATGCCAAACTATTGAAGTGCTCACATCTCCTAATAACAAAAATCTGGTGAAGTTTTACTTCATATGCATTTTTTTTCCCTAAGAAAACCAAATTATCGGTTTGTTTTGAGATCCCAGCCAGATTCAAGCTGGGGGATAATATCAAGTCTCCCAGTGCTCTGTGGGAAGATAGTAAAAATGAGATAGCTAAGCAAGCAATTCATCTTTCAACCCAACTGACAAACCAGCAGAAGAGAGGATCTATCTTTAAAAGTTTAAAAAGCTTTGTCTTTCTTCAACTGCTGAGGTTAGTCAAACTGTAATTCTATTGTCCATTTGAATTTAATATTGTAATGGTATTCACCATACACTGTTTTCCTGGCAAAGATCTTTCACATTTAATGATTCAGGATGTTGATCCAACCATCTTTCTGTGCTTGTGCAAAATGAAATGCAAGTGGAAATAAATTCTGGAAGCAAATGCTTCAACTTTTGTACACCACGCAGTGTCTGATTATATTCTGATTTCTCATATTTAACCTATCCTCTGGATTCTCTATCACAGCTCTGTGTACCCAAAATAAACATACTATACTTGGGTGGACAATGGGTAACATCATGTAGCAGAGCAAGGAGATGGTTCACTGTTTACAGATTTCCTTTTCTTATGAAATTCACATAAAACTTTTTTTTAACATTAATTTTTCATTGATCTTTGGAGGAGAGAAATTATGCAGGACCCAAAGTAATTAATGAGATGCTTGTAAAGTGTGACTGACACCAGGAATAAGGAAGCTCTTACCCTTCCTTTTAAAATAATGTGAATATGTAGATATGTACACTTGCAATATGGATCAGTAAAATAATTTATCTCCTTTTATCACAGTTCTAGAACACTTTGACGACGTAATTTCTTTTTACTTAAAAGGCAAGTTCTGTTTTCAGATTTTCAAACATGTTAAAAGTTGAACTTGCAGTTGGGTTTTCCTTTTGTACATTGATCAGTTTCTAGTGTCAGTGCATAAGACCTTCATAAAGATGATAGAAGGACTTTTGCATACTAAGAGAATGACCAACAGAACTTAAGAAAGACAGCTGGATACAGTAGACATTAGAGTATCTCACATATGTTTTCAGGAAAAACTAAACGAAAGCCAATGAAAATTATTATTCCATATGGCACTGAAACAAACATTCAACTCAGTGTAGGTAAGAGTTACTTATCCCTGAAAATAAAGGCATCAGATTCTAAGCAGCTTTAAGAATTAAATGCTTCTTTGTGCCTCTTTTGGGAGGTGGCCACTGATCCAAAGTCCTAATCACGATGCAAGTGTTCTCAACAAACAGATCCCATTCCTTCTTGGTTGACAATGGTCAAGTCTCCACAGGGAAGCTGTTATTGAGGGGGCTGCTGCTGTTCTCGTCGAGGCTCTGGTTGAGGGGGTGGAGCTGGCCGTGGCCCTGGAGGCCTCCGGATTGCTTGGTGTTGTCTCTGCCTATAAGCGATGACTGTTCCCAATAGTAATGCGATGATAATCATGAGATAAATGTCCCACTCTGGTCCCAAAAGCTGGTCCATATCAAAGTAGGAGAAGATTTCCCGTATCTGAATGAAAATACAATATCGTGTTACATTCGTAGAATGTTAGAAGGGAAAGTTAAATTAAAAATGGTGAGATAATGTCAATAAACTGGAAATCAATATCACATTATTTTATTAAAATGTTTGGTTTTAGGAAGTACTTTGTTACCTTTTGGGAGTGATGTACTTATTCCCCTCTGTATGTCAGTTTTCTTTTGGTAATGAAAACTGGACGACTATACTGTTTTTTGGGGGGTAACTAAGTCAGAGATTTCAAGTTTTTAAGTTGCCTTTGATAAAATCTTTCTTTAGGATTTAGCAAAATAAATCTCTTTAAAAATAATATATCTCCTTATACTCAAGAAAACAAAGTGACAGCATTGTATAGTGGATGGAAAGACAGACTTAAAGCTAGGGAGATCGGGGTTCAAGTTCTGCCTCTGACATAAACTGGCTGTGTGACCTGTAGAACAATCGCTCTAAGCAACTCTCTAAGACAATCAGTCGCAGAGAAGATGCCAACTGGAATTGGTAAAAGGAATCTCCTCTTCAGAAGTCCCTTAAATCAATGAAATCATAGCTCTATCCCTATCCCTGCAGGTATCTATTAGACAGGGAACAACCTATGATGTCTCTGATACATATAAGTGTGGAAGTTACAAATGCATCCTCTAGTTATTCTGACGTGATCAGAGAATTGAAAAGGAATGACATCTGGAACTAGGATGGATCATTTTTTGTAAAAGAGTATTTGGAGGTAACACTTGAGAAAAAGAAAAGACTATACAAAAGCTATGGTATTTGGAAGGCTTAGAAAAAAAATCACTCACACTGGCATCGCGTATATACTGCAAAGAGTAAACAACCGCAAGCTTGCAGAGCGCCAGAAACACTGGAACTTGAGCATCTGGGCTTGCTTCAGCAGCCATGTCATAAAAGCGCTTGGCGAGGTGAATATCCTACAATGCAGCACACAATAATATATTTAACATTAATTGAAGGAGATAAAAATAAATCAAGCTGTTCACCAAATTCCCATTTGTTTGACATGTTCACATAAATATCTCCATAATCTTCATTTACATAAAAGTTCTTAATCAAATCATTTATCTCTTTATTTCTAATAACCTTTCTATTAAAAGTTAGGATAAATTTTGATTTTTTTTCTACACACACACACACACACACACACACACACACACACACACACACTCCTTCCATGGAGATATATAAATATATCAAAACTTCCTCTAAAGGGGCAGCTAGGTGGCACAGTGGATAGAGCACTGGCCCTGGATTCAGGAGGACCTGAGTTCAAATCTGGCCTCAGACACTTGACACTTACTAGCTGTGTGGCCCTGGGCAAGTCACTTAACCCTAATTGCCTCACCAAAAAACCCCCCCAAAAACCCCAAAACAACTTACTCTAGATCTCTGATTAGCAACTTACCTATTCACACTGTGGTAAAAATTATTTCTGGTAAAAATTTTTAGGCAAGTCACCCAATGAACGTTCCGTATATCAAATTTTGGCCCTCACAACACATAATCTTAATTAAATCTTTTAGCTACTTTTTGAATAAAAACCACAGGATCATAGGATCACAGGTTTAGAGCTGAAAGGGACCTTATAGATCAACTAGCTCAACAACCCCATTTTATAGATGAAAAGACTGAGGCCCTCTCAGAAGCAAAATGCCTTGTCATAGATGAAAACCATTACTAAGTAGCATGGCTGGGATTTGAATCAGAGTGAAGTAGTGGAGAGAAAAATGGGATTTACAGCCAGGAAGATCTGGGTTCATATCCAGCCTCAGATACCTACTAGCTATGTGATCCTGGGAAAGTTACTTAACTTTTCTGTGACTCAGTTTTCTCATCTGTACTGTAAGACAGATGGACTCAATGGGTTTTAAGGTCTCTTCTAGCTCTTAATTGATAATCCTATGAACCCAGATCCTTTGATTCTAAATCTCACACTCTTACCAATAAATAGTACTCTGCTATAGCATTACACTCACTATATTCCTTTTGATTGCTATTTAAATCAAAACTGCAAAGTGCTGCACTGATTTCCATTGAGTATTTAAATACATATGTACATGTGTGTGTTGTTGTTGTTATTGAGTCATTAAGTCATGCCTAACTCTTCATAACCCAGTGGACCATAGCACATCACTACTGTCCATGGGGTTTTCATGGCAAAGATATTGGAGTGATTTTCTATTTCCTTCTTTAGTGCATCATGGAAAAGAGAGAAAGGTTAAGTGACTTGCCCAGAGTCACACAGCTGGGAAAGTGTTTGAGGCAACATTTGAACTTGGATCTTCTTTTTTTTTTTTTTTGTGGGGCAATGGGGGTTAAGTGACTTGCCCAGGGTTCACACAGCCAGTAAGTGTCAAGTGTCTGAGGCCGGATTTGAACTCAGGAACTCCTGAATCCAGGGCCGGTGCTTTATCCACTGTGCCACCTAGCCGCCCCTGAACTTGGATCTTCTTGACGCCAAGCCCAGCACTCTATCTACTGAGTCACCACATAGTTCTCTGTGTATGTAAATATGTATTTATAAAAATATATTTTTTAATTTTATTCTTTTTAGTGAGGCAATGGGAGTTAAGTGACTTGCCCAGGGTCACACAGCTAGTAAGTGTTAAGTGTCTGAGGCCGAATTTGAACTCAGGTACTCCTGACTCCAGGGCCGGTGCTCTATCTACTGCGCTACCTAGCTGCCCCTATAAAAAAAAAAAAATATATATATATATATATATTTTTTTTTTTTTGCAGGGCAATGGGGGTTAAGTGACTTGCCCAGGGTCACACAGCTAGTAAGTGTAAAGTGTTTGAGGCCGGATTTGAACTCAGGTACTCCTGAATCCAGGGCCGGTGCTTTATCCCCTGCGCCACCTAGCCGCCCCTATAAAAATATTTTTTAAAAAACAAAGAGGGACTCTAGCATATTTGTTAGATCTTCCATAGAGGATCTACCACTATTAATGTTTCAATTTCATCAAGTTGTCATAGAGTTAAGAAAACTCTTACCTGTTATCTTTAAGTATGTAGGTCTTATGAACTAAGGACCTTGGGTATTAAGAGGTTTTTTTGGAGACTGGTAAAAATGTGTTCCAAACCAGGGCTTGGAAGACAATGTTGTACATAAGATAAATTCAAGATATCACCACAAATTACAGATACCTTTAACAGACAAAAATTGGGCTTTAGATTTGCTCACCTGTTTAATGCCAAGTCCTTTTTCATGCATGTACCCCAGGTTAAACATAGCTTGGGCACTGTGCTGTTGCTCAGATGCTAGTCGATAATGAATAAATGCTGTCTCATAATCAACATCAGTGCCAAATCCATAGAAATGGTAGTCTCCAAGCTTAATTCTAGCAACGGTGTAACCTAAGAAAAAAGCATTCATTTAAAAAGATCTATACTAGCTGTTTCTTTCTCTGTTAATATTATACTTATTTCCACAAAACAGCTTATAACTTAAATCCATTCTAATGTAAGCTCCTTAAAGGCAGAGACTGCCTTATTTGCTCTTTTTACACCCAGACCCTAGCAAACAGTTGGGTGCTTAATAAATGTTTACTGAATTAAATTTCTATTTTTGGTATGCAGATTTTATTTATTTATTTTGTGGGGCAATGAGGGTTAAGTGATTTGCCCAGGGTCACACAGCTAGTAAGTGTCACGTGTCTGAGGCCAGATTTGAACCTAGCACCTCCTGAATCCAGGGCCAGAGCTTATCCACTGTACCACCTAGCTGCCCCTGGTATGCAGATTTTAAAAGCAAATTTTCAGCTAAACTGCAAACTTGGTAAAAATGTAAGAAGTGTTTCTCCTCTATTCCCCAAAACTCTGGGGATAGGAGGCTGAAAAAGAGAGAATGACTCTTAGTAGTTAGAGATATGCTCCTTCCTTCACTGATACTTTTCTGCATGTGCTCAACTATTATCTCCATCATTTTTTTCCTAAGTGCTTTAAAAGCACTGTATGGTGGCTTGGGCTGAGGCTCGGTGGAAAGGTGGAAAGGCAATTCACAGGGCTAGGTGTGGATTAGGAAATCACCAAAAATGGTGAATAGGCTGGAGAGAGGCCCAAATTACATGAGATAATAGTCTATAATCCTAGTTTACCTTCCATTCATATTCTCTTAAGATATTAAAAAAAAAAAGTAATTAAGTGCCATAAAGCAAAATCTCAGGCCTGTAGAAGAGTTGTGGAAAATTTAGTCAATTTTTAAATGTCATGAAGAGGTACACCTTAGGGTAATTGCTAGTTTCCAAGTCAAATTTTAATATTAGTGATCATGGGACCCACATTTTCATTTTAATAAAGGATAAAAACCAGCTTACATTTACATAGTGCTTTCAGGTTTACAAAATCCTTGCCCAAAACTAGCCTGAGGTAGGGGGTCCTATAGTGGAGGCTGTACACAGTCAGCTGAGAGAACAAATGATATGCTCATAGTAGTACAGTTACTCAGTAGTGAAACTGAGAACTGAACCTAGGTCTTTCTGATTCCAAGTCCAAGGCTCCTATGATGCTGGGCTAAAGTTCAAGTTGTTACACAGTAACTTCAACATTAATTAAGCATGACTCACGTAGGAGAAACTAATTTTTGAAGGAAAAGTGAGATACCTTATACCATCCTGGAGGTCACCAAGATAGATATAAGCATATAGTAAATTAATGAACGAGGTTTTTTTAATTAAGTACTTCTTGTGTGCCAAACACTATGCTAAGTTCTGAGGATACAAATGCAAAAGTAAAGACAACCCTTGCCCTCAAGAAGCTTACTTTCTTTTTTTTTTAAATCATAAAAGTATTTTATTGTTTTCTAGTTACATGTAAAGATGGTTTTCAACATTTGTTTGTATAAGATTTTTGGTTCCAAATTTTTCTCCCTCTGTCACTTCCCTCCCACCTCCCCAAGACAGAAAACAATCTGATATAGGTTATATATGTGCAATCACATTAAACATATTTCTGCATTACTCATATTGTGAAAGAAGAATCAGAACAAAAAGGAAAAACCTCAAAAAACAAAAACAAAACCAAAAACCAAAAAAGTAGAAACAGTATGTGGTTCAATCTGCATTCAGATGCCACAGTTCTTTTTTCTGGATGTGGAGAACATTTTTCATAATGAGTCCTTTGGAATTGTCTTGGATCATTGTATTGCTGAGGAGAGTTAAATCTATTACAGCTGATCATCGCACAATGTTGTTGTTACTGTGTACAATGTTCTCCTGGTTCTGCTCACTTCACTCAGCATCAGTCCACAAGTCTTTCCATGTTTTTCTGAAATCTGCCTGCTCATCATTTCTTGCAGCACAATAGTATTCCATTACATTCATATACCACAATTTGCTCAGCCATTTTCCATTTGATGGGCATTCCCTCGATTTCCAATTCTTTGATACCACAAAGAGAGCTGCTATAAATATTTTTGTACATGTGGGTTCTTTTCCCTTTTTTATGATCTCTTTGGGATATAGACCTAGTAGTGGTATTACTGGGTCAAAGGGTCAAACAGTCCCATAGTCCTTTGGGCATAGTTCCGAATTGCTTTCCAGAATGGTTGGATCAGCTCACAACTCCACCAACAATGCATCAGTGTTCCAATTTTTCCACAGAAGAAGCTTACTTTCCAATGGGGGGAGATTACAGATGCAGGGGAACAGTGGCCAGGGAAGGGTACTTTGATCCAGAAAGTTACAAGGACTGGGAATGGGTCCATTGGAACTAGACTGACACACTCCTTCCAGAAACAATGGCAGGATTAATTTCATCATGGTTTTAGAACCAAAAGGGGTATGGGAAGAAGGTATGTGTTGAGACCAGGCAGCTGTCAATAAGATGGATGTGGAGTTGGGAGTGAATGAAACAAACCTGACTGGGACTTTTCTTAAGTACCGAGACAAATGGGATGGTCACATTGCAAAACAGCTGGGTCCCAGAATGAAAGTTCTAGAGATGAAAGGTCTGAAACCCCCAGGGCATGGTTTCTGGTCTGAGGGATAAGGTGAAGCTGCAGAGAAAATGGCTGGGGAGGAGGATGTAAACTGAGTGAAGCATGGCTGGTGTCTGACTCAAAACAGTGGGCCCCAAACAAGGTGATGGCATCCTAAGGTGGAAGTTCCAGAGATGAAAGGTTTAAAAAACCTTCAAGGGCATGGCCCCCAGTTTAGGTGGTGAGGCAACTTGCAAAATTAGGTGGGGTGGGAGGGGAGAGGGAATAATTACAGACAGGAAAAAATCATGGAAGGCTTTATGGAAGAGATGGTATTTGAACTGGGCCTCAAAAGATCAATCCATCAATAAGCATTTATCAAGGGCCTATTAAGGGCCAGGTACAGTTTGAGTCAATGGGATGCCCTCCTCTCAAGGAGCTTGGGAATTGAGTACCATATATGAAGGTTCACAGAACAAACATTAAGAGAACAGATATAAATAAATACAAAGTAGTTTGGAGGGAAAGCACTAGTAGTTGTGGGGATCAGAAGCTACATCATGAAGGAAGAGAGAAATTCTGTGAGGCAGAGGGAAGAAGTGACTGCATTCTAGGAATAGGGGACGGCAGGTGGAAAGGTATGGAGACAGGGGAGTGCTATGTAAGAGGAACAATAAGAAGGCCAATTTGGCAGGAGTGTGAAGTTTAGGAGATGGTCAGTCAAAAGACCAATTAGGAGGCCATTGCAATAATCTGGGTGAGAGGTGTTTAGAGCTGTATTAAGGTGGTGGTATGTTATGGAGGTATAGAAGTGCCAAGATTTGGCAATTAAATGGATATGTGAGGTGAGGGAGAATAAGGAATCAAGGAGAGAGCCAAAGTTTTAAATCTAGGAGATAGGAAAATGATGATGCCTTTGCTAAAAAAGAATGTTTGGAAAGAAAGACAATAAGTTCTGGGTTTTTGTTTTTGTTTTTTTGGGGGGCAGGGCAAAGGGGGTTAAGTGACTTGCTCAGGGTCACACAGCCAGTTAAGTGTCAAGTGTCTGAGGCAGGATGTGAACTCAGGTCCTCCTGAATCTAGGGCCAGTGCTTTATCCACCACGCCACCTATCTGCCCCAATAAGTTCTGTTTTAAACATGTTGAATTTGAGATGTCTCAAGGATATTTAGTTCGAAATATCCAACAGAAGACTACTGATGTGGGAGTGAAACTGAGGGGAAATGGATATAAGTTTAACAACAGGCAATATCATTCCTACTTTAGTACCAAGGTAAAGAATTCCATGATTTAAACATAAATCTCCTATGTGAAACATAGGAGAAAGCTAATATGGCAGGGTACTCTGGTGACATTCACTACTGGCATGACAACTCACCTTGGGAGGCTGCCCTGTTCCAATGCAGCAAAGCTCTGGGATAGGTTTCATTCTCACCTACAATGCTGGCTTCTTCTAGAGAAAATAGAGTGAGATATCATTAAGGCAAATACGTATCATATGACATGATTTATGCCTTGCTTAATTGACAATGCTGGATATGAGGCATTAGTGTTCATCTACTTTAAAGTGTTTCTCCCATAGTAGACTAAGACACCGTGTTCCTGTATATTAATATTGTTGAACTGCAGTATCCCCACACCAGCATAGCAGCTTGCACAAAAGAGGAACTTAATGAATATATATTGAATTGAAATGAATGCTGGGTTCAGGAAAAGCTTCTTAAGCAGAATCACTACATAGAAAGCCTATTTTCTGTAATTACTACATTAAGCCTCTGTTTTATTTTGATAATTTTACTTAAAGATATCCAAAAGATTTTCTACCAATATTTACATTACTCTGCTATTTGAGCAATCAAAAGTGCTTAATCATTTTATATCTAGTTTCAAGTCTGTTTAAATTATCAAGCATAAGTACATCTTTTAAAAAGGCTCTGGTAAAAGTGACTTCATAACCAAAACTCCATTTCTGACTATGACAAGTCAATTCAATTCAATGAACATCTACTATGCACTTACAAAAAGGTCTCTGACCTCAAGGAACTTATTCTGCTAGGGGAGAGGACTTAAATACTGGCTACTAAGTCTTAATTAGAAGCTTAGCTTTTACAGCAACACCATCCTTCTGTGGATAGTATCTGTTTGGCTACAGATATTCTATATTTAACAAGGTAATACTTTGGCCACTGAGGAGGAGCTACAGATAACTCCCAATAATGCTTCAGGGAAAAAACCCCTCATTATAATGAAAATTATCAGAAATAAATGTAGTCCCTTTAAAAAGCACTTGTAGAACTAGTATACAAGAGACAGATTAGCATTTAAACTCTTCTCCAGGTCTAGTAATGAAGAGTCTGATTCTTTTCAAAACATTTTAGCTTGTACTTTTGCTAAGTTACAAATACTATGGTAATCTGGAGTAAGTGGTGTCATAACCCATATCAACTTTCTCTCCTATATATAATGTTATAGTGATGCTCAGGATTCAAGTATTTAAAGCATTTAAAAGTTTCCCACCTTCAAAAGAAGAGCTACTTTTTCACTTCCCCAAAGGTCTGAGATCTGCCACACCCAGATGTAGGCCTGTGGCAAAGGTCTTTTGACAATGGGGGTTGGAGAGAGTACTATGGGAGTAAAGAGTGTCAAGAACAACTGACTTGGATACTTAGTAGCATCTTCAATATCCACTAATAGAACTAGATCTTGTGATTGGGGACCCCTGCCGTAGTTGTCAATAAGACAGAAAGAATATGTTACCATTTGAAATGGGACTGGATACACTATCTAGTTAGAGAGTCTAGTTCAATACTGACATATAAAGGCCATAGAAATTGCCTTTAAATAGATACAATACAAAGGCTGAAACAATTAGTCACTAGATTTAACTATGTATTAAGAGTCCCATTTATTTTGATTCTCACTATGTCCCACAACTAAAGACAGATCAGATCGAAGTGAGAACTTAGAACTCTCAACAAGTTCCAGTTACTACCAATTCCTAAGAATGTATAAGACAGAGAAAACAACAATGAAGACTTTCTTAGAGAACCAGCTTCTCTATGACTTCTAACTTAGAACTTAGACTTCTAATATGTGTGAACTGCTATGTTCTAAACCCTTACTCTGATCCAGAATGAAGGCTGCATTGCTTTGGGCCACTTCATAGCCTTGTTCTGCCAACAGGAGATACTGGACCACGGCAGCATTGGAGTCACCATCTTTATAACTGTTGTAGGCAGACATGAGCCTCTCAGACCAACGGCCTCTTTCACACACGTTTTTAAATAACTGAGGAAAGAGAAAAGAAATAAATGGAAGGGGAGGTAAACTTCTCCAGAAAAAAGTCTATTAGTAATTTCTGCCACAATCCGATATATTTAAAATTTTAAAAGAAACTTTTAAAGTTAAGTCTGAGGATATTCTTTGGATATTCTGTCAACTTCATTTAATATACACAAATTTAAATGTAACACCTGACATATATTAGCTATGTGACCATGGACAAGTCACTTCACCTTGAGGTGGGCTAAGAAACACTCTAAAATGGCAAGTTACGGAGAAGTTGCTGACCTTTATTTGTAGAGGGAGTTTCCTTATTCAGGAGTTCTTGATATCGATGAAATCTTTCTCTCAACTCACTTTGTAATTCCAAGAATTATGGAAAACCATTTTAAA
This sequence comes from Dromiciops gliroides, assembly GCF_019393635.1. Taxonomy (NCBI): domain Eukaryota; kingdom Metazoa; phylum Chordata; class Mammalia; order Microbiotheria; family Microbiotheriidae; genus Dromiciops; species Dromiciops gliroides. The sequence goes on along the minus strand of NC_057862.1, from coordinate 227,881,480 downwards.
ATGTTTTGAAACCTGAATCTGACATATTACTAGCTCTGATGACCAGTTTTATATGTTATCTTCCCCTCAAGAAAGATTCTCATGAAATATTTTGTAATGATTTATTCTGTATTTTAGTTATAGGAAGTCTTTTTATAAAGACTCCAATAAAACCTTTAAACAAATTTGTCAATTCATTTAGAATGTATCAGTTCTAGATGCATTATAAAGGAGGTCATTGGGATAAGTTAAAGATGAGACAATGAGAAAGAGAGGCATATGACACAGTGAATAGATATGGGTTAGAAGTCAGGAAGAACTTGAAACAAGTTCTATTCTGATGCACCACTGTATGTGCATTGCTGGGGAAGTCATTTTAACTCTCAATGCCCTAGGCAACTCTCTTAGTTGCAGAGCAGGTGCAGACCTGCATTGGTAGAGGGTATTTAATCACAGTTCTCATCCAAAAGAAAGTTAGGGGGAGTTCTGACATATGGGCAGAACTCAGATGGAGACATATTCTAGCTCTGTAGAAATCTGAAGAATTTTCTAACAATCAAAGCTGTCTAAACAAACAATGAAAGAGGATTCTTATGGGGTAGTAAGCTCCTTGAATTATTTGTCAGAAATGAGTGGAGGTCTAGTTGTGACACAGGAGAAAGGAATATGAGACTTCCATGATCCTTTTTAAGATTAAAAAAGGAGGTACAATGCATAATTCATAGCACTGTGCCTATAGTCCCTTCTTTGTATTATTCTCACCCTCTCCAGGGGCAGCTAAGTGGCACAGTGGATGAAGTACTGGGCTCTTGAGTTCAAATGTCACCTCAGATACTTACTAGCTGTGTGACCCTGGGCAAGTTACTTAACCCCAATTGCCTTAAAAACATCTAGGGCCTTCTCCAGTCTTCTTGATATATATCTTGCCACTGGACCTAGGTGGCTTTGAAGTTTGGTGACCTTGCATAGTCCTTTCTCACTTAAATCTAATTCAGTGCAAGTCATGACATCTTCCTGATGTCATGGTCCTCTTCAAAACAAAGGACAAACAACAATCCACCCACTCCCATTATCATAATTATGTGAGTACATATCTTTTCTCTGGAGGAGTAGTAAATGGGACACTTTGTGTCTATCTTTGTTTTCCCAGTATCCAGCCCAACGTCTGGTACATTGTTGCTGATATAAAATACTGAAATGCTGAGCATTCTTAGCAAATACGTGACTTATATCTTAGCATAGGCACTCTAAAGTACTAACCCCTTAGAGTCCCACATGCTTAACAAAGTATATGTTCACTCATTGTCCATTTCCATTTGAGGGGTGATGTCTACAAAAAAAGGGTGGGTTGTAAATTCCTTGCTCTACAAATCATCTTTACATATACAAAATGGTGAGAAAGAGAACTCACCTCCACTGCAGTATGGCATGATCTCATTACTCCAGTGCCTGTGGCATGCATTTGGGCTAGATTATAAAAAGCCAAGATATGCCCTCCTTGGGATGCTAAATTGAAATATTTCAAGGCTTGTTTATAATCTCGCTTGACTCCAATGCCATCTGCAAAAAAAAAAAATGGCATCCAATGTCATTAATACTGGCCTAAAAGTAGCAGCAGCAGAGAGCCTGTATGAATTATTCAAATAAAGTAAAAATCTTATTGGAAAAAAGCACTTGTTCAGGTAAGAAGTTAACTAGATCAACATTCAAAGATTACAAAGGCAAATACAATGTCCCAAAGATTGCACTGTTAAATAAATCGCTGGAACTGAACTGGTAGTATAGCTCCTATTGCATACTCATAGTGCCACCTAGTGGAAAAATCAACAAATTAAATTTATTACTGTAGTATTATATTACTTACTGTAATACATAGAGCCCAGCTGAAGTTGTCCATCTACCCATCCTTGTTCAGCAGCTTTCTGAAAATACTTCAATGCCAGATCATAATTCTGTGGAAAGATGGGTTAAGTCATTTGACAATTTAAAAGGATGACATACGTGTCAATATTAGGTCAAGTCATTCATGAACGAAGGAAAAAAAAGTTCCTGTCCCACAATCTATAGGAACAAGTAAGAACTATGTATTTGTTACTTTAGTAAGAGACAGAAAAGATAACAGTATATATGCTTTTCCCCCAGAGTTAACTGAATATTAAAAATACCTACCCTCCAAGGACTAAAAAGTTTTAGCCTAAGATTGCATTTTGGCATTAATGGTAATAACTCATACATACATATCATTTTAAGGTTTAAACAATGCTCACATCAACTGTGTGAGGTAAATAATTAAATTTTGTTAAATAATAACCATTTTACAGATGAAAAAACTGAGCTACTGCAAGGTTAAGTGACTTGCCCAGGATCATGTGGCTCAAAAGAGCCATCAAACCTAGAAATCAGACTCTTGATCCTGAGCCCAGTACTCTCTCCACTATGCTATTTTGTCTCTCTCTACATTAGCTCTTTGACTAGAGGTATATAAATAGAACACGGGGTCTTAATTTAAGAAATGGTTTAAACTTTTTTTATTATATACCATATTGTAAGATATGGGTAACTGTTCCTCAATTTCTCTAGCAGTAAAACTGGGACTACTCCTTGCTACTATTTTCCCTCTATGAAGGTAATAAAATGCTATATAGGGTCACTGGAAGAATTTATTATACATATACACAATGCAACTTTCAGATAAATGCAACTGCTAAATATCAATTTTAGTTTTCAGAAATGATCAAGAAGGAATAAGAAATTATTTTAAATTACTTTTTTTTGGCTTTGGTTTATGGAATACTTGTTTTTTTTGTTGTTGTTGTTTTTTTTGCAGGGCAGTGGGGATTAAGTGACTTGCCCAGGGTCACACAGCTAGTAAGTGTCAAGGGTCTGAGGCCAGATTTGAACTCAGGTACTCCTGAATCCAGGGCCAGTGCTTTATCCACTGGTTTATGGAATACTTGAAAGTTAATGAGAAACCTAGGATCCCAAGGCTTATTTTTCAAACAAAAATTAAGAGTTTTTGCTATTGGTTGTGTAATGATTGGAATGACGCCACCTACTGGAGACTTGCTGTGGGAAAGCTCCACCATGAGGAAAATGCCTCAGAGGCATTGTGGCTTTTCCTTGGCGTCAGGAAATGATGTTTGCTCATGGGTGCTGTCTATCAAGGCTACCAGCCAATCAACTTGAGGAGCCTCCTATGTTCTGGGAGGAGACAGGAAGGAGGAAAGGGAGCCTGCACAGAGAGCGCTGGGCCTTTGGGCTTGCTGACTTGACGGTGGTGGCGGCAGAGGACTTCACAGGAAATTTGAGGAAAGATAGGAATGCCAGGCTGTTAGAATTCTGTTCTCAATCTTTTTCTTTCTATTTTCCAATAAACCCTTAAAAACCTAAACTTGTTTTATCAGTGATTTTTAGTCAGTTTCCCCCAAACTGGGGGAACAGATTAGAATCCACATTTAGAATCTTAAATTACACAGTTGCCTGTCTTCCAAAAATACTAGTGGTAAATTAACACAGGAAGAAACTATTTTTTTTTTTTGCAGGGCAATGAGGGTTAAGTGACTTGCCCCGGGTCACACAGCTAGTAAGTGGCAAGTGTCTAAGGCTGGATTTGAACTCAGGTCCTCCTGAATCCAGGGCCAATGCTTTATCTACTGTGTCACCTAGCAGCCCTGGAAGAAATTAATTTTAAATCAAAACTGATAGAACATCTCATTTACTTGTTAGGGACTTGAGTTAAAATGTATAAAACTACTAGAAAATCATATTCATAATCTTTATGGATTTTTGAGATGAAACAGCTAGTGTGTAGTTAGTCTTATGAAAATCAGTGTTTTGAATTCAATTAGAGAAGCCAGGAGACATCTTGTACATACCCTCCCATATTCTGTCTTTCTACACTTGTGTCAAGAAGAAAGCTCTTTATTGAGCTGAACAAAGGAAGGATTTTTTATTCTCTTTTGAGTGAGCTCGGTCCAGAGTAAACAAAATAATTGAGGATATATAAAGCTGAGCGATATATGAAGGTATACAAAGTTAAGAGATTAATGAAGGCATATAAAGTTGAGTCAGTGGGGCTTAGTGACTAAGTAGTGGGATTTGGAATATTCCAAAGAAAAAGGTAAAATGCTAACAGAGAAATGATATAGCATAAGCATTTTGATTGTTCGGCTTTTCCTATGGAAAAGCACTTTCCCATAGTCATTTAGGATAGCAATATCTCATATACCCATAGTTCTTTGCAGTATTATCAAGCTTTCTAGAAGTACAACAAAATCAAGAATGCCTAGGACCAAGATTCCACCATGGATTTTTTGGGGGTGGGGGGGTGGGAGGGGGAGTATTTGAATACCTAAAGAAAAAAAAAACATTGCCTTGAAGGAACTTACATTCTACTAATGAGATACAACATATATACAGATAAGTAAAATACAAAGTAGGCAGTGATGGGGTCAAAGGAGAACAAAAAGAGCTCTAGGAAGATTTAAGGAAGGAAAGAACTAACAACTTGAATAAGATTAGGGAAGCCTTCATGGTAGTGTCTGAGCTAGTACTACTGAAAGGAGATCAAGATTCAAACAGAGATAGAGGGCATTAATGGCTTATGCAAAAAACAAAAACAAAAACTAGTAGGACACTTTAGTGGCAATGTGTGAATGTGAGACAAGTCTTAAAATGTAGGTTGGAGATAGTGTGTGCAGGGCCTTTAAAGCTAAGTTAAATCAGTAGTATTTCATCCCTACACACAATGGGAGCCACTAAAGGTTGAAATGGTCAGATTTGTGTCTAAGAAAGATTGTTTGCACAGCTACAGGAAAGATGAATGAGAGTGGATAGACTGAAAAAACCCTGAGACCAATTATAAAGTTATTACAACATTCTGGTGAATGAGGGCCTGAGCTAAGGTGATAGCTGTCAGAATACAGAGAAAGGGATACAACGCTTGACAACTGAAAGGATATGTGGAGTGAAGGAGATGTCTAGGATGACGCTAAGGTTAGAAACTGTGGTGTTATGCCTGTGTCAATTCCTTAAATATTTTGTAGGTCTAACTACCAGCTATCAAAGATGAAGAGTTCTGTTTTGATTACATCAAGTTTAAGGTTCAGGCAGGACATCCAGGTGAAAATGTCTAGCAGGGAGTTACAGTTGACGAATTGGAATTCAGGAGCAAGATTAAAACTGGATGTGAAAACAAAACAAAACAAACAAACAAAAACCTGGATGTGCATTTGGAACTCATAGCATGGAATCAGATGAAATCACCAAAAGCAAGAAGAGAACAACCAGGAAAGAACAGTGTCATAGAGACCAAGAGAAGAGAGATGATCAAGGAGAATAGGGCTTTTTATATTAAAAACTACAGAAATACCAATGAGGAAAAGAACTTAAAAAAATGAGGAACAGAGGTCTGGAGAGGTTAAATGACTTGCCCAGGGTGTAACAAATAAGAAAGTGGCAGAGCTGGAAGACAATGCAGGTCCCAGAAGACTCTCCAATCCAAATCCAGTATTCTTTCTTTCTTTTTGTTTTTTAAATATGGAACACTTCACGAATTTGCGTGTCATCCTTGCACAGGGGCCATGCTAATCTTCTCTGTATCGTTCCAATTTTAGTTATGTGCTGCCGAAGCAAGCACCAGTATTCTTTCCATTGTACCACATGCCTCTCCCAGGGACACAATTAGAGGGGTTAACCTTAAAGGAGAAGAGGATAACGTAAAGATATTGAGTTGTTCTGAAATGTGAAGGAGGAGAAATGAAGGAGCTCTTGACATATGGCCTCAAATTTTTCAGTAAAGTAGGAGGCAAGACCATTTCTTAGGAGAGAGAAGAATGGGGGCTTAAGGATTTAAAATTTAGTTAGGGAAATAGAGCACATATAAAGTTAAATAGCAATACAAAGAAGCATATGACAGGTGCCAAATGAGTAGTATAGTTATTGCTATGGGAACTTGGGAAGAAAATGATCACCAACAACTGTGGTAGTTAAGAGAACTCCTCTCACCTCCATCTTGTAGGATTCCTAACTTCCTTCAAAGCATTCCTCTTAAGCATCTTTCCTAATCTTTTACCTTATTAGTAATTTCTCCCTCGAGAAATTACTTTGTAGTATTTTCTGAAAACACTGTATTTATTTACTTATGTACATGTGCATCCACCTATTTCCTAGAAGTACATATTTGAATGGAGGAACTTTTTTCTTCATTTTATCACAGAGCCTAGCATAGAGTCTTGCACATAGGAGCTGCTTAATAAATATTTGTTGAATTGATCTGACTTCATGAAAGAAGGACTTAAGCTAGAAGGATGGGCAACACAATAACATTAATTACTGCTTAATTACAACTTCCTGAACAACTCCAGCAAGTGAAATTGCAAATTTTCTTTTATAAATGCTCAGCAAAATCCTTATAGCATAAACTACCCAAAACTCAAAACGGTGAAAACTCAAAAATGGAAAATAAAAGATTACAGCATGAAAAATTTGAAGAGAATGAAATCAGGTACCTTTCACAACTAGGGCTAGGGAGGGGATTTCTAACTAAACAAAGGACAGAGAAGATCATAAAAATATAACAGAAAATTTTACTGTAGTAAATTTAAAGGCTTTTGATGAAAGTATAACACTAAGGACCATTCCCAACAGATAAATGGTAATAGAATATATAAGTAGAAACCCACAGTGTGGATGCTGGAAGCAACAGAGAGTTGAAGGAAGCAGTGTGGCTGTGGTAGTGCTCAGTGCTCAGTCACTGAGGTCCCTTGGATTCTGCCCTGAAGATCCAGTACTCTGGGCATCAAAAATCTAGAAGGGCCTAACTCTAGGAGGTAGAGTTAAGCACAGGATCCAAAGAGACCCTGGTCATCTCAACCAAAAGTGAAGCAAGGAGAGGAGCCTGGCACTCAAATAAGTTGTACTTCAAGAACTAAGGCTGGAAAGAAGGTAGCAGCAACTATTATAAATAATTGTGAATCCAGAAATACCCCAAATCAGGAGATAGTAACCTACTAACAACTTCAAGCAGGGACTCAAAGAAAAAGACAAGCAACAAAAAAAGGACTACATGACTCTCAAAAAATTAAGCAAGAGATAGAAAAATGAAATAAGAGATCTGGAGTAAAGAACTAGAAGGAGAAGAAATAGCTTAGAACAAAAAATTGTAAACTTGACCTAAGTAAGACACTCCCTGAAAATCAGAATGGACCAAATAGATACCAATGACTCAGCTAGATAGCAACATAATCAAAAGAAAGAAAACTAAAAGAAAATGTAAGGCATCTCATAAAAAATAACTGATTTGGAAAACGGTTCAGGGAGAATCTAAAAATCACTGTACTGTCTGAAAAATGATTAAAAGAGCTTTAACATTATATTTCAAGGAATCATAAATGAAAATTGCCCAGATAGATTAGAACCAGAGGGCAAAGTGCAGATAAAAAGAAATTCAATGATGACCTCATCAAAGTTAGACCAAAAGGAAAAGTACAGGGAATGTCAGCTAAAACCTAGAGCTTTAAAACCCAGAGCTTCTATGTCAAAGAAAAAAATACTGAAAATAGCCATAAAAGAATTTGAATACTAAGGAGCCACAATTAGGACCACATAAGACTTGAAAGTATTTACTATAAACTAGAGGAGATCTTGGAATACAATATTTCAAAAAGCAGAAGATATGGACTTAGAACCAAGAATAACTTACCCTGCAAAGCAAAGTGTAGTCCTATGGAGAAAAATGGACCATAGGACCTCCAAGCATTTCTAATAACAAGTCCAGAACGGAGTAGGTACTTCTTTTTTTTTTTTGTATGAGTAGGTACTTTGAAGTACAAAAACAAAAGAATCAAGAGAAACCAGAAAGGTAAAGGTAAATTTATTTGAGCAATTAGTGAGGGACTTATGATGATACAGTGCTAACATTGTAATAGAGCAGGGGGTTTTTAACCTTGGGTTTATTGATAGATTTCAAGGTCTGTAAATTGGGATGTGGGGGAGAAATCTTTATTTTCACTAACCTCTAACTGGATTTTAGCATTTTCTATAATAACAACATTATTCTGAAGAAGGGGTCATTAGACTTCACTAGATTGTCAAAAGAGTTCATGACACAACAGAGGTTAAGAACCCCTAAAGAATCAAGAAAAATCAAGTTTTCAAAGAAAAACAGAGGAATGGGGCAGAAGAAGGAATTAATTGGTTCTTTTCTGAGGGTATTCAAGGAGAAAAGAGAAGAGAGGGTAAAAGAAATACCTCAATGTAGAAAGGAGGAATAAAGCGTGGAACTGCAACTTGCTATTTCTCATAACTGGAGTATGTGAGGAGCATATGAGAGAAAAGAGTACTGAACACACACACACACACACACACACACACACACACACACACACACACACACACACAGAGTTTAGGTTAGAAAGATATCAAACTGAGCAGGGAAACAAATGGAGATAGGGAGAGAAGTGGTTAAGAAGGAGGATGTAAAATAAATTAAAAAAAAAAAGGGGCAGCTAGGTGGCGCAGTGGATAAAGCACCGGCCCTGGATTCAGGAGTTCCTGAGTTCAAATCCGGCCTCAGACACTTGACACTTACTAGCTGTGTGACCCTGGGCAAGTCACAACCCCCATTGCCCCACAAAAAAAATAAATTAAAAAAAAATTAAAAAAAAAAAAAGGAGAAGAATGCCAGGAATGAAGCAGGTACAAGAAAAACAAATGTCTTGATCCTGAAAAAGAAACAAACAAACAAACAAAAGAACTGAAAACTAAAGGGGAGTACCCTTAAATCTGGGGTCTGCTGAAAAAACTGTGGTATGTGAATGCTATAATACTGTATTGATAAAATAAATGATGAGACTATTACAGTGAGTCCTGGGAAGTATGATCTGCAAAAGACTGAAGTAAGCAGAACCAGAAAAATAACAAAAATAGCAATTAAAAAAACCAAATCAAAACCAAACCAATCCTGAAAGACTTGAGAACTCTGATCAAAGCAATGGCTAACCATGTTTTCATGATGAAGAATTGTACCCACTTACTAACAGAAAGGTGATGGATGTACTCAAGGTGAAAAAGAGGCATACACACACACACACACACACACACACATATGTATATGTATTTTTTTGGGGGGACAATGAGGGTTAAGTGACTTGCCCAGGGTCACACAGCTACTAAGTGTCAAGTGTCTGAGGCTGGATTTGAACTCGGGTCCTTCCGAATCCAGGGCCAGTGCTTTATCCACTGTGCCACCTAGCTGCCCCAGAGGCATATATTTTTGAACATGGCCACTGTGTGGATTTTATTTGTTTGACTATGCTTATTTGTTACAAATTTTCTTCTTTTCTTTCTGCTTTTAATTGAATCAATTTAAAAAAAAACAAACTATTTTTTAAAATGTACAGAAGAGAAAAGAAGGAAATTCAGAAAGAAGCAAAGACATGTGGGACAGTTTTTTAAAAATGTAGGACAGGGCAGTTAGGTGGTGCAGTGGATAGAGCACCAGCCCTGGAGTCAGGAGTACCTGAGTTCAAATCCGGCCTCAGACACTTAACACTTACTAGCTGTGTGACCTTGGGCAAGTCACTTAACCCCAATTGCTTCACAAAAACAAAACAACAAAAAAAGTAGGACAGTTTTGAAAATAACATATAGAATTTATTACATAATTTTTAAAAAAGTGGCATTCTAATCCACCGTTGGTGGAGTTATAAAAAGATCCAACCATTCTGGAGAGCAATTTGGAACCATGCCCAAAGGGCTATAAAACTGTGTATACCCTTTGATCCAGCAATAGTGCTGCTAGGTTTATATCCCAAAGACATCCCAAAAAAGAGAAAAAGACCTATTTGTACAAAAATATTTATAGCAGCTCTTTTTGTAGTGGCTAAGAATTGGAAATTAAAGGAATGCCAATCAATTGGGGAATGGCTAAACAAGCTGTGGTATATGATGGTGATGGAATATTATCATGCTATAAGAAATGACAAAGCAGGATGATTTCAGAAAGGCCTGGAAAGACTTGTATGGACTGATGTATAGTGAAGAGAGCAGAACCAAGAGAACATTGTGCACAGAGACAGCAATATTGTTTGATGAAGAACTCTGAAAGACTTAACTATTCTTAACAATATAATGATCCAAGACAATCCCAAAGGACTTTTGATGAAACATACTATCCACCTCCAAAGAAAGAACTGATACTGATTGAACACAGACTGAAGTGTGTTATTTTTCACTTTCTTTCATTTTTTTCTTTTATTCAAGTTTTCTTGTACAAAATGACTAATAAAGTAATATTTTAAATAATTGCACATGCATAACCTGTATGTGATTGCTTACCATCTCAGAGAGGGGGTAGGAGGGAGGGGATGGGGGAAGGTAAGAAAGGATAAAATTTGGAACTCAAAACTTTAAGTAAAAATGTTTATTATTAAAAAAAAGTAAGTGGTATAAAAGATTCAGTTTCATATAAAATCCTCTTTTTTTGTGATCTTCTGCGTGCATGGAAATGCTTTTTTTCTGGTGTTTTAAGTGCAGAAAAAAATTAAAAACAGAAATGCAAATTAAAAGAACCCTAATACCATATTAACTGACAAACACAACATAAGATTGGGCATTGATAGGTGGTGGGAAGTTATCTCATGTAATGTTGGTGGAGCTGTGAAGTGTTCCAACTGTTCAGAATTACAATTTGGAATTATGCAAGGAAAAAAACTAAATTGTCTACAATGACCCAGTGATTCCACTACTATGCAAGTACCTTAAGGAAGTTAAAAAGATTCAAAGCCTCACTATATATCAAAATATTAATAGCACTCTTTATAGTGACAAAAAAACCCGAAAACAAAGTGGGTACCAATAGTTTGGGGAATGGTTGAAACAACTAGGGTATATGAAATATAATATTATTGTACAGTAAGAAAAGATGAATATTAGGCACAAAGAACCATGGGATGACTTGTATGAACTAATATAGAATGAAATAAGCAGAGCTAAAGGAACCATATAAATAACTAGGAAAAGGTAATGAAAGATCACTAAAAGAAGTCAAACTCGAACTCCTTCATAGTAGAAGACAGCTAGGGCAGAATATTATGTTTAAATAAATATGTTCAGATTTGGCTGCTGTTCTGAATGCTTTAAATTATTTTTATTTAAATTAACTTTAATTTATTTTTATTAAATTATTTCATTTTACTCATAAGGCAAGAATTTTAATTTGGAATATGTATATATGAAATGACTATGATGTAAAAACAAAAGCCATCAACAAATGCTTTAAAAAATTTTTAAATGAAGTAAATTCACAAATCAATTTTAATATATATATTTTTTTGAGAATCTTAGCCCAAAAATGACATTTCTTTTCTTTCTTTCTTTCTTTCTTCCTTTTTGGCCTGCTACCGTGAAATAGTATTGCTGTACTGAGCCAGCAATTCACTTTTGAACTTTTAATTAACTTGGTTGGCCTGCTTTAGGCTAACAGACCAGGCCTCCATTAACATGCCCTTTGGTTTGCCTGTACAGTATTTCAGAAAGGGCCTTACTATTTGGGGCCTTGAATACAGCGATTCTGGAGAGCCTCTTACCAGGGATGACTTGACACTAAGGAAAGAAAAAGACAATAAAGAAGAGGGGGAGTATTGAAATTATGAAGGAAGAGCTGAAGACTTTCAATCTGTGTTCACAAAATTTAGTAATGACGCTACTGATGGGGAATGCCATGAAATTATATACCCTTATATTCCCATTTTACTCATTTTTCATTTGTGCTGTCTGTTGCAGTTAATCTTTTCTACGTTTTAACACCCTCATTCAAAAGCGTCTTTCATGACTGATGGTGATATGAAACGAACAGATGTCCCATAGCTAGACACTATTCCCTCTAATACTTCTTGCAGTTATTATTTTAATCTTTCTAAAATACGCCCCCCCCCCTTATTATGTCATTCCCCTGACTAAAAACTTCCAATGGTTCCTCACTGTCTACCAAATTAAATTCAAAATCCTTTGCATGGTATTTTGGTCCTACTGTGGTGTTCTGACTCTGTGGGGCCACTGTGGATAAAAGTGACTGCATGTCCTCTGTAACTTCACTACTGTTTACCTCATTAGAAAGCCCAAGTCTAGTTTCCCCTTCATGCTTCAAACTGACATCAATTCTTCTCTCCTAAACTACAGAAAGTGAGAAGGGCAAATACAGAGTATCTAGTAAAATCCCATAAATTTATTGATATGGAAACTCAAGTCTTTAGAGGTTATGTGCTAGTTAAAGGACCCACTTCTAGTAAGCAGAACCCAAGGTTTGCTGACTTAAAATCCAGTGTTTCTTCTACTACCCCACAGTGTCCAGCACCCATTTAGGGAGAATATAACTCACCATGGGCTAGGAAAGCCTCTTCTATCCCCTTAAATTCCGAGTGAGGAACAACCTTATCTGTATGCTACCACTACCCCTTCATTCCATCTACTTTTAGGCCATGATGACATCCTCACTTGGCCACACAGAAGTTGCTTGTTAATAAAGGAGTTTATTAATGTTTCTCTTTGAATTTCTTGTTCACTTTTTTGAACTTGGGCTCTGTTTTTGGATAACTGCTGGGGCACATGGGGGAAAATGAGACTCTTTACACAGTGCCATTAACTACATCCATTCAAGTCTTCTGCAACTTATACTCATGGAGCAATTTTAAAAATTGAAATGGAAGTGTCTTCTAATTTGTATACTCTAAAACATTTAGCATAGTACTTTCATACACAGTATGTATCAGAAATATTTGGTTGCTCTATTAACTACTTAGGGAACAACAAATAGACAAGTTTGACTGGAACATAATTCCCCGAGGGAGATAATGTTGGAGAGGGAAATAGGATCTAGATTTTGGAAGGCTATCTATCTAAGGAAATGGAAGCCACTGATGACAGGAGTAAGATGTGGTATATTTAGTTACCATTAAAACAAGAGGGGGAGAAACAACTAAACAACAATTCCTGAATGATAATAAAGGGCTCAGCTTTGACTGATTATAATGCTTTACAATGATTGCTTACCACTGGAACTCCCCTTCCATACAAGTAAGCCATTCCAAGTCCACTCTGTCCAACTGGGTTGCCCTGAAAAAGATCAAGGTAAAGGATAGTTTAGAAATACAAATTAAAATTCATTTGAGACAGAATGCAATGCATAAATCAGATATTAAGGGACAGCAAATGAAATGATATATGGATATACATATATTAAATACTTAAAAGTTAGAATACAAATTATTTTTTCTTTGCAAGGACTAAAACTGAATGGAATTCAGGACAATAGAAAACTTTTCCACAACTTTTCTGTAAAGAAATAGAATCGTGACTGTTTTTAGTTACTTTTCTGAAGGATATTCTTTTCCACGTTACCTTCATGACTAAACTGAAATTGCTACTGTCCTCTACAAAACGGGTCTGTTGCATTCCATATAAAAACAGCAGTTCCTAATTTTTTCTATTTGAGAGGATGTAGAAAACCATGTTTTTGTTTTGTTTTGTGTGGGGCATTGGGGGTTAAGTGACTTGGCCAAGGTCACACAGCTAGTAAGTGTCAAGTGTCTGAGGCTGGATTTGAACTCAGGTACTCCTGAATCCAGGGTTGGTGCTTTATCCACTGCGCCACCTAGCTGCCCCTGCTATGTTTGTTTTTTATGTAGCCCCCTGAGTAATGGGGTAAAGTAGTAAAAAAGTTTCTGTGAACTGTATTAGGGCAATGTTGCTAACAGAAGTCAGGAGATAAACTAGAAAAAGGTAAGAAGGAAAGCCTATCATTGTTTCGTGCCCCAAAGGACAAAAAACAAGTATTAATTAATCAAAAAAGCATTTATTAAATGTTTCCTATGTGCCAGGCACCCTGCTAGGTGCTGGGAACATTAAGGCAAAAAATGAAACAGTTCCTACTCTTAAAGAGTTAGTGTACGTGGGTGTGTATACATACATATATGTATATAAATGTGTGTATGTGTAGACACAAACATATTTACACACACACTGTGTGTATACATATACAAAATGAATGGAAAATAAATATAAGGTAGTTGAGTATGGAATGGAATAAGGCACTAACAGTTGGATGGGCTTCATGCAGAAGGTTGTGCTTAAGCTATATTTTATGGGACTTTAGGGATTAGGGATTTTAATCAAGCAACAAATATTTATTAAACACCTACTCTGAGCCAGGTACTCTGCTAGGTGCTAGAATTACAAGTACAAAGAATGAAATAAATCCTTTTCATAAGGAATCTATATTATATCAAGAAAAAAATGTACATATTCATGTGATACTAAATATAAGGGAAAGTACTAGTAATTGGGGGAGGATCAGGAAGGATTATGTTCTTAACCTTTTTTGTGTCATGGAAGTCTTTGGCAATATGGTAAAACCTATGGACTCCCTTCTCAGAATAATGTTTTGATGCATAAAATAAGATATAAAGGGTCACAAAGGAAGCTGACAGTAAATAAAAATAAAGATATATTTTTCTTCCATACAAATTCATGAAGCCCCTTAAATCTACACATGGATCTCACTGTGAAGGATTTTAAAAGTCAAACGGGGGCAGCTAGGTGGCGCAGTGGATAGAGCACTGGCCCTGGAGTCAGGAGGACCTGAGTTCAAATCCGGCCTCAGACACTTAACACTTACTAGCTGTGTGACCCTGGGCAAGTCACTTAACCCCAATTGCCTCACTTAAAAAAAAAAAGTCAAATGGAGTCTATATATGATGTTAAAGGTATTACTATAAGAGGTGGAAGTGATGAGGAACTTGCATTCAAGGCATAGGAATGAGTGTTATGTATGAGCAAAAGTAAGATGGTAAATTTGGCAGGACCAAAGAATGCAAGAAGAGGAATAATGGACTGGAAAGGCAGGTTGGGATCAGATTATAAAGGGATTTAAATCCCCCAAAAATGAGATTACATTTGTTCTTGAGTATAACAGGAAGCCTATGGAATTTAGTGACTTTGGAGTGACATAATAATCATCTTTCTTTAAAATTATTCTAGTAAAAAGAAAGTTTAAGGTAATATTAAAGTCAACATAATTTATGAAATTCAGAGTACCAAATATAGCTGATGGGTTAAATATTTCAGTACATTAAGTCTTAAAATAGAGTATATGATTATAGATGTTTCCTCAATAGGAATAAAAAAAGGAATTGAATATCCAAGGTTCAGGATGGTATCCTGTTCTCTCAAAATATTTCCTTATAAAAATGGTTTTTGGGATACATTTTTTCCTTATCAGTTCAATTCAAATAATTCACATCAAAGAAACTGGAGGTAAATCCTTATGGCTAGTAAATTTTGTCACATACAAAACGCTGGCTATCTTACCATATCAGCAGCTTTCTTGAAGTAGTGTAGAGCTGTCTCATTACTTTGTGGTACAATATCACTGCCCTCTGAATACATCTGGGAAAGATAAACGAGTTTAGGTAAGAGCAATAATATCCCACCAAAACACTACTATATTTTCTTCTCATTTCTAATTCAATGTTCCACACCAAAGCTTATTTCCCTTAAGAAAACATGTAAAGCAGCATTAAATGAGTGAAATATTTTTAAAAGTCATGGTATTCTAATATTCAGATATATTTTACATCACCTTTAAATGAACCAGTATCTAAAAAAAGTATATGTCCCAGAACAAGTCATTTTTTCATCCCTAATACAAAAGGAATCTTTTCTTCAGGTACCTCTAACCAAGAGCAATAAAACATCTAAGTTAATTTAAAAGATCCTAAACAAAAGGTTGTCAAAAAACCTTTCCATTTACCTTGTGTGACAGCCAAGAAATTTTACTATAATGGTTGGAAACATTGTAATTTACGATTAAGACCAAATTTTTTTGGTCACTTTGTACATATTTCATTTTCCTATATGCACAACAGCTTTTGAAATGTCCCATGTAAACTTGTCTTAATTAGTTATGCTGATAATTCATTTTTGCATATTGTTAACACAGTTATCAATCAATAGTTAATAGGTTAAAATAGGATCATAGGATCATGCCAAGATATATAGCATCTACTCAGTAAGTCATTAAAACATGTAAAAATATATTCCTGCTACAGGGGAAAAAACCCAAAACTATGGACTAAGAACTGGGTGATATCTCTCATAAGAGAAAAATTGTGGCAAATACTAATTATTGGTTCTTACCATGGAAAGAGGGCTACAATAAACACAAAAGTTTTAACTCATTAATGAGAAATGTAAAATGCAAAAAATAAAATTTTTCATAATCAGTGGAACAGATTAGTCACATAACACATGGAAGCAAAGGTATCTGATACTCTAGTATTTGATAAATACAAATACTCCAGCTATTGGGGTAGGGACTCAATTTTTGACAACTGCTGGGAAAAGTGGACAGCATTATGGAAGAAATTAGATTTAGACTAATTCCTCAAATCTTATACAAAGATAAACCCAAATGAGTACATGACCTAAATATAAAAGGTCACATCATAAACAAATCAGAGAAATATGTTAAAAAAATACCTATCAGGTCTATGGACAGGGTGAAAGTTCATGACCAAAAGAGGCAGAGAGGATCACAAAAGATAAAACAGAAAATTTTATTATATAAAATTAAAAAGGTTTTGCATCTGGTAACACCAAGGTTAAAAAGGAAACAATTGTGGGGCGGGGGGGGGGGGACGCAGGGCGAAATCTTTACATCTGATTTAAAAGGGGAATGAAACCTCTGAAAGGAATTGTGTACATTTTTAGTTTAAATAATTTAAGAAAATCTCAGCATGATTCTTTCTACTTAGATGATATAATGGTCTTTAAAGGAAGATTTAATTTTTAATTTATTTTTGGCAAGGAGGAAGAAAGTCAGAATAACATATCAGCTAAACACACAACCATATCTTATTACTCATAAAGATGTTGTAGAGATGTACAGTACCTTTCCCAAGAAGGCCATGGCATGTGAATTGCCAGCATTGGCTGCTAAATTGAAGTAGTCAAATGCTCTCTATGAGGAAATAATTTAAGAAATATTTAGTCCTTTTTATTCTTGATAGCTTTTGATCAAAATAGTTTCATAAACACTGAAATATGTTGCAGTGGTTTGAAAGTATAAAACAATTTATCCAACGAGATTATAAAATGGCAATCCATTTAATCCTGAAGCAGTTTGTTTGGTCAGGAAGTCTTAACAGGGTAATAACATGTCAATAAAAGTTACTTCATGGTTGCAAATACAAAGAAATTTGCTACGTGACCTAAGCTTAATAGCTATGAATATTTCTTTAGATAGATTATAGGGAAAAGAAGCACAGATGAAGAAAGAAGACACGTAATACTTGTTCAATCTGCTTTGGCTCTAGCTGAGACTGGGTAAACCTCTGCATGTATGTGTGCTGTGTGTGTACATGCACATGTGCCAATCTCAGATTTACTTAAAAACTGAAAAAAAAAAAAAATCCTTTCTGGAAAGACTCTTAAACCTACATAGAATCAACATGCTTTAGGAGCTCCTTCTCTTCCTACTTTTCCTTAAGGAAACTTTCAAAGACTTTGGCAATTATACAAAATTTGCTATCTTCAGCACAGAGAATCAGAATTGCAATATTAAAAAAAAAGCGTACACTAAACTCTATTATTTGGAATTCTATCTCATAATTCTTTAGTACAATGATAACCAGCATTCCAAATGATTGCCTACGGCATGGCAAGATACTGTGGATACTCTATGAATCCCAGAAAAATGAAATGATATATTCTGATTTTTTATAAATTGACAATCTTTGTATGAATATTCAGCAATTGTGCATGACAAAAATGTTTAACTAAAGCAACTATTCTTCAATGAGATAATCATATTAAAAAGTATGGTTGACTAAGGTACTTTTCTGTTTTTGTTTTTTTTTTTGGGGGGAGGGCCCAGGGTCACACAACTAGTAAGTGTCAAGGGTCTGAGGTTGGATTTGAACTCATGTCCTCCTGAATCCAGGGCTGTTGCTCTATCCACTGTGCCACCTAGCTGCCCCCTAAAGTGCTTTTCTAATTAAAAGCTTCTCCTCTCCACATGACTTGCTCTCTATTACTCTTCCCATATTCCACAAACTACTTTCTAATAAGAATCCCAAGGGATATATATATGTATATATCTCTTGCCACCTACTTTAAAAATGTCCATGTCTATCATATTCTGAACAATACCAGACTGAATACTAAGCATGAAATACTGAATTTATTCTCTTAAATAATGAATCTCTGTCTTAAGGGATATAGTGACTTTGTGTTTTTATTCTTTGGCTTCCTCAATGTCTGAGTGGAAGTTGGTATTTATTTTAATTTACTGTTTTAAGTATTACAAGTCGATATAGGCAATCAATAAGGGATGAATTTGAAAGAAAAGGTGTGTTGGTCATACACAGTTAAAGTAAAGGATAACAGAGGGAGAGACTGAGTGCTGCATTGGTCCTCTGAAGATATTAAAAGAATCACATAAAGACGTCTGAACAAGAACAGCACAGAATGAGAAATAGTGGAAGGGTGATATGTACTAGAAGAAGTATAAAAGCAGATGAGAACCAAGTGGCCAAGGAATAACTGGGAACTATCTGCAAATCAACAGTAAGGAGATGCAAGGTGCAAAGATTTCTTTAGCCAAACATATTTTCTTCTTATGGATCAGCTTCTGGTTACAGCTTTTATTTGCATTAGGACATACCAGTAATGTACTAATTGCTAATGAAATGCAGCTGAGAAGGGAAAAGCCCACCTAAAAAAATCAAATCTCTATCAGAAGCTCCCTTCAGCTAAGCTCTTAGCATCAAAACAGACATAGTAAATAGACAGTTGGCAACAAGGGTTAGCCAAGGGAGCTACCTAAAAGGAAACCAAAAAATGATAGGTAGCTTGCTTCAAAGAAGCATAATGGAATCCTGTAGAGTCTACTCAGTGTTTGTATTTCTGCTGTTACCAAATAACATGGAAATATACACAGAAGATACAAGTTGGTCTTAACCTAGGCCAGAGAGGGATAAAGGGCCAGAGAAGTGTATCCAAGTTGTCAGGGAGACTAAAATGTTCCTTGAAATAACAGAAGAGTTTCAGAGAGGAAAGAAAGAAGAAAAGGCCAGAAAAGGCATAGGGCAATGCTATCTTTATCAGAAGTTTCAAGGTGGAAGAAGGTGAAGTACTAACAGGAAAGGACCACTGCCATTTGAAACTAAGTAATGTCCTGTGCAAAGCTTTTCCTCTAGAGAGGGAGAAGTGGATTATTTCTGAAGGAAGTATTTTTGGATCTCCAAGTAATGCTGACTATACAGAGGCCGCGTTATGCCTCCTTGGAGGTCTCTGAATAGAGGATAGATTGACGCCTTGTCATATATGTTCTCCAATATTTCTTTTGTGTGTGGATTGGACTAGTCAGCTCCTGAGATCCTTTACAAATCTCAAATTCTGAGTCTGTGAATGTGGACCCAACGGTTGCTCTTTGTTGACCTTAACCTTAAACAAAGGAATGTTGCAGACATAGTAAACTTGATTTCAGCAAAGCATATGACAGTCTCTCAGGCTGTATGACTGTGGAGAGATGTGGACTGGGTGTGGAGGATATTGCAGTTGCACTGAAGAATCAGACCTCCCAGGGGTAATAACTTAAGGATCAATGTCAACTTGGAAGGTAGTCTCTAGCAGAGAGCCCTAGAGATTTGATTGGTTTTGTGTTATTTGACATTTTTATGAATACCTTGGAGGAAGGCAGAGAAGATATGCCTGTCAAATTTGCAAATGATATTAAGGTGAAAGTCATAATTAGCACAATAGACAATATCCTGATGGGCTAGAATAATGCACCAATTTTTACTAAGCTTTATGTGATATAAATGATATGAAAAATGTTAGCAAAAAAAAAAAAAGCAAGAAAAAAAAACAACCAACCTAATGTTATCCATGTCTGTATAATGAACAGCACAGTCCAAAACAAGGTGACAAATAGCCTTGTTGTATTCAACCCTATTTAGACCATTTCTGGAGTTCTGTGTTTAGTTGAAGGTGTTAAATTTGAGGAATGACATTGATAACTTTGGGCATGTCCAAAGGCAACTAGAATGGTGAAGGGACTAAATGCCATGCCATACTAGAATTGGTTAAAGGAGCTGGAGATGTTTAACAAAGAAAAGATTTAAGGAGAATATAAGACCAATACATTTTGAGCTACAAGGGACCTTGGGAACCATCTAGTCCAGCTCTTTCATCCTGTGTACAAGGAAACTCAGATGCAGAGAGAAGAAATAACTTGCCCATGGTCACTCAGGTAATAACTGTCAGACCTAGATCCTCTGACTTCAGGTCCAGAATTTTTTCTACTGAGACAAGCATAATGGCAAAAATTAATGGTCTGGTATGTGAAGAGGTCTAAAAATTGGTTTGCGTGGCTTAAGGTGACAGATCTAAGAGCAATGGGTAGAAAATGCAAAGAGGCAGCTTTTGGCTCAATGTAATAAGAATAATAAAGAAAACCTTCCTGATAATTAAAGCTGTCCAAAAGTAGGAGAAACTACTGCAAAAATGATACATTTCTCCTTATTAGAAGTCTTTAAGTTGACACTAGATGATTACTTGACAGCAATACTGCAGAGGGAATTTTAGGTTAGGTGACAGATTGGGTGGCCTTTAGAAGGTGAAGTGGATAGAGCACCAGGTGTGGAGTCAGGAGGACCTGAGTTCAAATCTAGCCTTAGACATTTACTAGCTGTGTAACCCTGGGCAAGTTACTTAAGCCTGTTTGCCTCAGTTCCTCATCTATAATAGGAGCTAGAGAAGGAAATGGTAAACCATTCCTTACCAAGAAAACCCAAAATGGGGTCATAGAGAGTTGAACATGACTGAAAAGACCCAACAATTCTTAGATTTTGTGATACCATAGATGCATCCAAATAATAATTTTTTTTACATTTTATTTTTCAGTTTCACATTCTCTCCCTCATCCACCAACTGAAAAAGTAAGAAATATGATACTTATTATACATGTAAAGTATTTCAAAACATACATCTAAACAATTCTTTGGACTCTATTTATTTGTAGCCTTCTTATTCTATACTTTATTCCTTCCAAGAACTGGCTAAGACATAAAGCACAGACCAAAAAAGCAAGTTACCTGGTGGTTTTGCTCTACTCCTCGCCCTCCGTGCAAATGTAGCTGTCCCAGACCAACCTGAAATTTAAGAAAAGTCAAAAATCTGAAGTCAGGAGAGACCTGGGTTCAAATCTATCTTCTGATACTTACTAGTTTTGTCACCATTTAGGCTCTCTAAAATTCAGTTTCCTCATCTATAAAGCAGGTATAATAATACTCATAGTTTGTACAACCTACAGTTGTTGTGAAGAGTAAATAAGAAAATCTATATAAAATACTTTGTGGACCCTAAATCTTTTTTTTAAACATTTAAAAAGTTTGAGTTCCAAATTATTCTTCTTCCTCTGGCCCCTCCCCCAATTACTGAGAAAGCAAGTAATATCATACCCACTGTACATGTGAAGTCATGAAAAAACATATTTTCATATCAGCAATATTACAAAAAAAGAAAGAAAAGAAAGTGAAAAAATGTTTCAATCTACAGAGTTCATCAGTTCTCTCTCTGGAGATGGATAGTATTTTTTATCATGAATTCTTTAGAATTGTTTTAAATCATGGTTCAGAGTAGCTAAGTCTTTCACAGTTGATTATCATAACAATAATGCTATTACTAAGTACAATTTTCTCTGGGGAAACCTTAAATCTGATGGTATCAAAAAATAATGTATTATTGCTGTGGTGTTATTGGAACACAAAACTACACCAATAAAGAAATCAGTCAAAAAGGGGTTGATTACAGTCAAATAAACAAAAACTAAGACTTCCGTAACTCTTTAAGAGAAGTGTTATTAGCTTGCCTTAGCCTATAATGGGATGAAATAATTCACAGACAAAATGATTAATGCATCAGTGTTTTTGTGTTCTGTGAGCTAGATAATAAATTTACAATTATTGGCATTTTATGGGTAAAATTAACTTTTGTTAGTCTCAAAATTAGATAAATTTCTTCTAATTGATATACATCAGTCATTTGGCATTTATAAACCAGAATAAAAGAAACATTTATTGGAAAAAATTATGATTAGTATGGAAGCTTCTTTTTTTGTTGAATTCTGTTATAAATACATTAAACTAAGGTTCTAAACAGCACTGATTTGTATCCTGTATAATCCAAATTAAAGACAAAGTTTATCAGTTCAGGAGCTTAAAATCTAAGACCAATAATGCTTAAAGAATATCCCCTACTCAAAAAACCTTATGCAATCCCAAATGACATAATCTTCTAGTCAATACTGGATGCTATTCTCTGTCATTGCTAAATTCTGGTTTTTGAAGCATTCTATTATCTATCCTCTTTGTGATCTTCCTTTTCAAAAGATGGCCAGTGACAGATTGCTTTTCCCAGAGTCTAATTTTTATGTTCACAACTCAGATCAAAATAGCTAAGATTTAATATACCCTCACCTCAACCCACCAACATGAGGGATAAATGTACCTGTGCTTGTACATCACCCTTTTCAGCTAGGAACTGATAATACTGAATCAAATCTTCTTCTAGCATTCCACTGGCCATTCCTGGATTCTCTACTTCATCAGGCAGACGAATTCTTTGCACCACAGTGCCTCCCGTCAGTGAGATATCACTAGCAACTGAAAACAAGAGGGGAACAGCATTAACACACCACATGGAAATGTAATATCTCATGTAGAAATACCAGCAATGCAAATTACCAAATATTTCTATGGACTTATTCATAATTAAAGGAATTTTTCAATATCATGGTTAATAGGAAGGCAAGCTATAAGTTATATTAAAAGATCAAGGACTTCTGCTCCTTTCTCCCTCCTACACTAAAGAATCTAGAAAGCACAAGCCAAAAGAGAAAAAATATAAGCAACCTATAATAAACTAGTCTCCCGGGGCAGCTAGGTGGTGCAGTGGATAAAGCACCGGCACTGGATTCAGGAGTACCTGAGTTCAAATCTGGCCTCAGACACTTGACACATACTAGCTGTGTGACCCTGGGCAAGTCACTTAACCCCCACTACCCCACAAAAAACAGAACAAAACAAAACCAAAAAACCCAATAAACTAGTCTCCCATGAAAAGAGACAGTAAGAGTAGAATTAGATATCCTTGATGAATTTCAGTTGCCTGGCATAGACAAACTATTTACTGAAAGAATTGATAAATGAAATTTGCGAACCACTGTCGGTGATCTCTGCAAAAGGATGAAAAATGGGAGAGGTGCTAAAGGATTTGAGACAAAGAGATGTCTCAATTTTTAAAAAATGCAGTGGGGAAGAGAGTGGCATCTGAAAATTATAGGCCAACAAGCTTGACTTTGATTCCTGACAAAATTCCAGAACACATAAAGTCGTGGTAAGCATTACGAAGGGGCAGCAATGGGCCAGGCATAGTGGTACGTGTCTGTAGTCTCAATATCTAGGACAGATGAGGTTGGTGGATCCAATGAATTTGAGAGTTCTGAGCTGTCATAGGGCTAAAGCCCTACTAATTCTGACACCAGTATGGCGAATGCCCCGGAGCTCTGGAAGGCCACAAACTGCCTGACCACTGAACTGCTTTGCCCAAAATGGAGCAAATTAAAGTTGTCATACCAATCATTATTGGGATCCAGGCATTGTACTTTCAAGCCCAAGGGAGTATAAAATGGGGCAAGTTTAACTAGAGTCTGTGTCATATCATACTGTTTTAGTGTATAGTAAATTCAATGAGTAAACACAGTGATATAGCAGTTAAAAAACTACTGAGCTCTTAAGCTACACTGAGAGAGACAGAGTAACTAGGTATAGGGAGATGACAATCCAGCTCTAATATATCCTGGAGTACATCAGAAGTATTGTGTTCGATTCTGATATCATGTTTTAGAAAGGACATGGATAAACTAGAGAGCATCTAGAAGAGGTAATGTTTGGCCTGAAGAGAAAACTTGGGACCATGGGGAAGAGAATAAGATGAATGTTTTTAAGTACAAGAAGGGCTGTCGTATGGAGGAAGGATTGGAATAGAGTTTCTCTGTTTGGTTTCAGGGGGCAGCATCAGGAACATCAGTTGGAAGTTGCAGAGAGGAAGATCCTGGTGTAATGTAAGGAAGAACTTCCTGACAATGATGAGTGTTTTCCTCAAGTGGAAAGGGCTGCTTTGGCAATTAGCCAGTCCTTGCTCACTAGAATTTTTTTTTTTTTTTGCAGGCAATGGGGGTTAAGTGACTTGCCCAGGGTCACACAGCTAGTGTCAAGTGTCTGAGGCCGAATTTGAACTCAGGTACTCCTGAATCCAGAGCCGGTGCTTTAACCACAGCGCCATCTAGCTGCCCCACTCACTAGAATTTTTGAAGAGGCCAGATGATCACTCGTCAAGGATTTTGTAAGAAAGGATTCTTATTCAGGTAGGAGTTGGATTAGATGACCATTGAGGGTAATTTCAATTTTGAGATTTTATGATAGTCTGTAGATTATTCTACTGGAGGCTACAATACAATTGTGTGTAAAGATTTCAAAATATAGAAGTGATTTGAAGACCTTAAAGCTCAATATACATGTTAGCTATTCTTATTAGTAAACAATCCAGATACAAATTTTATTGACAAATTCTGAAATTAATAAAGGAAAGGAGAAAAGCAAGATACCATGATTGGCTACGAGACGATAGTGAGTGAGTGCAGATTCACAACTCTGCAGGACTCCAATCCCAGCCCAGTACCGGTAACCCTGAAAAAGAAAAAGGAAAGTGCTGACAGTCAATTATAATATAAAACAAGGATAGTGTTTTTCAGTAGCCTTATTTAAAGAACCAGTAATTAAATCATAATGAAAACACTTTTTTTTTGCTATTGTTTCACCCAACTATGACAATACCTCACTAATTGTAAAGCAATTTAACAAATAATTTCAGTTATTTAAAAAACAGGTGGGAACCAGGAAGGAAGTTAAAAAAAAAGGCTCTGTGTGCCAAAATTGAACAGGGATATGTTGGTAAATGTTTTAACAATCAGCTTTTCAGAGGAAAAAAAAAGAATACGTGTAGGGCAAAATTTGAAGTTTAATCTGCATTATTAACACTCTCATCTCTTTCTTAAGCCTAGGCAATAAACAAAACAATAAATCAAGCCCCATTTAATAGCATTTGCTGCTGTCTGAGGAGTAAATGTCTGCACTGAAAATTTAACAACTGGCTTCTGATACACCCTTAGAAATGAAAGTCCATGCATTAACGATCATACATTTTTCTCACAGAAGAAAGCCATACTTGAAACTTATTTGTTTTTAGTTTAGACACAATTCTAAAAAAAAAGAAAAAAGATTAACTGATTTCTCAAACCATAGCAGATTTAAAATAATAAATAAGAAGGCTGGAGTAAGATGTATATGAGTTGAGGGTATGATGGCTACCAGAGGCAAATGCATTGACAGAAGCATTAAATAACAACTGACTGCAAAACCTCTGAATAGATACTGTTATATTGTATTATATAGCATGGTGCATTAATTTCTGAATAGCTGTAATGATGACCCTGAAACATCAACCAAAAGTGGAATTGTATTTCATATCTTATTTGAAGGAGTGTGCCTGCAATATGTTCTTTAAAAATTTTATCAAGGGGGCAGCTAGGTGGCACAGTGGATAAAGCACTGGCTCTGGATTCAGGAGGACCTGAGTTCAAATCCAGCCTCAAACACTTGACACTTACTAGCTGTGTGACCCTGGGCAAGTCACTTTAAGCCTCATTGCCCCGCAAAAAAGGAAAAAAGAAAAAAAAGAAAAAATTTTCATCAAAAATGGTTTAAAAATAGTTGTTTAAAAGGGTAAACTAAATATTTGTAAAAGCTTTATAATGCCTAATTTGGTGAAAAATTCCTGATAAATGAGGTATTATTGTAGATTCAATAGATTCAGAAAATTAACTTATTTGTAGAATTATTCACATCTAAGGGAAAGAAATCAGAATTGTTTCAGTTCCGTTCAGTAAGCATTTATTAAGTACTGGTTACGTGCCAGGCACTGTGCTAAACAACAGGGATACAGAGACAAAAACCAAAATAGCCCTTACCCCCCGTGAGTTTATGCTATTATGGGGGAGATAATGTGTATATAGAAAATGGAACATTGAATACCTAACAAAATAATTTCTAGGAGGAGGGCACAAGCAACTGGTGGTAGTGGTGGGATTAATGAGGGTAGGCTCCCCATAAGAATTGGCACTTGAACCAAACTTTAAAGGGAACCGGGAATTCTAAGAGAAAAGACAAAGAAAGAATGCATTCTAGGCATGGGGTCAGCCTATGCAGAGCATGGAGATATAGGATATTGATATAGGGACCAGTAAGCAAGCCAGTTATGCTGGAATGGAAAGGACAAGAAAGAATAATATACAATGAGCTCGAAAAGGTAGGCAGAAGACACTGACAGAAGCTAAACAGAAGTTTCTAAGTTATCTTAGAATCAAGAGGGATCCACTAGTTTCTTGCATCAGAGAATGACATGGTCAGACCAGTGCTTTTGGAATTTGAATTTGGCTACTCTGTGGAAGATGGAGTTGACGGGGGGAACCTGGAAGAGACTAGGGGTAGAGATGAGTTAGGAAACTATTATAAAAATTCCAGGAGAGAGGAAATGTGGTCCTTAAGTAGGGTGGTCATCATGTGAATGAAGAGAAGGGGATGGACATGAGATTTACTGTGGAAGTAGAACTGATTCATGACATGTCCTGGAGAAAGACTTGGATTAGACATGGCAGGAACATACCCACACTTAGGAGGTGGAACTAAGATGATGATCTTGAAAAGGAGACTAAGAAGGAGCAGTATGCTAGGAAGGGAACTAGGAGAAAGCGGTGTCATGAAAACCCAAGGAGACGAATCATGGATCATAGATTTTGAGCTGGAAGGGACTTTAGAGATTGAGCTAATCCAAGCCCCTCATTTTATAAATGTGATATAAACAAAGATATAATCTTATCTTAAAGATAATAAGTAGCAGAACTATGATTCAGCCCAGAAACTCTGACTTCAAATCTAGTGTTCTTTCCACTGTGAAACATGGGAATGGTCAATAGTGTCAAAAGCTGTAGGGAGGTGAAGGATAAGGAGTTAGAAAAGTACATTAGATGAAGCAAATTATTGCTAACAGCTTAGCAGCTAACTAGTTGTGCTACCTTGGGTAAGTTACTTTACTCCATCTGAGTCTCAGTTCCCTCATCTGTAAAGTGAAGGGATTATACCAGATAATGTCCAAGTTGACTTCCAGCTTTGAACGTATGTGATCCATATCTTGCTACTTTTGGTAAGAAGATTGATAGTTCAATCTATTGCGTTCATTTTGCAAAAGGAAACAGAAACCAGAGGTAGCAAGATACCTGAAATGTACCTGTAAATGCATACAAGTTACCCTGACACAAGAAGAGAAGCAACTTTGGTAAAAAGAGTCTGTGCTACATCTTTTAGACAAGCCAAAACAAAGATACAATCTTATCATCCAAAATGGAAAGTCCGTGATGACTTCACTAGAAAATGATCTCATTGTTACTCAATTTTTGCTCAAATATAGATTGTCAGGGGCCATATTATTATTTTTAAAAATTTCTTCTATTTTTATAGGAGCCATGTAGCGTAGTGGAGAGAATGCTGACTCTGGGAACCAGGAAGACAGGAATTTGAATCCTGCCTCAAATACTTACTAGCTGTAGGACACTAGGCAAGTCATTTAACCTCTGCCATTTTCCTCACTTGCAAAAGAAGGATAATAATAGAGCCTATCTGTTAGGGTGGTTCTGAGAATCAAATGAGATAACATGTAAAGCCCTTAAAGCACTACATTGATATTATACCTCTCAAGATGAGTGAACTATGTCAATCATCATCTGTCTAAGGGAACAGAATGCCACAAACACAAAACAGAGTTTGATGGATTTTGGTAAAAAATATTTAATGTAGGGGGGCAGCTTGGTGGCACAGTGGATAGAGCACTGGCCCTGGATTCAGGAGGACCTGAGTTCAAATCTGACCTCAGACATTTGACACTTACTAGCTGTGTGACCCCGGGCAAGTCACTTAATCCCAATTGCCTCACCAAAAAACAAAACAAAAAAATAAATTAATGTAAGTACTAAAATAAATTTACACTGAAAAAACCCCACACAAAACCTCACAGCTCTTACAAATATAACAATCTTCCTCCACTGCTAAGCAGTCTTACTAAGTACCACTTCAATGACATAAACGGTTTTCTCCAAATTAGCTCTTACTTACCAAAATCATGTGAGCAATTAGATTACCCCCAAGAGCTCCAAAAGTATAATAAACCAGAGCCTACAAGAGAGTGGAAAACACTTAAATGAACATGGACACAGCTTCATCAAGTTCAAATGAAAGCAGAATGAAGCTCTATGAGGATTACCTTTGCCTGACTAGAATTGACGCTCAGTCCAGAGGCATAGAGAAAGCCAAGAGCCTGAAAGCAAATACATGATAAAAAATAAGACTTGTTTTTTTGCAAAAGCTGTTTATAATTAGACTTATGTTTTTACAGTATAAGAGTTGTACAAAGGGATACTAGCCCCAGAGATGAACTACCAGGACTGTTGTGGAATTGCAGAGCCCTGGAAATCACTCTAGGAACTGTAAATAATAAAGACAAAAAAAATTATCTTTATTTATCTTAGGATTCTGTAAAAGTCTTTCCTACTTTTCAGACTGGGATATATACTAGTAAGAAAAAGAAAAAGAAAAAGAAAAAAAAGGGTTTTATTCCCTAGTGCTCCAACCTAAGATTGAATATGCTGATATATGAATTGTACCTTATTCTTTATTTATGAGATTACATTATAAAAGGAAAGCCAAGGTCAAAATAAATCACACATATTCAACCACTGAAACTGGGTAAAGTGTACACACACACACAATTATGTAATTTGTATATATACAAAAAATACAGCTTTGAAAGTTGTTCATATTTATAATGACTACATATCAAAACCCAGAATACACAGGATAGGAGACAGTTTGAGTAAGTTCTCAAGAGTACTAATGCTGTTTTTATCCTCTTGACAAGACTTATTTAATGGTGTTTGGTATTTACCTATAAATAAATTCAAAAGCTTAATAACAAAGATTTTAAGGTACAATGATAATTCTAGGTGCTCTGAAATTGAAGATGTGGTGGTGGACTTCATATTAAAGGTACTTTTGTTTCTTTCTTCTCTGCAGACTTAAATAAGTAAGCCTCAGCAAGATCAATGCAGTAAGTTGTGGCATAAAACTGTTTTGACTTACTATAACACTACTGTCAATAAGCAGAAAGATTGAATGACCAAATTGACATGACGCGAACCTTTGCTGAAGTTTAATAAAAGATATTTTACCTTCTGATCTTACTCTTCAACATGCAGAAGTGTGGAGAGAGGGTGAGAAAAGAGACTACTAAATATATGGGGAATCTGTATGTGCCCAGAGGGTCCCCTAAAAGCATTCTTACTGTTTGTCCCTTGGGTGAACCCTCTTCGGTTAGTTTCTCAAACAGTTCCTTTGCTGCAAGGACATCCTGTTTTAGGTAATCTCCAAATAAAAAAGCATAAGACACTTTTTCCATGGCCTTGGTGTGGTTCATATCTGCTGCTTTTTGAAGATACCGATATGCCCTTAAAAGATCAATAATAAAAATTAGCATCTTTTATAAGTAGAAAATAAAAATTAAGATACACAGTATGGACTTCTTTGATGTCACAGAATACCACTGCTCTTAATTTCATTAAAGTTATATTGTTTAGGGGGCAGCTAGGTGGCTTAGTGGATAAAGCACTGGCCTTGGATTCAGGAGGACCTGAGTTTTCTAATCAGGCCTCAGACACTTGACACTTACTAGCTGTGTGATCTTGGGGAAGTCACTTAACCCTCATTGCCCCGCCAAAAAAAAAAAAGTTATATTGTTTAAAAAATTGAGTATGGGTAAAATATTCTGTAGTCCAACTCTCCCCCAAGAATTTTTCTTATTCATTAGATATTCGGGTTGAATTTGGTTATAGTTCAAAAACGTTGTTTCAAAGTTCATAGTTAAATACAAGACTTTTACTACAGAACCTCAGTGCAGTGGCATATGGTAAAAAGATCTTAATGATACTGTAATTCTTTTTTTTAATAAGCATTTTTATTTATAGTTTGGGGTTCCAATTTTTATCCCTCTTTCCCTCCCATCCTTCCCCCTCCCTGAAAGCCATTCATAAGTTGTGCCAGAGTGAGATGGAATTAATAATAGCAAAAGACATGTTATGAAATGAATCT
The DNA here is from genome assembly GCF_019393635.1 of Dromiciops gliroides. Classification (NCBI taxonomy): domain Eukaryota; kingdom Metazoa; phylum Chordata; class Mammalia; order Microbiotheria; family Microbiotheriidae; genus Dromiciops; species Dromiciops gliroides. The sequence goes on along the minus strand of NC_057862.1, from coordinate 227,851,127 downwards.
TTGATTGTTTCAAGTAGAAATGATAGATTCTAGTTCTAGTCCTAGGTTCTTACTCCTTACCTGAGAGGAAAACTGACCATTCTCTACTACCTGGGAACAGCAACAGATAGAACTAGGTATATATATAGCAATCAGGATATAGTACAGTTGATTTTAAATAAAGGCACATGGTATAGCTCCTAAAATGAGAGGAGGTACTGGAAACAGCAACAGGGCCTTTAAACCCATTATTATTAGCTATGACCCTTAACCACAGAAAGTGTGAAAAGGATCACACTATTTGTCTTCATCACTCATATTCATATAAATAGAAATATTGTGGGAAAGTCAACTCTGAATATGAAGATCAAAGACAAACATTTCAAAGGAACTATAAATGGATTTAGGGAATGAAAGATTTTAGTGAAAATCTTTGTGTCCGAGAGCCTGGTCTACAAGGCCAACTATTACTCTTTCTAATGATGTCTTAAGTTGACTTCAGATAGAAAATATTCATGGAAATCAGGACTAGATAGAGCCTTTTCACCTTCCTGTGGCTGTCTGCTAGAGATCCTTTACTCCAAGTAACCTTTTTTTTTTAATTTTTACAATTGTAAATATGTATTATTTCTAGTTTATGAGAATAAGTAGAAGTTACTCAAGTGTTATAAAACCAGCTTTCTTAATACTAAAAAGAACTTTTTTGTTTCAATGAGGAAAATTTATCTCTGTAAGAAAATTAACAGGAGATTTGGTTTACATTTCAATGCTCAGAGCCAATATCTAGGCCTTAGAGTTGGCAGTCCTATCGTACCCTCCCCCACTTCGGAAACCAAAGGGTCCCAGTATCACTTAAGTTTATCTAACATATTAGGCTTCTTTTGTGATATAACCAAGAAAAACAATGGTTCTTTGGAACCTGAGGCTTCTTGGGCTAAATAAATATCTGACCTCAGGAATAGCCTTTTTATAATAAAAATTAAATAAATAGAAAAATAGAAATGTTTAGATCAGGAGGTGAGGACAAAGCCACTTACTCCTTCTTTTGGGTCTTTTTACTGCTTTCATTGAGAATTTTCATCCCAGCTTGGTAAACAGCTTCTGCTTCCTGCATCTGTCGTCTTTTATGAGCCTGTTCTTCAGCTAAAAATTAAGAGAATAAGCCATATAGGTTAAAAGTGATTAAAGTTTTAATGTAAAGATTAATCTACAACAATATTTAATATCTTTTGGAGCCAGAGATACCAACACACCTCTTTTACTATGCTAAAAGGATCTTTATTAGTACTTGGCTTAAGTGGTAGAGAGAGGGAACCAAATATGGACATAATTTTAATTTGAATAATCAAAGATCCTTATAAGTTAGAGAATATGAATCTCAAACTTCCTAAAATTATGGCAAATTAGACAGTTGTATATATATATATATTTTTTTTTAGTGAGGCAATTGGGGTTAAGTGACTTGCCCAGGGTCACACAGCCAGTAAGTGTTATGTGTCTGAGGCTGGATTTGAACTCAGGTACTCCTGACTCCAGGGCCGGTGCTCTATCCACTGCGCCACCTAGCCGCCCCGACAGTTGTATATTAATAGCATAATTGGAGGACAGAGGAAGTCAAAAAGGGGGACAGTTGTTCTGTACATTTTAATTTGATTTAATGAACATCTAAGCATCTACTATTTGGGAAGGTATTGTGCTAGGTGTTAGGCATAGCCTAAAAATAGGCAATTAACACATTATGATTGTAAGGCCATTTCTTGGCTGCTGCAAACAGTCAACAATGAATGAAATTTCTCCTTAATAAATGGTCAAAAGATATGAAAAGTATTTTCCCAAAGGAAGAAGCCCAAACTATTAACAATCATGACAAAGTGCTCCATATCACTAATAATAAGAGAAAAGCAAATTAATACCATCCTAGGGTTCTACCTCATACCTATCAAACTGGAAAAAATGATGAAAAAAGGAAAATGACAATTGTTGGAGAGACTGCAGGAAGACAGATATACTGTTGGAATAGTGGTAGAACTACCAACTACTCTGGAAAACTATTTGAAATTATGCCACCAAAAGTCATTAAACTATGCATACTTTTTTTTGGGGGGGGGGGCAGGGCAATGAGGGTTAAGTGACTTGCCCAGGCTCACACAGCTAGTGTCAAGCATCTAAACTCAAATTTGAACTCAGGTCCTCCTGAATTCAGGGCTGATGCTTTATCCACTGCGCCACCTAGCTGCTCCCAAACTGTGCATACTTTTGAACCAGTGATACCACTACTAGGCCTAATTCTCCCAAAAATAAAAAAAAGAAAAAGGACACATATATACAATGTATATTAAAATAATATAACTAAGGATAAATTGGAAAGTGGCTGAATAAATTATGGTATACGAATATTAATAGATTTTGTTGTGTCATGAGAAATGATGAAAGGGAAAATTTCAGAGAAATCTAGGAAGACTTGTCTAAATTTATGAAGAATGAAGTGAACAGAACCAGGAGAATATTTTATATGACTCTGTAAAGACAAATGACTGAAAAGACTTAAGAACCTGGATTAATACAATGGGCAACCATGATTCCAGAGGATCAATAATGAACCATGCTACCTACTTCCTGAAAGAAAAGTGATGGATTCAAGATGCAGAATGAGACATTTAAAGACATGTGTGTGTGTGTGTGTGTGTGTGGAGGGGGGGGGGCCAGCTAGGTGGTGCAGTGGATAGAGCACCGGCCCTGGATTCAGGAGGACCTGAGTTCAAATCTGACCTCAGACCCTTGACACTTAACTAGCTGTGTGACCCTGGACAAGTCACTTAACCCCAATTGCCTCACCAAAAAACAAAAAATAAAGATGTGTTTGATTCTCTTGTATGCATGCATGCATACTTGCACACAATACATACATATTTTATATATATATTTGTTACAGGGGTTTGGGTTTCCTTTTTTTTTCCATTCAGATGTCAGGAGATGGGAGAGAGAGACAATAAATTGAAGCAATATAATTTTTTTTTTTAATGACCAAAACTGGAGAAAGGGGGCAGAAAAGGGTCCAGGAAACTTGGCTCAGACAAGGAATTTTTTAGACATGTCTCTGGATATACACTTACTTTCACAAAAGCCCCATTTTTCATCTGTTTTGTAGTCATAGGTTGTAGCACACCACAGCCTACCATCTTCCCGCCCATCTGATGTACATTCAGCATATTCTTTTTCAAGGAAGAGGAAGGGAAAGTGACAGGGCTCCCCATCTGCTGTACCTTCAATTGCAATCAAAACTGGAAAGAAAAAATTACAAAATGTATATAACAAGTATTATTATTCTCACTGGAAAAAAAATATTCATTAAAAAAATCGCCCCCCCCCCCCGCCTGCCCCCATTACAAATACATCTTCACTATCCAGATAGAACCATTTAATATCAACTATATTAAGAGAAGGGGCAGCTAAGTGGTACAGTGGATAGAGCCCCAGCCCTGGAGTCAGGAAGATGAGTCTTCCTGAGTTTAAATTCGGCCTCAAACATTTAATAGCTGTGTGACTTGAACAAGTCACTTAACCTTGTCAGGCTCGGTTTCCTCATTTGCAAAATGAGTTAGAGAAGGATGAGGTGGAAATAATGGAATCCTTGGGAGAAAGGATTCTTAAGAGTTTGTGAAGCAGGAAAGATAGGCATGACATACATATAATCCTGTGTTTTGGGAAAACTGATTTCAAAGAGTTCTTGAAGAAGGATAATATTCTATGGACTAAAATTTTGTCAGGGAAATTAGTACAGGAGGGATGGGAAACTCTCAAGAATAAAATTCTGAAGATACAGAGGTAAATAATTCAGATGAGAAGAAAAAAATATCATGGTTGTTTGAAAAGATCAATGTGCACAGAGAGCTCACCAACCATAAATTTTAAACGTGTTGCAGATAAGTACAGAAGATGAAAGTAAGGCAAGTAGCACGATGAACACAAAAACATGGCAGTCTTGTAGAAATACTGTCAGAAGTGCTAATGTTCAGCATGAGCCAAGGCTGCTAAGGAAAACTACAAATTGGGGGAAGGGGAAAAGGGAAGAGGAGAGTAAAAAAATAGATAGCACCATTGCTCAAGTGGCTAGAAGGATGATGACTGATAATACTGAGAGAAAGAGTATCTTTCCATCTCCCACTAATCTTCAGCTGCCTCTTCCCCTTTGAGATTTATTCTTTCCAAAATTCTCTCCCAATCTAGATCCTGGCTGCTATCTACTGGCTTTTTTCTCTCTCCTTTCTCAAGAAATTCAGCAACTGACTCAGTCTTTCTATTCTACCTCTTCCCCTTATATGAGATGACTTCAACATACATATTGAAGTTCCCTCAAATACTATAACCTTTCAGTTCCTCAATCTTCCTTACTCCCACCTCAGCTTTGCAAAAACAGAGCTGCTCTTGAGCTTGCCCTCACCCATAAGAATTCTACTTTCAAAATCAAGAACTCAGGGGGCAGCTAGGTGGTGCAGTGGATAAAGCACTGGGCCTGGACTCAGGAGTATCTGAGTTCAAATCCAGCCTCAGACACTTGACACTTACAAGCTGTGTGACCCAGGGCAAGTCACTTAACCCCCATTGCTCCGCAAAAACAAAAAACAAAATCAAGAACTCAGAAAGGCTGTTATCAGATTATAATCTATTTTTTCACCTCTCCCTATGTCTTCCTTACTCCTGTTATAGTGAGGCAGTTAGGTGGTACAGTGGATAGAACAGTAGGCTTGAAATCAGGAAAATCTGTTTTTCTACAAACTGCTTCCACAATCATTCCTTTCTTTGCTGTTTAATTTCTGCTATCTCATTAACTCCTAGCCCTTTCCTTGCTTTCTACTAACTTGCTCAAGTCTTCCCCATCCTTAAAAAACCCTCACTAGACCTTATCATCCCCTCAAGCTATTATCCAATTTCTCTCCTTTGCCAATTGCTAATTTTTTTTCTTTTGCAGGGCAATGAGGGTTAAGTGACTTGCCCAGGGTCATACAGCTAGTTAAGTGTCAAGTGTCTGAGGCTGGATTTGAACTCAGGTCCTCCTGAATCCAGGGCCAGTGCTTTATCTACTACGCCACCTAGCTGCCCCTCGCTAAAATTTTTTAAATTCTGCCTCAGCAGCATCTCTTACATCTGACTCCTTCTCACACAGCCACAACCCCAGCTTAGGCTATCATTACCTCTTGGAATATCTCAATACCCTTGAGACCTCATTGTTCTCTTAGTCAAAAATCTTGCCACTCCAATCTATGTCCCATCCTAAAATACAAGTCTGATGACATCACAACTTTACTCAAAGTTTGACAGTCCTTCACAACTTGCCTCTAATTTACCTTTCCAGATTTATTATACATTACTTCCCTTCATCCACACTACAGTCTGACCAAACTGCTTTTATTAGTTCTCATATACAACACTCAATTCATACCTGAAAATGAACCCCCATTATAATATGACCAATAATTGTAATCCAGCCTCTACTTAAATACCTCCAATAAATTGGAACCCACTACCTCTCTGGGCAGCTCATTCTACTTTTAGATCACTCTAATTTTAAGGAAGTATCCTTCACATCACACACTCAGTTCCCCATTAGAGGAGAAACACTTCTTTGGGATGTTACACAAGGGGATTATTGTTCAGACACATGTTGAGCTAAATAACCTCTAATGTCCATTTCAACTGAATTACCTACCATTCTATAATTTTCTACATCTTAATGATGACATTTATATTACACTTTGCTGCAGGTAAAACATTTTATGTATATTATTTAATTTGATCCTCACAATAACCCCATGCAATACGTGATTCAAGCATTATTGTCCCTATTTTTTAAATGAAGAGATTGGAGAGATTATAAGATCATATATATAGGAAAAAAAAAAAGGGAGATCAGAGGTCATCTAGTATAAGCCTTTTACTAACAGATAAGCAAAGTGGGCAGAAATATATAAATATAGATGCCCTGAATACTGTGCCAGGTGACCTTTTAATTATTATTACTGTAAAAGAAATAGCAATAATATTTAGGTGGCACTGTAAGTTTTGTTTTTATTTTTTTGCAGGGCAATGGGGGTTGTGACTTGCCCAGGGTCACACAGCTAATAAATGTCAAGTGTCTGAGGCTGGATTTGAACTCAGGTACTCCTGAATCCAGGGCTGGTGCTTTATCCACTGCACCACCTAGCCGCCCCGACACTGTAAGGTTTTACAAAGCACCTTACACACATCATTTGAGTCTCAAAACAAAGCTGAACAGATTCAAAAGACTTATTTAGCTTAGAGTTTAGATTAGAGAAGAATAGGAACCTTTTCTTTAAATCGACTGTATGTTCATTTATCCTAGTTTTTTCAACATTTGAGAACAAAAAAAATAGATCTGTACAACACAAGTGACTGTTATATAATCTTATTTCCAGAAACTGAGTTAAATACATAAGGAAAAGGAAGTTAGTTTTCAGTTCATTTCACTTTATGTCATCCTTTGTTTTTAATATATAATTACTTATTAGACAGTCTACTAATACATGTGTGGTAGAGTTTCCTTTTGATATTGCTTAACATTGTCCTGTATTGGATCAACCAGGAAATTAAATTGCTCTACTAAGATGTAATGGAAAAGACCACTGAATTTAAACTTAGAAGGCCTAGGCTGGATTTGCTGCTTTGATGGATATTTCCTTCAAACAAGTCATTTCACCTGAAGTACCCACCTCACAGAATGTTTGTAAAACAGATATTGATGGGGGCAGCTAGGTGGCACAGTGGATGGAGCACCGGCCCTGGAGTCAGGAGTACCTGAGTTTGAATCTGGCCTCAGACACTTAACACTTACTAGCTGTGTGACCCTGGGCAAGTCACTTAACCCCAATTGCCTCACTTAAAAAAAAAAAAAGAAAAAGAGAAAAAAACCAGATATTGATGTATAACCTGTACTGGTGGTCTTTTTGCTTATTCACATCATGAATTATACTTTAAAGCATGATGAAACAAATGTCACCAACTGCTCTATTTGCCTCTCTAAGGAGAGACTATGAGTCATCACTCCACTTAGCTGCAATTTACTTAGGTCTTTTGGTTTCACTTACAGTAAGAATGTCAATATCAACATGACTCAATGCCTCAGTCTATCAGTGAATTTGTCATGGGACAATGATCCTATTATTGGAGTACAAACATTTAAATTAATGTTTATAGATACTATATAATAATTGTGTGATTCTTAGCATGCTCTGCCTTTTATTCCAGTATTCTGCCATTGTCCATGTGGAAGCAGAAAGAAGCCACACAGGGCTCAGGGTCATTTTGCATTTTCCTTTGTTTCATGAGCTGCTGTGGTCTAAGAATTCTTTTTACCTACTGACCAGTTTACTAGTGATAAGCTTTGCTATATTTATTTGGGTTGGTCCTTAACAGAATAAATCTATGACAAAGACTCTACTTGAAGATTCTTCAATTTGGCAGAACCTGCCAGGGCTTGTACTGTATTAGAGCATTCTAAAACCCAGAGTCACCTTCATGCCATGGTGAAGCACTGATATAGGATTTCTCTATTAAAGAATATTATAAGGTCTCTTTAATGAAATTCATGACCATTCAAGAGAGATCAACTCAACAATTCACAAGGGAAAAACTCAATGGATAAGAAATGCTTTTTGTCCAAACTGTAATATACTCCTAGATATACAGTCCATTTAGTTATTAGTCCATCACTATATCTATCTATCTATCTATCTATCTATCTATCTATCTATCTATCTATCTATCTATCTATCTATCTATCTATCTATCTATGACAGGGACTGCAAATGGATAATGAACTAGGCCCAGAATTGAAAAAGAGGAAGAGAACAAACTAACTTGCATTTGAGAAATCATCCCGTAATTTAAACGATTCTAAGCTGCTCCCTGACACAAAACTTTACCTTTACATTAAAATTCTCCAGTGATGTTGTATGGTTTTAAAAATGGACAACCACAATCTCTGGAGAATCTACATTACTAATAAACCAAAGGCAACAGAAGGATGGGTCATGTGTGTATGCAGCATGATAGCATACAATTAGCATAATTTATGTATATGAAGTAGCTTCAATGTTATCATGGAGGAAAAATTCATAATGAGCAAAAGAACAATCATGCAGGGAGATCAAAAGATCCCATGTGCTACACTATATTTAGAAATTGTTGAGAAAGCACCTAGAAGAAAGCCTTAAGCATCGATGACTCAATAACAGGTTCATGGGGACATAGAGAAAAGAATTACACAATATCAGAAGGTATGGATTAGCTTCAATTTCAAATCAAGGAAATCACAGATCACATTAATATGTGGTTAACATCAAGGGATAACTTGTAAGGTCTTCAGCAACACTATTAGAAAGGGAAATTAGAATTAGAAGAAGTTCCTAACAACTAACACCATGAAGAAGTAGAATGGGCTGCCTCAGAAGATAGAGGCTGGAGGGGCAGCTAGGTGGTGCAGTGGATAAAGCACTGGCCCTGGAGTCAGGAGGACCTGAGTTCAAATCTGGCCTCAGACACTTGACACTTAACTAGCTGTGTGACCCCGGGCAAGTCAACCCTCATTGCCCTGCAAAGAAAGAAAGAAAGAAAGAAAGAAAGAAAGAGAGAAAGAAAGAAAAGATAGAGGCTGAATGATAGGTTTTTGGAAATGTTGTAGATGGGACTCTTGATTCAGCTAGAAGTTGGGCTCCATAAGTCCTAAGGTCCCTTCCATCTCTAACATCTTATGATGTAAAAAAAAGTAATCCACACACTGGCACTTATTCCAAATTTGGTTTAGCAGAGTACCTGCAATCCTACTTAACACAATAAACCACATAGAAACTTGGAATGAAAGTAAAGTTGATAAACTAATATTGTTATTTCTTTTCCGTTTACCAAGAATAACAGTTCAATCACAAATAATTCTTTACTACATAGTTCAGTAAGTCATCATCACTATTCTAATGCAATAATTAACATGATTTTTGGAGCTTTGGAGTTTTTAGTTTTGTTGGTTTTAAATGTGACTCACATGGTTTGAAGATAAGTACTACAAGGTATAATCTGAAAATACAGTGAATTAAAAATTAACTCTTATGATACTGTTCTCTTGCAGCAATTAACAACAGATGAAGTATTATTATCCAGGAATGGAAATTGCTATGCTAGAAACTATTACAGAATTTTTCAATCTTAAAAATGTAGTCATTTTCCTTTTGAGGATTTATATGGAATCAGACTGTTAGGTCTGAAGTGATCTAATCCAACCTTAACCTAAAAAATGAAACCTCTACATCTCCAAAGAGTATCATAAAGATTCTACTTGAAGAGCTCCAGGGATATGAAATTCACTATCTCTCAAAGTAGCCAATTCCATTTTTGGATTATTCACTGATTCTAGTTCTATCCTCTGAGGCAATCCTTCACTTAACAACTCAATATATTTGAAGGCAATTATCATCTCTTCTAAGGTTAAACATTCCTTTAGTCATTCATTTTAGGACAGTTTTGTATCTCTTCTTCCTTACTGGCCACTTTCTTCTGGACTTACACCAGTATATCTAGAGAATATAACTGACTGAAAACAAGTGTTTCCATTCTAGTAACCTGCCTTATTATTCAGAAAAGAGTTACCAAAAAAGTTTTTTTGAGGCGTTTCGGTTATAAACAATCTGACCAGGTACAGCCTGAAGTTTTCGTTTCCTTACCCTTAATATTACATCAGGTTTAAAACCTTTTGATACTCTATAATCTTTCTACTGTAAAATTGCATCACTTGAAACCACACATGACTTGAGTATTACATCATATGAAACTAGAATTATTTTACATATTTGAAACAGTTCCTAAAAATAGCAAGTACAGGTACAAACTGCTTTGCATGACTTTAAAAATAAGTAGGATTCCTAATTTCCCCCTTTATTAGATTTTCTTTCTTTCTTTTTTTTTAATGAGGCAATTGGGCTTAAGTGACTTGCCCAGGGTCACACAGCTAGTAATTGTTAAGTGTCTGAGGCTGGATTTGAACTCAGGTCCTCCTGACTCCAGGGCCGGTGCTCTATCCACTGCGCCACCTAGCTGCCCTTCCTTTATTAGATTTTCTAAACTACAAGAGAAAAAAAAAAGTTGACTCAAATACATGTCATACACTTAAGGAAATACACGCTTTCTAGACCTCTGAAGGAATTACCTAAGTCATGGCTGCATTGCTAAAGTGGAACAAATTGTGAAAAAATGCACATACTACTTTGGAGGAGTTGTGAAATAGTCCAACTATTCTGGAAAACAATTTGGAATTATTTTGAAGATATGACTAAACTGTTCATATCCTCTGACCTAGGTATTTTATTGTAAGGTCTCTCTCTCATAGAGATCAATGACAAAAAAAATAAAAAGGCTCCATATGAACTGGAATACAGTACGTTTTGTAGTAGCAAAGAACTGGAAACAAAGGAGATGTTTAACGATTGGGAAATGGCTAAGTAAGATGGAACACATGAACAAAATGGAATATTACTGTGCCTAGGGAATTATGAATATGAAGGATACAGAGAAGCATGTAAAAACTTATGAACCTGATGCAACGTGAAGTCAACAACCAGGAAAATAATATTTGCAGTAACTACAGCAATGTAAATAACAACAAAGTAACTGAAACTAGATGCTATGAAATTAGAATGACCAAGCTTGACCCCAAAGAAGAAATACAGAAGGCACTTATTCCTGGTTTTGTTTTGGCAGAGGTGGGGAATTATTGGTATGGGACATTATTCATGATGTCTGATAATTTCAATATGTTGTACAGTACTGTTAAATTGTTTTATTCCTCTCTTTTTTATTCTTTGTTATAAAGGACAGCTCTCTGGAGAGTAAAGCAGAGGAGGATACCTTAGGAAATCTAAGTGCTATTAAAAATCAAGAAAAATTATTTTTTAAGTGTAACACAATTTATCCAGATCTTTAAGATAGAAGAAAAAAAATTCAATGGATAGTCTGGAGAGGTTCTTGCAATAGTGGGTGGAGTTTTTTAATAATTAAGCCAACAAGGATGTTTTCTCCTTCTGTTACTAGTAAAGGCATTTGAATATTCTTAAATATTATCCCAAAGACCAGATCTTTCTGGACAACTGGCTACTCCTTGGAAATACAGCAGACCCTTGGAAGCTGAATTAATTTTATTAGATCAGTAAATACACTGGAGTAGTTAATTTCAAAATGCCTTGGAGGACCTAATGTATAGTAAAATATTATTCGTTTGAACCACAAATAAACAGAGTCCTCAAATAATAAGAATTTTTTCCTGAGTAAAAGTTGCAGACAGTGAGGACTCTAAAGAAATTTGGTTTTCAGAAGCTCTCTACTATGTGAAGTCTAATGAAAAAAAGAAAGGAGTTTCATAAGTCATAGCAAAAATGATCCATAACATTTCACATTTTGCCAGAACTACAACTTTGATGTTTACAAGAACCCCATGAGCACAGAATTTGTTTATCCTGTTATTAACTTACTAATTTAAAATAAAACTCTTCAGATTTAAAAAAAATGTAAAATGTGGTAAGAATCTGCTATAGGAAGCAGGCTATATAGTTTGGATTTGCAAACTCATAATTTCAGGAAATTCTGTCCTTTCTTCATTTTTAAATAAGGAAAAAAATAAAACCTTATTCTCCACCCCTCTACCTCCCATTAATTAAACTACAACATTCATTACCCAACTAAGCTGGTTAACCAAAGCTTCACTACACTTCCACATGCACATAATTAGAAAATAACTTACTCATGTAGATATATCTGAGGACATTACTTTTTGATTTAAAACAACCAAAAAAGGCATCAATTTATAGTAGTAATTTATCAATTACTCAGGTAAGCTTAACAAAATTCTAAGAATAAGTTACACTTGGAACAAAGACACATGTTAGGTGATTTAAAGAAAACAATCCTAAAATAAATAAAATAGCTAAGAGCAAATAAAGAAAGGCTTTAATATTACAGCTGTGAAAATATGTGACAAATCTCTTGGGAAAAGATACAGGTGTAGTGGAAATTGCTGGAATGTCAAATTGTTGTTGTTTTTGCAGGCAATGAGGGTTAAGTGACTTTCCCAGGATCACACAGCTAGTAAAGTGTCAAGTGTCTAAGACTGAATTTGAACTCAGGTCCTCCTGAATACAGAGCTGGTGCTTTATCCACTGTGCCACTTAGCTGCCCCATTCTACAAAAGGCTACCTGAGAATTGTTCGAGAAGGTTCTAGGTTCTGTCACACAAAAATTTAAGAACTGAACTGAAGCAATGCATTTGTGTTTTTTAGGAAGGATTAGAAAAATCCAACCCAAAGGAGACTAGGATTCCCCTGAAGGGAGCTCAGTTCTAACTTACTGTATTTGAGAAACAACTAATTTTACTTTGTATTTAATCAGGGCATATGATTTTATTTGTACAGGAAACACTTTCATGAGGAAATTAACTCTACCAACGCAGTTCAGCAACTTATTTACACTTAAGATAGTTGTCTGGAGCCATGAAAGGTTAAAGGATTTGCCCAGGGTCATAAATCCTCTATGTGTCAAAGTAAGGACTTAGACTAAAGTCTTCCTGACTCTGAGGCCAGCTCTTTATCCACCAAGGCACACTGCCTCTCACCCATTTTATTACAGTCATAAAAATGAAAACAATGGCTTATGTGCACAGGAGAAAAAAAGAAGCCTGGCAAATTTAGTGAGAATAAAAGAATAGACCTTGGAGAAATATAATACAACAGAACTTGCTGAAGAAGAGCACTTGCTATTCAAAGGAATTTCTTGGTCTTTCATAGGTTAGCATTCAAGTATTTGTTCTTTGTTTTTTAAAAAACCAAGTTTTAAAAAAAAACAAACCCTGGGTTTTTAAGTAAGTGATAGTCTAAAGAGTTTCCTAGACAGTCATACATTCTTCTATTTTCCCTTTAACTTTTTGCACAATGATGATGCTGTTGGCAGATGTTTGTGTTTTTCTAGCCTCCTACTTTCAGGCTAATTTTGTTTCCACAAGAAATCTTAATTCCCCTTTTAACCAGCACTTTAGTCACCCTGTAGTTGAAACCAGCTCATTTACCTGAGAACACAGGAATCATAAACACTATAAGAAGTTTAAACTCTGTGTCACTGAAAGTAAACAAGAAACTCAGTCACTGTAGTCTAACAGCTATTGTATTGAAATCTTCTAAGTAGAACAATGCCAAGGCTGAGTCTTTTTTGTAGCTTGATGCCAAAATAAGTGTCCAAAGGAAATTGAAAGGACTTCTGAATTACAAGCTTCAGTCTGACCACTGAGGTCTCCAGTCTCTAGCACAGCGTCTTACACCTATATGCCAACACTTCCCTGAGTCTGTGATCTCAATGGTGTGGATATTCCCTCCGCATTGCAGATTGTAACCAGTCCATAACTGTCCTTCCTATAACTGCAAATGCCCTCCCTAACTATCTTGAACTTAACTCCTTTGTATTTGTGATTATTCTTTTATTATTTTTTCTGTAATGTCCTCGTTGTGTTTAACAAATGCTTCTTGGATCAGATTCAGAAAGAATTTATAATCCCTCTTGTCAAGCCCCAAATATATCTCTGGATATATAATCTTTTTTTTTTTTTTTTTTTTTGCGTGGGGCAATGGGGATTAAGTGTCTTGCCCAGGGTCACACAGCTAGTAAGTGTCAAGTGTCTGAGGCCGGATTTGAATTCAGGTACTCCTGAATCCAGGGCTGGTGCTTTATCCACTGCACCACCTAGCTGCCCCCTGGATATATAATCTTTACATTATAACATGTATGGCTAAATCTTTACATTGTCTTCCTTAAGAATAAAATTGAGAGGTAATATGGTATAGTGGATAGAATTGGCCTCAGGGTGGGAAAGATCAGGATTCAAGTTCCATCTCTGACACACATTAGCTATGTGAATCTGGGCAAGACTCTTAAATGTAAGTCACAGAGAAGGTGCTGACCTGCATTATATAGGAAGATTCCTCATCTGGGAGTTCCTTGCACTGCAAAAATTGCAGGTCCAGTCCCTATCTTCTAATCATACGGTAACATGATGGCAATAAACCAAGTTATATATTAAGAGTCTATTTGCTATTTAAAAACAATTACCTTTATCACATTATGCAAATCATAGTGGCTGAGAAAAGTATAATGGTCCCTGTTTTGGAGTTACTTTGCTTTCATGTACCTGTGATTTTTATCAATGTAAGTACACTTATCTACCACTCCCCTTCCAGACTCTGACTGTCCTCCATGCTTGAAATGTTCTCCCCCCCTCATCTCCACCTCCTATTTTCCCTGGCTTCCTTTGGGTCCCAGATAAAATCCTATTTTCTGACATTTGGTGACCTCCTTCCCTCTTTCTTAATACTTGATAATTCCTTCTCTATGATAATCATCTCCAATTTAAGATATCTCCAACAGGAGATAATAATATATAAGTATACCTATATATCTGTATCTCTCTTTAACCAGATATATATGTTGTTTGTGTGTCGTTGTGTGCTGTCTCCCAAGAGAAGGGGCTGTATTTTGTTTTGTTTTGTACATCTAGTGCTCAGCACATTGTGTGTGCTGACACCTGTGTGATTCTTGTTCATATTTTGACATGGATCCTCCATGCAAAAAAAAAAAAAAGAAGGCAGGCACTTCAGCACAAAAAGGTACAGACTACAAATTTAGGCACTTGACGTGTATAGGTGTATGGGACAATGAAGGCTAGAAGGGGGCTTTTGTGTGAGCTCTTTGAGAGCAGAGACTGACTTTTGTCAGTTATGTACAACTGTGACCAATCAAGAAGACAATGCATATTTCTTAGAGAAGTCACATGTATTCACAAGGGATAATCTAAAGAAAAAGAAAAAAAGACCAAAGGCTCTAATAATAGCAATGATGAAAATAATAATAAATAATAGCAGGTGATCTTTACAATATGTCATCAGGCCTTCAAAATGCTTTACATATGTTAGCTAAATTTATCAACTCAATTTTTACTTAGTACTTGCTATGTACTAAGGTAAGCCCTGAGATAAAATGTATAATTATATTGGTTATATGTTGCATAAAATGATTAAGAAAGACTAGAGGTGACATGAAGCTTCGAAGGAAGGACAGATTATTAGTTCAGTATCTTCTATCTGATTCCAACATTGCTTTTAATGACCTGCTAACCATATATTTTCATATGTCTACTATGGGACGGATATTTTTTTTACGATAGGGCTAACATTACAAGGAAAGCCTCATGAAAGAGGTGCTATGTAAACTGGGCCATGAAAAATAGGTAGAAGGTGGCAGGGGAGGGCATTCTCGACACGGGGAGTGATGTGAGCAAATGTGTGGAGGTGGGAAAGCATAGATTGTGAAAGAATTAGTTCACTAAGAGCATATGGTTAGGTGAAAGGTTTCTTTCCAAAAGGCTGGAAATTCAAAACTGGGATCCATCCAAACACAGGTTTCTTGGGCTCAAATTTTGTGCTCTTTCTACTTCACATTCAGCAAAAACAGTAAACATTCTTCTGCCTTTCCTTTAAAATGTAAGCAAATCAATTCTGCTTTTCAAATCAGGAAAACCTGAAGGATGCAACACAGTACCTGATTTCAATACTTCCTCACTTTCTTCCAAGTCCTTGTTTTCTAGATTTGGCATTTCTAGAGAGTTAGATTCTTCTATAATACTTTTAACATCTCTGTCTTGGCTCTTGAAGCTGTTCTCTTTGGCAGGGGATTCCAATTCTGGTTCTTCTGATTCAAGGAAGATCTGACCAGCTACTACTCGGCCTGCTGTGGAATGGTCCTTTACAGATTCTTCTGATGGCAAGGAAGTCTGAGAAGTGTCAAAAAAGTTTCACAGTAAATATATTTTTAGTACATTAATTTCATGAAATTAAATTCCAATCCATACTGATAGGTTTTCCCTTCAAAGGTCTCTTTCAGGAGTGTGACCTATATTTGGCATGTGTTATAGATAGACTAAGCTGACAAGTTATGTTAACTTAGATTTAGAAGTGACTGTTGGGGCAGCTAGGTGGTTCAGTGGATAAAGCACTGGCCTTGGATTCAGGAGGACCTGAGTTCAAATCCAGCCTCAGACACTTGATACTTAACTAGCTTTGTGACCCTGGGCAAGTCACTTAACCCTCATTGCTCTGCAAAAACAAAACAAAGAAGTGACTGTTATCCTTCGAGGCATCTTTTTGGCTACCTGCCTTTTGTATTCCTTATTTAGACTTACCAGAACCTTTTAACTGACTTTAATATAATTATGTCATTTTCTACTATTTTAAAATAACTTTCCTCAAAAACTAGTTATTTCCTCAAACAGTAGTAAAATAAACTCTTCTCTGTCACTTCAAAATTGCTTTTAATGACCTGTCAACCATAGTACTTTCACACGTCTTCTTTGGGATGGATTTGTTTTAAGGATAGGGCTAATACTTAGTTTCCTATATGTTAAAAAAAAAAGTGATCTATGAAAAACATTCTTAAAAAAAGCTAATAGTGCTTTTTGTGGTAGTCAAAAATTGGAAACTGGGGAGGGGTGTCCTTAGCCATTAGGAAATGGCATATGAGTATAATAGAATATTGTTGTGTTGTAAGAAAATGACGAAATAGACAATTTCTGAGGAAAGTGGGAAGACCTTTATGAACTGATTCAGAGTTGTAAGCAAAATAGAACAATTTATGCAATGATAGCATTATAGAGAAAAGCAACTTTGAAAGATAACTCTGATCAACATAATGATAAGCCACAAGTCTGAAAGAATTAAGATGAAACAGCACTTGCCTCATAATAGAAAAGTGATTAAATTAAAATGCGAAATTTGCTTTGCTAGACTATGTAGCTATGTACCGAGGGTTAAGTTTTTCCTTTTTTGTTCTTTTAAAGTTGAGCAATGAAGGTATGGGGAGGGACAGATTAATTTTTAAAATACTTGTTACCTGAAATATAAAACAACAGATTATTTTTTAAAAGCATTAATACATATAAAGGACAAAAACAATATAAACAGAACTGAAACTGGCTGCCGCTAAAATGGTACAGTTACTTGACTTCAGATGCTCCAAAACCCATGGAGAAAATAAGAAGCTTTAAAAAAATTCGTTCAAACATGAGTCAGATGTAGGAACTGGACCCAGGTGGTCCTGACTCCAAGGCTGGCTCTCTATCCACCGATTCAAGTTACATCTCATGCCTTCTACATAGTGGGTACTTAAAAAAACTCAAGTAGAATTAATGTGACCAATACTTTTGAAAAGAGGAAAGTTTTCAGAAGAGAGATAACACCTATTACATTCTAATGGGGAGCTAGAAACGTGTGAAGGGTGGGATGGGGATGGGAAGATAATGGAGGTATATAGAAAAACAAGAGCTAGATCCTGCCCTCAAGGAATTTATAGTCTGGTAAGGGAGATAACTTGTCTGTTCTGTTGGCTCCATTTAAGACGTGTCACACACTGGTGTCACATATAAACCTATTGCATAGGACAAAGTAAATTTTTTTGGTAAAAGGGCAGTGCTACCATTACCACTTAAATAAGAAAATTAAAATTCTGTTTATCACATAAATGTAGATTCTTTAGTTATAAGGTGCAAATCCTTAAAATAGATGATCTCCAATTTATCCTGAATATGTTTTGTTTGTACATAGTTTTTTGAAAGTTGTCTCCTTCATCAGACTGCGTGTGAGCTTACTGAGAGTAGTCACTTATGAAATGCTTTTGTTGACAAACTTAGCCAAATAGCAGCAAATATAATGAAGATTTTTAGTTCATACCTGTGAATCTAAGGATTCATCTTGACCTCCTTTGTCATCTGTAAAGAAAGTTTAAATAAGTCAACTATTACTTTTCTTGTTGGAAAATTAAGGATATTATAAACATTTAGCAAAGTACATCAAAATAATACCCACAAACTGGCTAATAAGTCACTGAAATAATCAGAATTTTGGGTCATTATCTGGAATGAACTAAAAACTGGTTTATTTTTTTTAATTCCCTTAACTCTGCTGCTACATTTAGCTGCTATTCCATGCCTTTTATTGTCAAATTTCATGAAGGAGTCATCTATACTAATCACTTCCATTGTTTCATTACCTATTCACTCTGAAGCTCCTTTTAAGCTGGTTACCATCCCCAACATTCTAATGAAACTGCCCTCTTGATTGTCAAAGCCAATGGCCTTTCTCAGGAATTCTCCCTTCTTGACCTTTCTGCAGCAAACATCATTATGCACTATCTCCTGTTCCTCTACTCTCTCCCAATCCTCTCTTGGCTTCCTTAATACTGTATCTTCCTCTTCTTGGTTTTATCTCTTTAAATGCTCCTTCTCAGACTTGTTCTTTGGTATTTTTCCTTCCACCATTCCCTTAATATAAGCATTTTCCAAGCTTTTGGTCCCTTTTCTTCTCTCTATACCCTTTCCCTTGATGATCTCAATCACCTCCTTCAACTCTCACCTCTATGCAGATGATTTAAAAATTTCTTTCTTTAGACTTTCAAGTTCCATAATCACATTTCCCAATACTTACAGGAGCTGCCTGCTTGACTTTCCTGTCTACAACTGTAGCTAAATCTCTCTAAAAACAGAACTCAGGGGGGAGGCTAGGTGGCGCAGTGGATAAAGCACCGGCCCTAGATTCAGGAGGACCTGAGTTCAAATCTGGCCTCAGACACTTGACACCAGCTGTGTGACCCTGGGCAAGTCACTTAACCCCCATTGCCCCGCAAAAAACAAAAAAACAACAACAAAAACCAAACAAATAAAAACAGAACTCATCTTCTTTCTTTCTAATGTGCTCCTTTTCCTGACTGTTCTAATTCTGTCAATGGTACCACAATTCTGCCACTCCCCCTGCTTCCAATAGATACATACCTATGTATTGTCAATCTATCTCAACAATACCTCCAATACCGATATCTTCATTTCCATTCCCACCATAGTTGAGGTTCTCATCATTTCCCACCTGCCTACTGCAAAAGCCTTTTAACCAGTCTCTCTCTACCTCCAGTTTCTTATCTATGCTAATCTACCCTACATGCCACTTCCATATACATGTCTGATTGCATTACTGAACTGATTCAAAACTTTCAATAGTTTCCTATGGGGCCAAATAAAATCTAAACTCCTTATCCTGGCATTAAAAACATTCCAAAATCTGCTTCCACCCTGCCTTTCTCCCTTATTTTTTTTTCTTAATCGTATTTTATTTTTTCCAATTACATGTCAAGATAGTTTTCACCATTCATTTTGGTAAGATTTTAAGTTCCAAATTTTTCTCCTTCCCTCTTCCCTCCCCAAGACAGCAAGCCATCTAATATAGTTTATACAGTACAATCGTGTTAAATATATATCTATATTAGTCATGCTGTTTTCACCCTTATTTCATGCTATACATGCTATATACTAGCTAAACTTAACCATGCCTCAACCTTTGAATGGTGCTTTCCCATCTCTGTGCCTCTGCTCACACTCGTTCCCTATGCTTGGGATATCCTCATCAATTTTTCTTTGTTGAAGTCTTACTCATTCTTCAAGCTTAAAATGTCACTTCCTCCATGAAGCTCTCACTGAGAATCCTGCCAGCCAGAATCTACTCTCATTGAAGCTTAAAGTGGGAAAGCAACACTGGGGTCAGCTCATTTAACTGGTACCTGGGCAAGAAATCTCCCCTATATCACCCATAAGAAGTGACAGTTTTCACCTGAAAACCTCCAGGGAAGCAAAAGCAAGACAACCAAATCCTGAGGACAACTCTTTGTTACCCCCCCCCCCCCGCCCCCAACCCCAGTGATCCTAAGTTTGCCACTTTGCAAATTCCACCTATTGCTCCTACTAGAGTTCTGACCTCTGGCTTCTAATTTCTCTTCCATGTGGCATATGGCCCTGCAAATATTTGAAGTTAGCTATTATATCCTCACCACCTTTCTTATCTCCTCCTCCCCAGTGCTAGAGTCTTCTCTTCAGAAAGTTAATAGAGTACTGGTATCAGAGCTAGGAATACACAGGTTGAAATTCTGCCTTTGACAATTACTTAGTTATGTGACCATCTTAGTCATTTAATCTATTTGGGCCTCAGTGTCCTCATCTTTAAAATGGGAATATCTGTGATACCTCCATGTGAGGTTCAAGTATATGTAAAGCAATTTGCAAACCTTAAAGAAATATACATACTTGGCTATTATACATAATATAGTTTCTTCAACCAGTTTTCACCTAACATGGTTTCCATAAACTGAAGCCCAGCAAATTCTTTAAAATGAGGTACCCAGAACTGAACACAATACTACAAATATGCTGTGACTGGGCATAGTACATACAAATAATCACACTATTCACTCCAGACACTAAAAATCTAAGGCATTTTGTTCAATTCTTTTTACTGTCATGCTGTATTGAGCTTACTATCTACTAAAACCCTTTTTCTTGTCAAGCTGTGCCTGTCCAGTCCTATGCTGGGGTACTTGATTCCTTGAACATAAATATGGTTTATATATACTCTACCTTTTTAGGGGGTGGGGAAGGGGATGAGAGGCAGGAAGAAGGCAAAAGTTCGTTGGTTTAAGAAACTCCCTTTACTGATGCAGATAAGCAACTCTTGTACTTTAGCGTTTTAAGAGTTCTGGCCATGGCATTGTCAGTTTGAGTAATTTGCCCAGGATTATGCAGTTAATATGCAGGCAATCCAGCCTAGCTGAAGTAGAGAGGAACACTGAGGGAGAGATGGGAAACAGCATATGCCAGGTAAATCACACCACTGCTGCCATCACCACCATCTCTCCTCCGACCCTGATGAACACAAGCCAGGACCTTAAACTCAAGAGCCTTGGGAATGGCAATGCTTCGTGGCCAGTGCCTGCAGCCATCACTTAGGGAAGTAACCCCTGTGGAGATGTGGTCTGGCAACTGCTCCTTCAGATGCTAAAGTCACAGCTATTAAAGTCCCAGGGGGAAAAAAAAAGTTCTTGTCGCCACAGTCCTTGACACTGTCAAGTGGTTCAACATCAGAAACTGATATGACTTTATTGGTAGAAATGACATTAAAGGACAGGGATCACCATCTGCTTTGTCAGTGCACCCTAAGGATAATAGGATCTTTTCGTTTGACTTACAAATGAAACCTTCCATATGTGTGGTCTCCATTAGAATGTGAGCACCTTCAGATCAGGTACTGTCTTTCTTTTCTAGATGGCTAGGTAACTTAGTAGTTAGAGATCAAGACCTGACCTGAGTTCAAATCCTGCTTCAGGCACTTAGTGTGACCCTGGGCAAGTCATTAACAAATATCTTCTTCAGTCTCCTCATCTGTAAAACTGGGAATAACAGCACCTACTTCTGAGAGTTTTTGTGAGGATAAAATGAGATAATGTTTGCAAACTTTAAAGTAATATATAAATGCTAGCTATAATTATAATTTGTAGACCCAGTGCTTAGCACAGTACTTTGCACATAACAGGAACCTAATAAATGCTTTAGAAATTCATTTATTTACTAGCTGTGTGACCCTGGGCAAGTCACTTAACCCCAATTGCCTCACTAAAAAAAAAAAAAAGAAATTCATTTATTCATTCATTTATGTGTTAGAGGTAGTTCTTACTCGAAGGATGGCTCTCTAATGTCAGGTTGAACCTCATGCCTTCTACATAGTAGGTTCGTTTTTTTTTTTTTTTTTTTTTTTGTGGGGCAATGAGGGTTAAGTGACTTGCCCAGGCTCACACAGCTAGTGTCAAATGTCTAAGACCAGATTTGAACTTAGGTCCTCCTGAATCCAGGGCCAGTGCTTTATCCATAGTAGGTTAATAGTAGGTTGGACTTTAATCCCATTAGATTTTATCTTATTATCTTATATTATATTGACATCTTCATTCTAGCCCGTTGAAATTTTTTTTTTTTTGTATTCTGCTATTCAGCAGGTGTCAGGGTCACTGCATCTCATCTATATCTCTTGTATTCTATTTTGCTTTATGATTCTGAGAGGGAGGCAGACAAGTTAATTCCCTTACTAGACTATAAATTCCTTGAGGTCAGGATCCAGGTCTTCTTTTTCTTTATACTCCCAATATCCCCTCTACCCACCCCCCTTCTGTCTCCCTATTGTTATTTTTCCCCATTAGAATGTAAGACCCTTGAGGGCAGCAGCTATCTAGCATGCATTTTCATCCCTAGTACTTGACACAGTGCCAGGCACATATTAAGTGCTTAATAAATGCTTTATTGTTAATTCATTCAATACCTAGTATAGCACCAGATGTTGTTAAAAATTAATTCAGCAAATGTTTATTGTCCCAGAAGAGGTGTCTCTTCCCACATAGGTGGTAAGACAAAAGTCCTAGGAATTCTTCTGGTTCAATTTCACTATTTCCTACATACCTTGCCTGACAAACTGTCAATTATTCATTCATTCTAACACATATCAGGTGCCAATTAAATGCAGTGCAAGTGCTGGATCTTAGGGGCAGAAGGAACATGTCTTACAAATAAAATACAGTCCCAGTCTTCAAAACACTTACAATCTACCTTTAAGGGTGATTATGTACAAGATTAAAATACAATGTAAATTGAAATACAAATACATAAGACTACAAAAATTAAGGTATTTCCTCTTTTTCTTGATCTACTCTGATTGGGTAAAATTAGTTTTCCTTATTACTTACTAGTATTTTACAACTTATTAAATTTATCAGCAACTGTTTTTCAAGAAAAAAAGGATCATGTACCCTTTTTCTGTCCCCTACAAGGTAACAAAGTACATTTCATATAGTAGACACTTCAACAATTGAACAAATAGTTGTTAAATACTTCCTATAAGCACAGTGCTAGAGATACAAAGATGAAATGTTAAGGAAAATAACATGTACACAGATAAACAGATACAAATTAATTTCTAGAGGGAGAATTAACAAACTGCGGTGCATTAGGGTGGGGTGGATAAGGCAGAGAAGGCTTTGAGTGGGATATAGTATCTGAGCTGGATCTTGAAGTAAGGTAACATGGTTATTTCAGACATGAGGGACAATAATAAGAGCTTCACTGGGACAGGAAATGAAATGCTGAGTTTGGGGAACAACTATTAAGGGTGGTTTGGCAAGAAGCAGAATGAAGGGAACGATATGAAATAAATCGAATAGAGGAGATGGAATCCAGACAAGGGAAAATTTTTAACTGTTAGGCTAATGGGTTTGTATTTTATACTAGAGGTAATAGGGAGCCACTGAAGTTTTGGAAACACAGGAAT
This sequence comes from Dromiciops gliroides, assembly GCF_019393635.1. Taxonomy (NCBI): domain Eukaryota; kingdom Metazoa; phylum Chordata; class Mammalia; order Microbiotheria; family Microbiotheriidae; genus Dromiciops; species Dromiciops gliroides. The sequence goes on along the minus strand of NC_057862.1, from coordinate 227,827,872 downwards.
GACATAGTTGAATTTGACCACAGATTGAAGAGGAAAGAGACCAGAAGGAGGGAGACCAATTGAAAGGCTACATTGTAATAAAGGAAAGAAGAGTTTAAGAGGCCTACTCAGGGTAGTAGCAGGGATTGGTGCCAGAGATTTGTAGAGGTGGAATTGACAAGATCTGGCAACTTACTGCATATAGGGCTCAAGGAAGAGGGAGGAAGAATTCAAGAATGATTCAGATATGGCATACCTGGGTGACTCAAAGAATGGTGGTTTCTTAATATAATTGAGGAAATTTTGAGAAGATAATGAGCTAAAATGGACAAAATGAATTGATGCTTTATGGGACACACAGATAGAGAAATCCAACAGGTAGCTGGCAACACAGGACTAGAGTTCAAAGAAGAGATTAAGACTAGAGGATTATCTGTATATATTTGGGAGTCACAAGCATAACAAATATTTGGTGACTAAATAGAAGGAAATATATGTATTCATGTGGGAGAATAAACGAGTTGATGCAAAAATGTTTTAAAATACGGATAATTCCATTTGTATGCATAATTTCACTTTTCTATTTACACAGATAGGGGACTCACTAAACCTAGAAAAGTGGATTTTTACTAATTGTGTTCTAGACTCTACTGCAGGAACGCAACCAAAAGCTGGTAATAAACAATAACATACTCATCACCCTACAGAGACTTTCTGTTGGTCTTTTTATTAAGAAATCAAGTCTGTTTTAAATAAATACTTTCAGTCAAGGAAAAATAGCACTTGATCTTTGATTCATCGTATTTCCTCTTTTTCTTTTATTCTTCCCAAGTTTTCTTGCTACTTCTTGTTTCCTTCAGTTATTATGTTTTTCCCCTTGCTCTTATGTAACCAACAAGCAAAGGCTCACTGTCTAAACCAAAATGCCTGTTTTCCTTGCCCAGTAAAAGTGTCAAAACAAACAGGAGTTTTCTGTATGTGGTTCCTCCCCAAACAGTCTTAAACTAGTCTTGACCAGTTGAGACAACATATTTTGATTATTTTTAAAAATCCTGGTATTAGATGAACAAATGGGATTTCCAAGAGCCACCCCCACTAAAATTTTAAAATTTGTTATCGAAGCTGTCATTTGGTCCGTACTTCAATGCAATTACCAAATTTCAGCATGCCTCAAATTATGTTCCATCCAACCCTGGCATTCTGTGCCATGTGCTGAGAACCCATAAAATAGTTCATTCTATCAATATTTTTCCAATCAAAATATTAACTATTAAATTATTTATTGAAAATACTTTTGTACAGAAAAATTTCAATATGAAACACTAACTCATAGTCTTCTTTATTTTTTGATCATACTAAATAAACTCCTAATACCTCCCAAGGAACCAACAATTATGGCTTCCATCAATATATTTTGAGCTCCCAAATGTTCTACAGCCAAATTAGTCCAGGAAACAATGCTCTAAAATACTACAAAGCAATGGACTTTGAGTTTGAGTTACCCAAAGCAGAGAATTTATAAGAGGCAATTGTCATAAATTTAATCTATTTGAAGATACCTATCCATTATATACTATTGATAAGTACCACATGGTACTAATATTACCCTCAAATAAATAAGCTGGAAATGTCTTAATAATTAAAGTTTATGGTATAAAAAAACAGAACTAGTATTAAGTGATGGTTACCATTCTCATTTTATGACAACCATTAATATGTTTCTGTCCTATTGACTATGTAATTATAACAAATGGATAATATTGTCCTTTATTTGTCAAAATCAAATGCTTTCTTCCTCCCTATTGCTATATGACCTCTTTTCAAATTATCCCAAAGGTTAAATTTAACAATAAGGTTCAAACAAAAAAAGTGTAAGTGTGGGGGACCCAAAGAGAAGCTGAGATACGAAGAAAATATTTGGGTCCCCCCACACTTACACTTCTTCGTATCTCAGCTTCTCTTTGGATATTTAAAGATTCTTTATTCAAAATACATTTCATTTTGGTTAAAGCTTTTTGGCAATTTCATGAATATTTATTCACCTTTTCACCCATCAAGGGAAAACAAATGAAAAATTTCATGTATATACTCTTAAATGTTTAAATTTAAAATTTTTTTGGTGTGGCAATTGGGGTTAAGTGACTTGCCCAGGGTCACACAGCTAGTAAGTGTTAAGTGTCTGAGGCCGGATTTGAACTCAGGTCCTCCTGACTCCAGGGCCGGTGCTCTATCCACTGCACCACCTAGCTGCCCCTAAATTTTATTTTCAAGTGTAGCATTTGATTAATAATTACAGTGCTAATTTTATTAAGTTATACACTATCACAGCAAGTTACACAGTCATTATGTTTCTTTATGTTTAAAGATAAAAAGTTAAGTGCTATAATTTGTTGCATTTAACTCCTAATAACATGCATTCCAAATAATCTGTAGTTTACTAATATTTTTATTATGTTTCTTGCTTGATTATGCAGTGAGTCCTGTTTGTTTCTATGCAAACATAAAAAGTGGTACTATGCATAGAAATAGAATTATCTAAATTTTTGAACTTTTAAATCAACTTTTTGTATTATTCCTTATGAATATGCATATCTCCTACTTATTCACCAAAAATTATGATGTATATTTTACAATGGTAAATATGCTTCAAAATAAGTAAATATATTTACCTATAGAAAAGAGGGGAAAAGTTATGGAGAGCTAAATACAAGGAATGACAATGAGAAAATTTGTTTATGAATACAAGAATCGGTGGTAGTTTCAGTTACCAGATTTCATCCCTATTGCATCATGTGCACAGCGCTGCTTTTTAGAAACAAATAAGTACTCATAGGTTTTAGGTAAAGAAAATACTGACAGATCTTAACCCCTTTCCAAAAAGCTGGAAAGAAATATAATCCAGATGGTAATGTTAAGACTGTTCACAAAGCATAAACTATTTTCTCTTTGAAACAAGTAGACATTCTGTTATGGTGATGAATGAATGAGTCACTTACTTGATAACTTTTGATATTATATGTTCAAAGGGGGAATGAAGCTATTGGAGTTCCACTTCAAGGAGGGACCATTTTAAAAAGACAATGCTTTTGATGAATATTTAAAGAGACTTCAGATTATTAGTTTTTCAGGATCACAGTCAAGCAAAACTTAGATCATACAAAAAGAAAAAAAAAGAGGTTAGGGCATAGAAGAGTTTAGTAGGTGTTCAATGAATACTTACTAATTTTGCACTCAACCCTATTACATTCATGATATGTATTATATACATCATAGGTAATAGTTTAGATTCTTTTTTAAATATAAATTTTCCTTTGGTAATATGGGAAATTAACATTTTTTACATTATTTAGGAAAGTAGCATAAAGTTGTTGATATGGTTTTGGAGAAAAGCGATCACAATTTAATCTATTTGTCACATAAATTAAATCATTTGATACAAACTTTAAAGAGAAAGAAGAGATAAACTAAACCAATCTAGTAGAAAAGATCTCTCCATCCTTTGCTGACTTCAGTTAAGTAACAAGGCTTTCAGTACTTTGGTTCCCCACAATGTAAAAAAAGGATACCAACCTTACCTTCCTCATAGGGATGCTGTAAGGGTTAATGATAGCACTTTGGGGGAGAGGGAAGTCAGTATATAAATCTAAGATAAAAAATATTAAATTGAATTGAAATCAGTTCAAATCCCAGTTTTGCCACTTGTTAGCTGTGTGATAGCAGCAAGTCACTTTCCTTTTCTGGGTCTCAGTTTTTTCTTCTGTAAAATGAGGGAGATGTGGAACAAATGTCCTAAATTATCTTATCAATCTGATTCCTCCAAGCCTTTGCTGCATTCTCCATAGCTAACAAGCAGCAACATTTTCCAGGACCTTGTTGTAAACTTTCATATAGCTTATGCAGGTCTTAGTTTCTGCTGTCCATTTGGGACAGGGACAATTAGATTTGGGGCTCAGTCATTTCAGTGGAATATTAAAAAATAATGACTGAGAAGTTAGTTCAAATTGTTTTATGAATTATTTTAAATAGAGCTAGATAAAATAATAAAGCAAAGGTCTAAGAAAGACAGTAGAGGCAGCTGGTGGCTCAGTGGATACAGCTCTGGCCCTGGAGTCAGGAAGACCTGAGTTCAAATCCAGCCCTAGACACTTGAACAAGTCACTTAACCTTTGATTGCCTGACAAAATGATCCACTGGATCCACAGGAGAAGAAAATGTCAAGCCACTCTAGTATCTTTGCCAAGAAAACCCTATGGACAGCTATGGTCCATGGGGTTACAAAGATTGGACATGAAAACAACAATAAGAAGAAAGACAGTAGGTAAGCAGTTGCCAGCTATTTAGGTTGGTATCTTAGGCTGGGCATTTCTTTCTTTCTTTTATTTTTTTGTGGGGCAATAAGGGTTAAATGACTTGCCCAGGGTCACACAGCTAGTAAGTGTCAAGTGTCTGAGGCTGAATTTGAACTCAGGCCCTCCTGAATCCAGGGCCCATGCTTTATCCACTGGGCCACCTAGCTGCCCCATAAGCTGGGCATTTTTTTTTTTTTTGCAGGGCAATGAGGGTTAAGTGACTCGCCCAGGGTCACACAGCTAGTAAGTGTCAAGTGTCTGAGGCCGGATTTGAACTCAGGTACTCCTGAATTCAGGGCTGGTGCTTTACCAACTGCGCCATCTAGCTGCCCAACTGGGCATTTCTAAAAAACCTGAAGTCCATGTTTTATTATAATGTTCCAAAGGAAACCAACTATGTTGAAATAAAGTTTAAAATTTTAAAAAAAGAACTATACATATACAAGAGATATCTTATTTTATTTGGTCATAGCTCTAGAGCTAAAAGGGCCCTCAGAGGACATTGAGTTCAATTCCTTCATTTTATACATGAGGAAACAGACTCTCTCCCCATATCCCCCAGAACTTAGCACAGTTCCTGGAATATAGTAAGAGCTTAATAAATGCTTATTGACTTTCAGAGAAAGGTTAAGTGATTTATCCAAAGTCATACTGACTGGTAGGTTGAAAGTCAAGGTTTGGATCCAACTCCTCTTATTCCAGAGCCAATCTTCTTTTCACTGTACTACACTGCCTCCTAAATTTCTAAAACTGGAGAAATTGGCTTAACATTACTTTAACCTACCTGCTAACTGGTCTCCAGTGGAAAGGGCTAGTCCTTAAATACAACTAAAAACCTCTCAAAACATTTAACAATAATAACAAACAAAAAATAACTCACAAGTAATTTTCATTTTTTAAGATGAAGAATCTATATCTCCATAAATTATCAGTCTGTGGCAGTGAAAGAAAAAAAAAAAACAGCAAACCTTCTCCTCTACAATTATTTCATATTATTAAAAAAAAGAATTGGGATAAAAACACTTCTGTCTCAGAATAAAGACATTATGGCTAGTATTTATAAATGATCCTTTGACTACAGACCATGTTCTAAGTTACCAAAAATATGTCATACCAGATAACAGTATCATTTTAATTCTCCAATACAGAATTAGAAATATAAAACTGGTCAGTACAGAACACCTGCAATTAGAGTATAGAGAGGTGGGCAAATTTTTTCAACATCTGATAATTCAAACTTTTAAAATGGGTGAAATGCCATTTAACAAGCAATTTAAACAAAACAAAGGCACAAGTCCCTTATATTTCTGCTATGAAGTTAGTTTGTAATACCTAATCTTATTCTGAGTCTTTACCTACCTTGCACATGATTGAATTCTTTATGAGTTATTATCTTCCAACATACAACATCTATATTGTTTTAATGCCTGTTATATACTCTTTCACTTTAAGAAAATAATAACTCATGCAAAAGCAGTGTGGTGTGGTAGGTAGAACAAGGGATTTAGACCCAAAGAACCTTGATTTGAATCCTAGCTCTGAAATGTACTACATGTATGACCTTGGACAAGTCATTTAACATCTCGGGGCCTCAATTTTCTTATTTGTAAAATGAGTGGGTTGGACTAGTCTCTAGGGTTCTTTTTCTTTCTATGATCCAAATGCCCTGATTTTAAGTGCCGACTGACAATTTACTGAAAATCATCCAGTTCACATGATACAATGTTAAGGACTGTAGCATTCCACAGTTAGTATCAGTTGAACCACAGTTCAACAATAGTCAGATCCCTACTCATTATATGGTATGTACATAGTTGTCTGCACGTTCTCCTTCATTACAATGTAAGCTCACTGTGGCTAGAGCCCATTTTTGCCCCTGGCTTTCCTTAGAGCTTAGTATAGAGCCTAGCACATAGCAAGTGCTAGATAAATGCATACTGGCTAACTACAACACTCCATTTGGTCAAAGATTTAAAAGGCTAGACCTGGCCATTAATGCAAACCTAACACATCACTTGAAAAACAACTCAAAGCCTGTGTCCTAATAATGGCAATAGGTCAGCATAATCTTATTTATATAAGAAGGTCTAATGTGTTGTCAGCTTTTAAAGCAAGAGATATCAAACTACATAAGACACCAATAATAGAACTTAAAAATAGGAACTTTCATTTTAGAAGCAGAATAATTAAGGGAATGCAACAATTTAGAATTAGGCCAGATATTTGGGGATCTAAATAATCACTTGTGAATTCTCTTGCAGAAGACAAAAGAGAAAATTATTTTTGTAGTTTAAAAGGAGATGAAATAGATGATGCACTATATAGATTTTAGTTATTATTATCCATTTACGGAAACTGATGGAAATTCTAGCATTACACAGTACTGGTTTGGGCAAGACACACTTTCAGATGCTAAGAAGGTCCTTATAGGGATGGCAACTGAGGAAGATTATTGGAAAGCATACCAAATCCCAATTAAGTCCCTAAGGTAGATACACATAAAAAACAAACAAAAAGAAAAGAACAACTCAAGTGCAGAGACCAAAACAGATCACTAGACATTCCAATCAGAATACCTTTTTTAGTGCCACACATCAAAAGATCAAAAGTAATTCGGCACCCATTCTGAATTTCTTCCTTAAATCTTACCGCAAACAAACCTGAGACCATCCAGATATGCAATTTCTAATTCAATTTTTCAGACTCATTTTCAGTCAACAACAAAACCAACAAGGGTAACAACCTCCAAACACAAACAGGGTACAAAAGAGCCAGCGCAAATGGTAACTCCAATACAATTAACTACTAGAACTAGGTGTCCCTTTCTCCAAAGTAGACAGCTTATAGATCACAAGCTACAGAAAATCTGGAAACCTAAATTGTAGGGTGTCCTGACGTCTAGAGTATCCTCAATGCTTAAGGCAGGGCCCGTGGAAGGGGCAAGCACCTAAGCTTTTCCCCTACTCCTCCTCGGTCCCGGAGCAACACAGCCAGTGGGGTGGGGGGCTGCAGGGGTCCTGTCACCGATACATGTGTGCCCTTGCCAGCTGTTGAGGCAGGATGGGTGAGGTGTTTATGCAGGTTGCGTGTGTATGTGGGTGCGTCGGGAAGGCCTCCATTTCCAGCCTCTTCCAGGACCCCCTTCCTCCCACCCCCGACAGTGCCCATAATCACCAACCCCTCTACGCCCCTAAAAGTCCCAAGCGCTCACAACCCGGGTCAACCGAAGCCAGCAAAGGAGTGACAGAATTGGGAGAGCGCGTGGGGACGGAACCCTCCAGACGGGGGTTGGGGTGGGCCGGGACCGATAGAAAGAGGGTCCTTATCCCGCCGCCGGCCCGGCCTTCTTTGTGGGTCCCCCTCCCACCCCAGGCCGGGCCTCAAAGAAAGGAGGAGACGGCAGTGGCGGCGGCGGCCCCAGAGTCCCTCAGCCCCGACCAGAACAGGGGGGCGGGTACTGACCCGAAGCCGCCCACACCGAGCCGCAGCACATCAGCACCCCATAGAGCAGCAGGGCCAGCTTGACCCAGACGCGCATCCTGCCGCCGCCGCCGCCGCCTCCGCCGCCGGGGCCGAGGTGCCGATGCCACCCTCCCGTCAACAGTGCTGTCTTCGTTGTCTCCGCTGCTGCCTCCCCAGCCACAGGATCAGCCACTGTCGCCCGGCTTCCTGCTCCGGCCACTCGGAGCACCCTCCCTCCCGTACCGCCCCTCAACCCTAACGCGTAGCCAATCCGCTTCCCGTCCCGTCAGGTGCCGGGGCCAATCGCGGCAGGCGCCCCGCCCTCCCTGTCGTCCCGCCCCACAGGGTCAGCCAGCCACCAATCGCGGCGCGCCGATCTGCACACCGGCCTCCTTAGTTGGGCCACGGACGCGCCGACATGGCCCCAGCTAATTGGCGGCCACGGGTCTCAACAAAGCTAGGGCGAGGCACCGGGAGAAAAAGAGAAAGGCAGAAGAGTAGATACGAGCTCGAACTACATTACCCATAATATCTTTTCGTGAACCTCCTCGCGCAGGCCTTTTGGGAAATGTAGTACAGGTTGAACCACGGTTTAAAGGTGTTGGGTAAGGTACTGATTTAAATGTTGGGAAGGACAGGACGGACCGGACCATTCCTGATAAGTAGGCCGGGCGCATTACAGTGGAGACTAACTACCTAACCCCCAAATATCTTGGGGTTGGGTAAGGTTGGGGAGGTAAAAGAAATAAAATAAAATAAACAGTAGAGCACGCCTGTTCTTATTTGGGACAGCAGGCTGACAAATATCTACAATGTATTAAGCCACAGAACATACACATGCTTTTTACTTTACCTATCTGAGCTGACACTGCGGCAGCAGGATGACACCTATCACTCATACTATGGCACATGTATCGACATGAAAACTCTACACCAGCAGAGGATCCTTTTTAGGGGCAGTTTAAAAGCTTTTGTCTTTTCATTTATGTTTTTTTTTTAAAAGTTTGAATAGACTGGTATGAACTTAATGGAGGAAAATGGCAACTGCCCGGGAAGAGTTTTTTTTAGCTACTTAATGGATCATACAGTTAGAGCTAGAAGGGATCGTGGAAAGTACCCCAATCCAACCCCCTCATTTTACAAATGAGGAAACTGAGGCCCAGAAGGAGTGGACGGATTTCCCCAATGTCATACTGGTAGTAAGAGGCCTGGATTTAAAAATAGTTCCTCTGACTCCAAATGGAGAGTTCTTTCCATCATAGTGCTGTACCTCACTCCAAGATACAAAAGAACAACAAGAAGCCTCAGTTTCCTCGTCTGTAAAATGAGGGAGTTTGGACTAGCATAAACTCCAAGCTTCAACAGAAAACAACTAAGCAGAGTCATTTCATCTCATTCTGGTACTTAGTTGTACCAGGATGCCTCCTATCATCTAAATTGTAGGTCATCTCCCTGGCTCCAAAACTTAACCATTTTATATAAACAGCTCCTTTCTCCCCCCCAAAATTGCTTACTGCTTTTATAGACTCTTTCTGGGACCTTCATTTTATTCTCCTCTGAAGTGATTATAATTGTTATTGGAATATAATAGCTTGGTTCCCGTGTAGAGGTTTTTTGTTTTTTGTTTTTAATTTTTTGTGGGGCAATGGGGTTTAAGTGACTTGCCCAGGATCACACAGCTACTAAGTGTCTGTGGCTGGATTTGAACTCAGGTCCTCCTGAATCTAGGGCTGGTGCTTTATCCACTACGCCACCTAGCTGCCCATTTTTTTTTTAAAGAATCTTAGGATTTTAGCACTGCAAAGAGCCTAAAGCTAGAGTAAACAGTCTGACCCCTTTATGTTACAGTTGAAGAAACTGAAGCATACAGAGGTGAATTGATTCACTCAAGGCAATGCTGCTAATTAATGGTAAGAGCTGATTCTGGAATTTAGATCTTTGGATTCCTGATGTGAATTCTTCCAACTCTATTATGTTGTCTCTTCTACCCTGTCAGATCTAAACTGCTCAGCCTGGCTTGCTAATTCATCTATTGTCAGGACTTGCAATTTATTTCTCCCCTTTCATGAGCATGCACCCTGGGCTCTAGTGAAGATGATCCATTAAGAAACATTTATAAGCAACAGCCCTGGATTCAGGAGTACCTGAATTCAAATAGGGCCTCAGACACTTGACACCTGTCAAGTGTGACCCTGTGTGACCCTGGGCAAGTCCCTTAACCCTCATTGCCCTGCCCCCCCAAAATAAGATTACTTGAGAAGAATTATACTCTCTCACACACAAATCCAATTAGAATAAAATAATATTTTATTTAGGCACTAGAGAAAGGAAACCAAGAGAAAAGTTCTTGAACTTTTCTCATGGGGAGATGGCATGGCACAGAAACGTGGTTCTCTGAGATACCAATCTCCTCGAGCAGGAGAAGGGCAACAACTTTTATAGAGGACAGATGGTGGAGGGGTGATCATCTGACTGTGGAAAGTTCCTTTATTGGGGGTGATGACCAGATGTTCCCCATTGGTGGTGGGCTTGGGGGAAATTGGGTGAGAGGAAGCCTGCTGTTACCACTCAGGCAGTGACTATACCTAATAGGCTTATCTCTCTTGCTTCCTGGTTTGTCTGTCTTCTCAAGGAGAAGACCCATGTCAGCTGGCCAGTTTAAACTTTAATAGCCCTAACCCCATAAACTTTAATAGTCCTAACCCCCCATAACCCATTGTTCCTTCCTTCCTTCCTTCCTTCCTTCCTTCCTTCCTTCCTTCCTTCCTTCCTTCCTTCCTTCCTTCCTTCCTTCCTTCCTTCCTTCCTTCCTTCCTTCCTTCCTTCCTTCCTTCCTTCCTTCCTTCCCTCCCTCCTTCCTTCCTTCCTTCCCTCCTTCCTTCCTTCCCTCCTTCCTTCCTTCCCTCCTTCCTTCCTTCCCTCCTTCCCTCCTTCCCTCCTTCCCTCCTTCCCTCCTTCCCTCCTTCCCTCCTTCCCTCCCTCCCTCCTCTAAATGCTTGTAGATGGACTGACAGGCACTATTCAAGGTGCTGGGAATACAAAAATAAAAAAGAAAGAGCCCTTGCTCTCAGGGACCTTGTATTTTATACTGGTAGACAACAAGTAGAACTTCTGCACACACACACACACACACACACACACACACACACACACACACACACACACACACACACCTCATGCAAGGTAATTTTGCACAGGAAGCACTACCACGTGGGGAGATCAGGAAAATCTCATGTTTGAGTTGGCATTTGAGTTGAGCTTTAAAGAAAACTAGGGCTTCTAAGAGGCAAAGGTGGAGAGGGAGTTCATTCCAGGTATGGGGATGTTGGAGGCACTTGCCATTTGAATGGGGATGGAGCTAGCTCACCCAAAGTATTGGAGACTCATTCACAAATCTTGTAAAATTCTAAGTCTGATTTCCCTCCACTTTTTTAAAGATATACCAGAGTGGGGAGGGTCAATTTTATAAGAATACAAGTCATTTCTAAAATGATAAATGGTCAAAAGATATGAACAGGCAGTTTTCAGATGAAGAAATCAAAGCAATCTATAGTCATATTTTAAAAAAAATGCTTTAAATCACAATTGATTAGAAAAATGCAAATTAAAACAGCTCTGAAGTACCACCTCATACCTACCAGATTGGCTAATATAACAGAAAAGGAAAATGACAGATTTTGGAGGGGATATGGGAAAATTGGGACATGAAAACAATGTTTGTTGGTGGAGTTGTGAATGGATCCAATCATTATGGTGAGCAATTTGGAACTATGCTCAAAGGGCTATAAAACTGTGAGTACCCTTTAACTCATCAATACCACTAAGTCTATATCCTAAAGAGATCAAGAAAAAAAGAAAAGAACTTAAATGTACAAAAATATTTATAGCAGCTCTTTTTGTGGTGGCAAAGAATTGGAAATCAAAAGGATGCCCATTAATTGGGGAATGGCTGAACAAGATGTAATATGTGATTGTGATAGAATACTATTGTGCTATAAGAAATGATGAGCAGGATGCTTTCAGAAAAACCTGGACAGACTTAGATGACCTGATGCTGAGTGAAGTGAGCAGAACCAGGAGAACATTGTACACAGTAACAGCAATATTGTCAATGACCAACTGTGAATGACTTAGCCAGTCTCAGCAATACAATGATCCAAGATAATTCCAAAGTACTCATGACACTCTACCTAATAAATAATTGCTTTAACCCTGTACTATGATCAATTGTGAATGACTTAGTTATTCTCAGCAATACAGTGATCTAAGACAATTCCAAAGGATGAAAAAATGCTATCTTTCTCCAGAGAAAAAACTGATGGAGTCTGAGTGTAGATTGAAGCATACTATTTTCCACTTTTTGTATTTTTTCCACTTTTTTTTTTTTTCGTGGGACAATGAGGGTGAAGTGACTTGTACTGGGTCACACACCTAGTGTCAAGTGTCTGAGGTCAGAGTTGAACTCAGGTCCTCCTAAATCCAGGGCTGGCGCTTTATCCACTGTACCACCTAGCTGCCCCATCTATATATATATATTTTTAATGTTTTTTTTTCCCTTTTGTGTCTGGGTCTTTCACAATATGACTAATGTGGCAATATGTTTTTTTTTTCTAATTTTATTTTATTATTTTTTTAGTGAGGCAATTGGGGTTAAGTGACTTGCCCAGGGTCACGCAGCCGGTAAGTGTTAAGTGTCTGAGGCTGGATTTGAACCCAGGTCCTCCTGAATCCAGGGTCGGTGCTCCATCCACTGCGCCACCCAGCTGCCCCCGGTAATATGTTTTTTATGATTGAACATGTATAACCTATTGCTAACCATCTCAAGGAAGGGGGAGGTAAGGAAGAGAAAATTTAGAACTCAAAATTAAAAAAAAATGAATGTTAAAAATTGTCTTTACATGTAACTGGGACAAAAATAAAATATTAGTCAATAAAAAAGAAAGAAAAAAAAAGATTGCTGATTGGCTAACTGACCTACATGTCTTTCTGTGGAATCAGAGGTTTCCAGAGGTGGATCTTAAGACTGTCAATTGACACTTGGTATTCACTGATAATAACCTACCTCAGCTTAGTCATGTCTCAAAGTGTGTTCTAAGGCCTCATTCTATTAGGCTAGCAACAGAGGGAATAACTGGAGAAAACATAGTATTCTTGCTTCTACCATATATTTTAGCATTTAATTGTAGCCAATCTGTTTATTTGGGTTATTCTATTCCTGTAATTGGAAGGTGGGCTTCTTGAAGGCATGTCTCATGTATTTTTAAAATTTACCTCAGTCTAGTTTATAGTTGTTGTTGTGTCCAATTCTATGTGACCACGTATGTGGTTTTCTTGGGCAAAGATGCTAGAGTGGTTTGCCATTTCCTTCTCTGATAGATTAAAGCAAACAGAGGTTAAATTACTTGTCTAGGATCATATAGCTACTGAGTATCTGAGGCTGGATTTAGACTCAGGTCTTTCTAACCTCAGGCTCAGTATTCTATCCACTGAGCCACCTATTTGCCCTAGTTTATAGTATTTGCCATTTAAAAAGTGCTCTATATGTTTTTCTTGATTGATCAATATACTTTCTCCAAAAGGTATTAGAAAAATAATAATGATACATTAAATTCATTTACTGATTTTAAGTTTTGAAAGTACTTTTGAATTTATTACCTTATTTTAATCTTTATTGGGGGGGGGCAATGAGGGTTAAATGACTTGCCCAGGGTCACACAACTAGTAAGTGTCAAGTGTCTCTGAAATGAAGTAAAATAGCATTTGTATATCTATTTTACATATGAAAAAGCTGAAGCTCTCTTATACCTATCTATGTTACATACACATGAATATCCCTCCTCATAGGAAGATTTGGACATAATTTTCAGGGTGCCTTTCACAAGTTCACTCTGGATCATGCCTCCACTCAGGGAACCCTGGAAACCAGTATCTGGCTCATTTTGCTTCCAAAAAGGGCCCTCAGCTCTCTTGAAAGCACTCAGCTTAATTAGACGTTAAATATAAAAAAAGGTTTCAGTTTCACAACAAAAATATAGTGAAGCCTTGTTTTTGAGCCCAAAAATAAGTTAAGAAAATACTCCAACTTCTCACAAGAAAGACAGAAAGGACTTGTACATGATCTTATAAACAATCAATAAAGTTTCCCCACTTTCTATAGGGGTTAATACAATCTTTTTGACTTAAATATGGATCCAGTGGTAAAATGTGCTGTGTTTGAAGTTATGGGGTTTAGATTGGATTCTCAGCTCTGTCCTTTAACCTGGGGCAAGTCACTTACTTCTCTTGGCCTCAGTTTTCATTCTCATATGTAAAATGATGGGGTAGAATGCAGCAGGCTCTAGGATCCCTTCCATCTCTAAATCCATGATTCTATGAACTCTATGATCCTATGAAGTACCCAGTGATACTTGGTGGTGGTGATGGTGTTGGGGTTTTTAGAGACTGACCTGTGTGACTCATGATACAAGCAAAAGGTAATATATAGTTTAACTTCTCCCTGTCATAGCTCTGTGCTTTTTGCTCTTTGATCCTAGCTTCTCTCATGCTCCTTGGTTCTGTGGATTTCTCTTTCCTCTTTGGGGTTCCATGGCTCTCCTGCCACTTTAGTATTCCCAGTCTGTGTAGATGCAGTGGCCTTTGGCCCAGGTTTCTCTCCAGGTCTGTATGCAGCTCTGTGGCTCCACCTGGTGCCAGTTATCTTCCTTCAGGGGCTGCACCGGGAAAGCACAGGCCTCACCCTCTCTCTCCAGGTTCATATGTGGCTGCATCTCCATCTCCATCTGCCAGGGATCATGCAGATAGTAGTACAGATCTCTTTCTGTATCCACTTGTAGGGCAGCACTATTTGCTATCGCCTTTGGAGTTCTTATATCACAGCGGCTTTCCTTTTGTGTACATGGCATATAAATCTTTCATGCAAGAGAGTAGAATGGCTTACCTGAGTCTTCTTGGTGCATATCCCCTACCCAACAGTACCAAGGACAGAGTTAGGCATGTGATACATATATATTGATTAAAGTGAATGAGAGAAAATGCTGACATGGCTTTGTTACTCTTAGTAAGAAGGGCTTAAAGCCAATCTGGCTTTTGCCTAAGAGCCAGGCCCTTTGTGATTGACATTTCTTGAGACTATTTGTTAGATATGCCCTTCCCGAGATGATTCTATACCTTTCAATCAGGTCAAGATAGGCCACAATCTTCATATCAGCCTGCTTCATTGTACTGTGATGATTCATTGGGAGAGAGGTAGTGAATTTCCATTGGCCTCATCTCTTCTGTATATGCATTCCCTAAGATTCCACCCCCTTTGCCTGAAACTAGGCATACATGCACTCCATTTGAGGATAATGTAAATATGTTATTTATTTAATTCAAGCACTTGTTCAATATTTGTTCAGCTGCTGCATGCCCATTATACCTATCCGCTCGGTGTTCTGGGTCATTATCTTAGATTAAAAAACTCCAGAGAGCAGGGTTCATGTTTATTCACTCTCTTTATTACAACATCAGGCATAAACAATCCCAGGTGGAATCTCAAGAAGTGCTTTTTTATGCTGCTGACATTCTAATGTGATATTACTCTTTGGCAAGGCCAGGGACTAGTGCAATGAATAAAAGAATCAAACTATATTAACTACTGTGTTAAGTATTTATTAAGTGCTTGCTATGTGCCTGGTACTATGTTAGTGCTTCTGATTCAAAGACAAAAATGAAACTCTCCTCCTCCTCAGGGAGCTTATATTCTCTTTTCTTCCCTCCTTCCTTCCATTCTCTCTCTCTATTTTTCTTTCTTTCTCTCTCTCTATTTTTCTTTCTTCCTTCCTTTCTTTCTTTCTTTCTTTTTCTTTCTTTCTTTCTTTCTTTCTTTCTTTCTTTCTTTCTTTCTTTCTTTCTTTCTTTCTTTCTTTCTTTCTTTCTTTCTTTCTTTCTTTCTTTTTCTTTCCTTCCTTCCCTCCCTTTTTAATTCTTTCTTTCTTCCTTTCACTTTCTCTCTTTTTCCTTTCTCATATATAGTTTTAGTTATATAGTCTCTATATATGTATGTATATGGCATATGGCATATGCACAAAAGGGGAGCTGCTGTTATATAAGAATGACTCCAAAGCTGTAGCAGACAGAGCAGCCCTACAGGTGTATATGTGGAGAGAGGTCTTTACTACTGTTGCATGATCCCTGGAGGCAAACATACATACATACATACATACAAGCACATATGTGTGTATATATATAAAATTATAGTTATGGTTATAATATATGTATAGTCTCTGTTTCTCTTTGTCTCTCTGTTTATAGGTGAGAGACTGCACACACATACAGTACACACATACACATTTATACACACATTCATATAAATATCTAATCAACATGTGTTTGTAATACCTGCCTCATAGAGTTCTTAGGGAAAAAGTATTTGGTATCAATCAACAAGCAGGTTTTGTTTTGTTTTTATTTATTTATTTTTTTGGTGAGGCAGTTGGGGTTAAGTGACTTGCCCAGGGTCACACAGCTAGTAAGTGTCAAGTGTCTGAGGCCAGATTTGAACTCAGGTCCTCCTGACTCCAGGGCCGGTGCTCTATCCACTGTGCCACCGAGCTGCTCTTAAAACAAGCAGTTTATTAAGTGTATTAAAAAAACAAAACTGAAATTATTTCTGTTCAAACAGAGATTACATTTTAATGGGGGGGGAGCAATGTGTACAAATAGAAGTATGTGAATATACTTATAATAATTATAAAAATGAATACAGGGTACTTTGGGGAGAGAATATACTATCACTCAGGGACCTATTAAACTATGTCCTGAAGAAAACCAGGGACATTAAGAGGTGGTAATTAGTTGGGAGTACATTCCAGTAATGGGGGCTAACCTGTTCAAAGGTATGGATATTGGAGATAGAATAACAAATAGACTACTAAGGCTGAAAGAAGAGTGGGACGAAGGGAATAAAGTGTAAGAAGACCATAGGAAGGGGCCATGTTGTAAAGGGATTTTAGTGTTAAACAGAGTTTGCCTAGAGACAACACAGAGCCAGAGTTTATCGAGTAGTGACATCAGACCTGCCCTTTAGGAAAATCATTTTCATGGCTATGTGAAAAGATATTTGGAGTAGGGAGAGGCTTCAAGCAGGTAGCTCAAACAAGAATCTATCACAATAATCCAGGTAAGAAGTGGTTAGAGACTAAACTAGAGAAGTGGCTATGTCAAGAGGAGGGGGTGAAAGAACAGGCATTTGTTAAGGGCCTATTATATTCCTGGAACTGTGCTAAACACTTTAGAAATATCATCTCATTAATTGGGAAAATGGTAGAACAAATAGTGATATGTGAATGTATTTTTTTGTTTGTTTTGGTTTTTTTGTGGGGCAATGAGGGTTAAGTTACTTGCCCAGGGTCATGCACAGCCAGTCAAGTGTCTGAGGTTGGATTTGAACTCAGGTCCTCCTGAACCCAGGGCCAGTGCTTTATCCACTGCACCACCTAGCTGCCCCATGATATGTGAATATAATAGAATATTATTCCACCATAGGAAGTGATGAGAGGTGATTTCACAGAATCCTAGGTAGTATGAATTGATGCAAAGTGAAATAAGCAGAGTCAGAAAATGTAAACCAGTACAAGGATGACATAAAGAGAAAGCAGCTTTGAAACTATTGAATATGATCAAAGAATCAAGTCTCCAGGAGACCTAGAAATACTCTAAAGATGTTACTCTACTTCAGAAAGAAGGGATGGAAACCAGATGGAAAAAGGAGCATACATTTTTAGACGTGGTCATAGTGTGGATTAATTTTGATTGTTACAAATTTCCACACCCCCCGCCCCCTATTTGTTTTTTTAACTTGGGAGGAAGAAAGGAAGGTTAAGGGGAGGTGGAGTTAGTAATAATGTAATAATAATAATAATAATGTCTTAAAGGGCCATTGTAATATTTCAAATTGACTTAAGGGAAGATCAAATAGCATGACAAGCAAGCAGAACTGTTTTAAAATGAAAGTATAGAATTATATACTTAGAGTAACTGTTAGGACATAGAATTCATAATTTCACACACAGTCCTATGTTTTGCATGTTTTGATTTATTTATGGAAATTCTTTTTATGGTTTTTAAATGCAGCATTAAATTAAAAAAAAATCACCAAACAAGTTATAATTTAGCTTTTTTGGAAGACCTTCAGTGATTGGGATCCTATTGTTGTAGGAGGCAAAAAAGGGGTTAACAGAAAAACCTAAGATCCAAGCTCTAATTCAGATATGAGCTCTAAAAGGGATTCAGACCCCAGTTAACGCAGTTAAGTTCTCTTACCCACAGCAATCAGTACCCATAAGGCTAACAGAAGGAGCTAGGCCGTGAAGACCCTAATTAAAATGACAGGCTATAGAAATTCAGACTAGAAATGATAAATGAAGATGTTTTGAAACTAAGCATGGGAACCAGAAAGAGACATGCACAGAAAAGGCCAAATTTGTCTTCAGATTCACCTTATGACATGTAAACCCCCAAAACACACCTCCACTGAAAAAGGTACCTGCCTTGGGGGTTGGCTTAGGACCCCAGGAACTCCAAATTAGGATAAGCCCTCCCCTGTACCTCCAAAAGGTGGAGATTGTTATAGTGAGACTGATAATCAATTTATCCATACTATAAATATAGCTGTCTTTCTTTTCCTTATTTGAGAGATACTTTTCCATTATTCTGGTTCTCTCCCTGTGGTCGCCCACAGTATTACAATAAAACTTGGAAACTGAGTCACTGAGTCTTGTAATTCTTTTGGGATGACTCATGATCAATTTGACCCAAATTCCACCCACATCACTACTGTCTTCTAAAGCATCCCATTTTGTCATGGTACTATAATGTATGTTATTTTCTTTACAGCAATGATCTGTTATCCAAAATTTGCACCCATTGTTTCTAGTTCTGCACTGCTTCTTTCCACCTAATTCTTTTTATTTTACTTTAAATAAAAATATTTATTTAAAAAATATTATCTAATTTGTTCCTCACAACAACCCTGTGAAGTAAGTGCTATTATTATTCCCATTTTATAATTGAGGAAACTGAGGCAGATAGAAGTTAAATTACTTGCCCAAGGTCACACAGCTAGTATGTATCTGAGGCCAGATTTGAACTCAGGTCTTTAGATTCTATCCACTGTACAACCTAGCTAATGTAAGTGGAAAAGAGGAGCATATGTAAGAAATATTGTGGAGACAGAAATGTGAAAATTTGATAATTGAATATATGAGAAGATTAAGAGTAAGGAGTAGAGTAAAACACAAAATTAATGAACATGGGTGACTGGAAGAATAGTATCCCTATCAGCAATAGGGAAATTTGGGAAAAGGGGAGGATAAAGAGTTCTGTTTTGGATGTAGTGTTTGGGACTCCTTATGGTTCAACCAATTAGAAATGTCAAATTGGAATATTTCAATTTGTATGCCTTGTACCACTCTATAAATAGTATTATGGAATACTAACCCTCTCCAAAACAGTATAAGGAAAGGCAGGAAAGGGATATAAATAGGGCTTTTGTTTATTTAATGAGTCATCACTTCATCAATCAGGGCAGCTCAGTAGTCCTAAAGAGAATCAGATCATTTTTGGGGGAGGACTGTTCACTCATTCAGGCATAGTTAATTGACAAGTAGGCAGACACTGATCAGCAAGTTTGCAAGGGAGATGGAAATTTCTTTCTTTCTTTCTTTCTTTCTTTTTTTTTTGTGTGGGGCAATGAGGGTTAAGTGACTTGCCCAAGGTCACACAGCTAGTAAGTGTCAAGTGTCTGAGGTCGGATTTGAACTCAAGTCCTCCTGAATCCAGGGCTGGTGCTTTATCCACTGTACCACCTAGCTGCCTCCAGTCCTGTAGGTTTTAAAGAAGGAAAAGGATGCTAGGAAGGAGAAAGAGGCATGGTTAGAATGAGATAGCCTGTTGGAGAATGATTAGGCATAAAAAATTAAAAAAAAATTTTCCTGAACTACAACAATCTGACATATATTACTGTATTTTGAGGTTTTAAAGATGCTTTCCTACATCGTATCCTTTGGTCCTCACAACAGTTCTCTGAGGCAAATTATTGGTCCTATTATCCCCATTTTGCAGTTGAGAATACTGAGGTTTAGAGAATTGGGGGACTTGCCCAGGGATGTACAGCTTTAAAGCATTACAGGTGGGATTTGAACCCAGATCTCTCTTGACTACAAATTCATTCTTTCCACACTGTCTTTCACAATGTACGTCTTCATGCTGTGATGTCATTTTCAGTCATGTCCGACTTTTCATGGCCCCATTTGGGGTTTTCTTTGCAAAGATACTGGAGTGGTTTGCCATTTCCTTCTCCAGTTCATTTTACAGATAAGGAACTGAGGCAAACTGGGTTAAGTGACTTGCCCAGGGTCACACAGCTAGTAAGTTTCTGAGGCCAAATTTGAACTCAGGAAGATGAATCTTCTTGACTCCAGGTTTGGCACTCTTTCTACTGTGCTACCTAGTTGCTTGTATTCCTTTGGCCATTATTTTCTAACTCTATAACAGGAAACCCTTTTGCCCAGGGTCACACAGCTAGTAAGTGTCTGAGGCCAAATTTGAATGCAGGAAGATGAGTTTTCCTGACTCTAGGCCTGGCACTCTATCCCCTCCACCACCTAGCCACTCCTACTCTTTCATTAGTCAATAGTTAACTGTAAATATCAAGATGCCAAAAATAAATGATTTCCAGATCATCTGATGTTTAGGATTATTCATGTAGCCTGCTCAGTACAGACAGAAGGAAAGAGAACATATTGAGTGTTTCTGTAATAAACTTCTCATCATCTCTTTACTATGCATCCTAGAGTAACAGATTGTTAGAATAGAATACTGGATTTGCAATCAGCGGATCTAGATTCAAACCCCAGTTCTGCTACTTATTACCTCTATGACCTCAGACAAATTACTTCAATTCTCTTTGACTCACTTTCTCCATCTATAAAATAAAGGGATTAGACTAGAGAGCCTCTAAATTCCAGCTGTAAATCTATGGCACTGTGAATGAAAGTTAGATGACCTAGGTATAGGTTCTAGCTATATCACTGACTTACTGTGTAATCTTAGGCAAATTACTTTCATTTTCTGCGCCATACTTTTCTCATTGATAAAAGAGGATTTTGTGTGTGTGTGTGTGTGTGTGTGTGTGTGATGCTAGACATTCTCCGAGGTCTTTTTCAAGTCTTTGAGGCAATGCCCAAAGTCATTCACTATGTTCTACCTCTGCTGAGTATTTAAATCATAGAGAAATGCTGGAATGTATTACAGTTGACCATGTAGCTAGATTGCTAAAATGTGTATCTTTTTTTTTTTAGGGTGGAATCTAGAAAGACACATGGTGAAAGGTTTTCTTTCTTCAGAATGTGGAGATCATACTTTCCTTGGGTGTAAGAATCAGACCTAATGTCATTAAGTTAGGTTTTCTTGGGGAATTTGGATTTGTGGAGGAGACTTGGAACTTTTGCCCAGCCAGATGCTTCTATTCTCTAGGGTTGATGATAAGGAAAGCATGTCACATATGTTTTTAGCTAGGAGGGAGATAAATTATAGTAGTAAGTGTGAGATTAAGCCTGGAAAATTCTGGAGAATAAGCTAATGCACAATGATGGTAATCAAAAGACTTCTTGAACCACTTGCCATTTACAGCACTATTCCCTGCCTCCTCCCCCTCCCCAACCCATCTTGTGGAGCTCTTGACTAGTTGAAGAATGTGCCAGTCTTTTTATAGGTGATTTTTTTGGAACTTAGAGATTTCCACAGAAGAAGAGGCAGATAAAGCTAATGATATTAAAATCTATAGGCCTTTATTTGATAATATGGGACTAGCCAATGAGGGTTACGTCCCTAGAGCACGTACTATTTTATGGGGCTGCTTTTGGGAATACCTGATAAATGGAATGGAGAGGCCCTGATGTCCACTTCAGAGCTTTGGAAAGTATATCTGTTTCTATGTCTGTTTCTAGTCCACTAACCACAAGATAAAGAAATGGTTTTTTGATTGGCTGATGAGCCAGAACTGGGTGTGCATGCAAAAGTTAGCAAGTGTCAAAATGAGCCAGTTGTTTCTTTTTGCCTGGCTGCATTCAAATAGGGAGGCAAGGACTGATGAATGAAAGCCTCTGGGTGGAGAGAACGTTAGTGCCAGAAGCTCTCTCTCTCCATCTGGGTCAACGTGAAGGTATGAGCACTTGGCCCTTCTGTTTCTGTCCTTGTGTCTTTTCTTTCTTGTCTTAAATGAAGGAATATTGAAGATGGAATGAAACGGAGTGGACTGCTAACCTGTGAGCTTCAGCAGGTTAAAAAGTACAAGCTTCCAGAGATCCAGTAATAGGAATCCATGCCAGGGTTTGTAGATGGCCAGCCTGGTGAATATTAAAGTCTGTGGTGATTTGTTTAAGCCAACCCAGCAGTGAATAGAAGGCAGTCAGGGGAAAGTAACTGGTCCATTGGCTATGCAGCATTCATTTGGAAATGAACTTGGTTGGGGTGAATGCTTTTGTCATAATTGCTTTAAGTTTGAACCCACTCCCCCCAGATGGCAAGGTAGTAAGAAGTGTTCCCTGGGTATTGGAGGGAAATGATTGTGCTTCTGTTCTTATTGTATCTTTTCCATAATATCCCTTTGTAAAACTAGTTGATACTAATTGGTTAAGTGATAGAGGGACACTAATCACTAGCGATTAATACTGGGGAAAACACACTGGAATGGGGGTTAAGCCCATGGCAAATAGATAACTACCCCCAAACTTTTTGGGAGTCCTCCTAGAGCCCTTAGGGAGAGATACAGCCAACTTCATTGTAGGGGTTCCTCACTGTGAAGTTCATCAGTGTGAGTATGAGTTGGTATATGAACTCTCAGAACATTTAGGGACTATGATACTTTTTTTAAACTTTCCTGAGGGAAGGCAGTTACCTTGAGAGACCCTGGAGGGGGTGACAGGGGACGAGAGGGTTTAAGGATATATTGAGGGGCAGATAGGTGGCACAGTGGATAGAGTACCAACCCTGGATTTGGGAAGACCTGAATTAAAATCCAGCCTCAGACACTTCATATTTAAGTGACCCTGGGCAAGTCACTTAACCCTGATTGCCCCCCCCCCAATAAAAGATATATTGAGTCACATTTACCAAAGAGACAATGATATAAGTAGGCCTCTAGTAGGATAGGTTATATTTGTTACTTAGCTAGTGGGAGAGTCTGGATTTTGGGTGAGATGCTATTTAGGTAGAAGGAAAGATATAATGACTCACTGAGAGAGGTGCTCCCTCTACACATTAAGTCAGGTCCACTTGGATTGTTCCATACCCAAAGGCAGCTCAAGGTTGTGGAAGAGAGTTAGGTGTGTTTTATAGGAAGGTTGGGACCTCACATCAGTTTTTTACCTCTGCTGGCACAGGTGCCACTTAGCCAGGAAGCTAGAATTTTCTTATAAGGAAGATTCTGGATAAGAGAGAAAGAAGCTAGAAATTTTCTAGAAAAGAAAATTCTTGATACACTTTCCAGATAATAGGATAAGCAGGAGTAGGGATAAGGAATAGGGGGCTTGTCTAATGCAAGGACAGCTTTGTCTCAAAAAAGAATAGATGACTTTTAGTTAGAATTTTTGTGTAGTTAGATGTTGATTTAAACTTGTAAAAAAACCCCACATATTTTTGAGGGACTTAAATTTTGGACTAGCTCATGAACCCCAGTCTCTTTGCCTCACCTCCAATTTTGGTGCAATATATGTTATAGCAGGAAGAACAAAAAGTTTTAACAATATTGGACCACCCATAGATGTGTCCTGGCTCTAATTTCTGATGTTCAAATATAAAGTAATGGTGATGAAAATGCCCAATATTTGCATAGTGTTTTATGGTCTTCAAGATGCATCACACTGACTGGGGCACTAACCCAATAAAATGATATCTCCAAAGCCTAATTCACCTGCATTTCAGACTTCTTGCCAGGCCTTCATAGCTGGGATGGGAGAATAAGGAGAAGGCAGTAGAAAAGTAAGGAAATCAAGCCAAGGTGATATATAGCCAGGACTTCATGTGCATGACATAGGCAGTATATTGGGCTTTGAGGGATTTATTATTTTTATTATCACCTTTATTGCTATTGTTATATTTTGTATAATTTTCTTTTTTTTTTCTTTTTGGTGGGGCAATGGGGGTTAAGTGACTTGCCCAGGGTCACACAGCTAGTAAGTGTCAAGTGTCTGAGGCCAGATTTGAACTCAGGTACTCCTGAATCCAGGGCCGGTGCTTTATCCACTGCGCCACCTAGCCACCCCCCATTTTGTATAATTTTCAAATGTTGCATGCTTTGTTAGAACCTTTCAGGCTCCAGCTCTTCTGAAGAGAAATATGGATCTATCTTCCATTTTGAATGTGGATCATCTTGCTGAGAAAAGAACATGTATAATTTTCCAAACTGTACAGTAATTTCCTTGAGAGCAGGCCAATGTCTTATTTGACTTGATATTTCCCATTGTGCTTTACATAGTAAAGTAGACATTCAATTAATATTTGCTGAATAAATTTTGTATCTGGCAATACTCAGGATTATAATTTGCACTTATGTCAGAATACATTTCAAGGGCATACTGAAGCCGGTTCGTACTGACACTTGAGAGTCCACTGTTAAATTTTCAGTGTGAGCTTTTATATTTTGGAAATTGGCAAATGTCACAAATCAGGGCTTGACTTATTGTTTTGTTGATTACCTAGACTTAAGAAACAAGTGGAAAGGGAAAAAGACCCATTTGTACAAAAACATTTATAGCTGCACTTTTTGTGGTGCCAAGGAATTGGAAATTGAGGGGATGCCCATTAATTGGGGAATGGCTGAACAAGTTGTGGTATATGAATGTAATGGAATACTATTGTGCTGTACGAAAGGATGAATAGAGGGCAGCTAGGTGGCGCAGTGGATAGAGCACCGGCCCTGGAGTCAGGAGTACCTACCTGAGTTCAAATCCGACCTCAGACACTTAACACTTACTAGCTGTGTGACCCTGAGAAGTCACTTAACCCCAATTGCCTCACTAAAAAAAAAAGAAAGAAAGAAAGAAAGAAATGATGACTAGGTGGATTTCAGAGAAACCTGGAAGGATTTATATGAAATGATGCTGAGTGAGATAAGCAGAACCAGAACATTGTACAGAGTATCAACAACATTGTGTGTTGATCAACTGTGACAGAATTGACTCTTTTCAGCAATACAATGGTCCAAGATAGTTTCAAAGGACTCATGATGGAAAAAGCTCTCCAAATCCAAAAGAAAAAAAAAGAACTATGGAATCTAGATGCAGATTGAACCATACTATCTCTATTTTTTTGTTTTTCTTTTTTGAGGTTTTTCCTTTTTGCTCTGATTCTTCTGGCACAGCATGACTAATGCAGAAATATGTTTAATGTGATTATACATATATAACTTATAATCGGATCGCTTGCTGTCTTGGGGAGTGGGGAGGGAGATGAGGGAGAAAAAATTGAAACTAGAAATCTTATAAAAACAAATGTTGCAAACTATCTCTACATGTAACTGGAAAATAATAAAATACTTTTATGGAAAAAAAGAAAAAGAAACAGATGGAGAAAATGTTAATAATGTAGGCTGAACTTATGTGTATTTTTTTTTTTTTGCGAGCTGGTTGCAACCAGCATACTTCTGGTTGTAACACATGTTCCCTGTAATGAAACTTTGAAGCAGATGTGGTGATTTTGTTTTAGTTGATATTTGTCTAATAAGCTTAAATTTGGAATGAAATTTGCTTTGGAATTATGCATCCCTTTAAAACGGAGCTGAACAACATACAAGGATAATACTTCCTTTATCCTCAAGAGCACTCATCATGGGGGTAATTGTTTTCATTCCTCTAATTGATTTGTTAGTTACACATATTAGAGAGAAATAAGATTTCTAAGACTATCCAAGCTTGATCTCAAATTAGGGACCAGTATGTGTAGCAGAACTAAAGTGAAAAATAAAAAAGTCTAAATGACCCCCTGGAAAATTCAGTTCCCCAATACTATCCCAAATCCAGTTCTGATAGGTGACTTCTAACTCAACTAGCAAAACATCAGTAGTTGATTGGTAGTATCATGTTAGTAGATAGACTTTTGCTAGCAGATGTTCACAAAATCATAAAACAAGATGATTTGGAATATATCTCAGAAGTCATCTAGTCATCACCAAACATATTTAAGAATACTCAACAAATGATATTCTAGCCTTTGCTTGAAAAAATTCAGTAAAAGGAAATCCACCATTCTCCAAGGCAGCCCATTCATTCCATTTTTGGATAGTCCTAATTATAAGGAAGTGTTTTATTTCTTATACCAAATTTAGAATTCCCTTTTTGCAATATCCACAAAAATTCTTGATATTGCCCTTTAGGGTCAAGCAGAATGTGTTTAATTCTTCCACAGGACAGTTCTTAAATGCTTGAAGATGACTATCTTGTACCTCCCTAAAATTTCTTTTATCTAGGTATCTCTCATTCTTTTAAATAGTCTTTATATAGTACTATCTTTTTTTTTAGCGTGGCAATGAGGGTTAAGTGACTTGCCCAGGGTCACACAGCTAGTAAGTGTCAAGTGTCTGAGGTTGAATTTGAACTCAGGTCCCCCTGATTCCAGGGCTGGTGCTTGGTCCACTGCACCATCTATCTGCCCCTTATATAGTACTATCTTCAGGCCCTTCAATATGCTGGTTGCCCTCTGGATGCTCTACAGTTTATTATTATCTTTCCTTTTTTTCTTTTTCTTTTTTTGGTGGGGCAATGAGGGTTAAGTGACTTGCCCAGGGTCACACAGCTACTCAGTGTTAAGTGTCTGAGGCTGGATTTGAACTCAGATTCTCCTGAATCCAGGGCCAGTGCCTTATCTACTGTGCCACCTAGCTCCCCCTAAGAAATTAAAATCTTTTAAAAAATTTTTATTTATTTTAATTTTAATTTTTTTGTGTGTATGGGGCAATGACTTGCCCAGGGTCACACAGCTAGTCAAGTGTCTGAGGCCAGATTTGAACTCAGGTCCTCCTGAATCCAGGGCTGGTGTTTTATTCACTGTGCCATCTAGCTGCTCTCTATTATTATCTTTCCTAAAATATGATGAATATAATTGAATACAACATTCAAGGTATGGTCTGAAAAGGGCAAAGTACAGGGGGACTACCACTTCCTTAATAATGGAAATTGCTTCTGTTAATATAGCTTAAAATCATATTCTCTTATTATACTGTTGACTAATATTGAACTTGTAGTTCATTAATATCCCCAGAATATTAAATAAACTTGTTTAGCCATCTACCCATTCTCCTACTCTTACTTGCAAAGTAGAGTTTTTGAATAAATATTGAACTTTACTTTTATTCTTAATATGTTTTATCTTGGAGGTAGGGTGTATAGGATATTCAGGGAGGACTAGCACCCTTGATATGAGGGTTTTTCAAACCATTTTCTGGGCTACTCATCTACCTTTGGTGTCCACTTTCACCCAACTCTCTCACCTGTGGCTCTAAGAAGCTTTAGGATGCACAGCAGCCACAGTCCAGTAAAGCATCTCAGCAGATGGCCTAGCCAGATTGAGGGTAACTGACAGGTGTCAAATCCATTGGTGAGTTAGGGGGATGTCTACCCCAAGCATGTGAAGCCTTTCTCAGTGGAATGTCAGATGAGAACAATTTGTTCCAATGGCCATGAAGGAGGCTGAAGCAGGCAATGTGGAATGCTTAGAGCTTGGTCAGACATCAAAGACATCAAGGCTATCTGCTGCAACCCCAGCCATCACCAGTCATCCTAATTTTTGTCCTTCCACTGGACTTTGATGACTCTGGAAGAGAGAGTGAGGCTGATAACTTTATGCAACTCCCCCTCATTTAAATCCAATTTATGAGCAAGTCAAGACATCACCCCATGATGTCATTGGTCCTTTTTAAAAATGAAGGATGAATAACAGCAACAATTTCATCTTGAGTTTAGTTCAATATTGTAGGCTGTCCAATACTTTTGGGATCCTGACTTTGTCATCCAGCATCTTAGCTCTCCATTCCAGCCATCTACATATTTGGTAAATGTCATCTATGCCTTTATCAAATGTCAATGGATACTTCCAGTGAAGTGAATTGCAACCCATCCATGCCTGTACATCCTATTAGTCAAGAAGTCAACAAACATTTATGAAGCACTTATTGTGTACTAGGCATACTGCTAAGCACTGGAAATGTAAAGAAAGGGAAAAAACACACCCCCAAACCAAAAACCCATGCTAGATCTTAAGGAGTATAATCTGAAAGAAGAAGGCATGAACAACTGAGAAGATTGGGAAGAGCCTTTTGCAGAAGGTGGCATTTGAGCCACATCTTGAAGAAAGTCAGAAGCAGGGTGAGGAGGCAGAACATTTCAGGTTGGAGAAAGCCAGTGTAAGGGCAATAGTGTCCTGTTGGAGGAATTACTAGTATAGTGGGATCTCAGAGTGCATGGAGGGAAACAAGGTAGAAAAGGGAAGGTAAGAAGAGTCCAGGTTATGAAGAGTTTTGGATTAACAAACAGAGGACTTTATATTTGATTGTGGAGGAACCCACTAGGGCTCACTGGGTGGGTGGGGAGTGAAGGATAGAGGGTAAAATGGGAAAACCTATGCTTTAGAAAAATTGACTTGGCAATTATAGTTAATGATGTGGTCCTGCAAAAGCTCACTCAGTGCACCTAGGCCAAGACAAACCTTTTGTTTATATTTGTAGTAGGTCTTCTCACCTATGTTTTCCTTAGTACAATCTAGGATAGCAATGTTAGAACTGCCACGACTGTTCAGTCATTTTCAGTTGTGACTGATTCTTTGTGACCATATTTGGGGTTTTCTTGGCAAAGATAATGGAATGGTTTGCCATGTCCTCCAGTTTACAGATGAAGAAACTGAGGCAAACAGGGTTGAGTGACTTGCCCAGGGTCACACAGCTAGTAAGCATGTGAGGCCAGATTTGAACTCAAGAAGATGAGTCTTCCTAACTGTAGGCCCAACACTCTATCCACTGTGCCACTTAGCTATCCATTTGTAATATACTGCAGCCTACTAAAACTCATTATGTATATTATTCATGCAGGATAAGAAAAACAAATGAATAAAAATGCTTATTGTAAGGATTATGATAGATAGTTGGATAAATAATCAAGAGAGCTGGTCAATCGGTACATATATCTTGGGCAGACAATGAAATGGGTACAAAACTTGTCTTAGATTTAAAGAGGAGGAAGAAAATGGTTGGTTTGCATTTGGGAAATTGTCCAGGGTTTTTAGTGACCCCAAGCTTATCCCTGAAGTAAAGTACTATATCTTTAACAATAATATTTTCCTAACAATGCTGTAAGGCTTCATGGAATCCTAAAACCTCTGAAGAATTAAAGTCAAAAGTCACCCAAAGGGCCTTTATTTAAGTCAGTGATAAAAATGTGGTTTTGTTGTTGTTGTTGTTGTTTTTTTTTTTGGTGAGGCATTTGGGGTTAAGTGACTTGCTCAGGGTCACACAGCTTGTAAGTGTCAAGTGTCTGAGGCCGGATTTGAACTCAGGTCCTCCTGAATCCAGGGCTGGTGCTCTATCCATTGCACCACCTAGCTGCCCCTAAAAAAAATTTTTTTTTGAATAGTATTTTATTTTTTTCCAATTACATGTAAAGACAAATTTTAGCATTCATTTAAACAGAAATTTGAGTTCTAACTTTTCTCTCTCCCTCCCTTACACCCTCCTCCTTTCCTAAGGGAAAAAGCAATTTGATATAGGTTAAATATGTGTAATCATATAAAACATATTTCCATATTAGTCATGTTGTGAAAGACCCACAGGGAAAAACCTTGAAAATAGTATGCTTTGATCTGCATTTAGACCCCAACAGTTCTTTCTCTGGATATGGACAGCATTTTATGAGTTATTTGGAATTATCTTGGATCATTGTATTGCTAAGAATAGCTAAGTCAGTCATATTTGATAATTGTAACAATGTTGCTGTTGCTGTGTAGTGTTCTGGTTCTGCTTACTTCACTTTGCATCAATGATAAAAATGTTAAGCAGTGAGGGAATTGAGGAAATTAGGAGAGTAAGTGGTAGTGGGAATTGAGTGAACCACAATGATTCCATCATGTGTCTCAATTTTGGAGCTATACATACATACACACACATATATGTGTGATATATATAACACACACACACACACACATATTACAACAACTGGAATTGGCCCTGGATGTTTAATGCAATTGGGGTTAAGTGACTTGCCCAGGGTCACACAGCTAGTAAGTGTCTGAGGCCAGATTTGAACTCAGGTACTCCTGACTCCAGGGCCAGTGCTCTATCTACTGCACCACCTAGCTGCCCCTGATAAATACCTATTTCTAAAAACTAATCAAGCCTACCTAAGTGATATCAACTGATAACCACTCTGCGTGTGTGTGTGTGTGTGTGTGTGTGTGTGTGTGTGTATGTTTGAATACACTAGTGGGGGCTCCTGAGATATAGCATTACAAGACCACCCCTCCTCCCCCAATCTCTCAGAGGGGAAGTTGTCAGTTGTCTTCTGGGCACCCAATATGCTAGTATGAGTTGGGGTTAGTAGAATAGCTCCTGAACCTGTTCTACACATGTGTGAGGATTAACAGCTAGGCCAGTGGGGCTGAGTACAGTGTGTACAAATTAGTTTGAGTAAAGGAAAGGGGTTGCTATATCTGGATAATTGAAATCTCCCATCATTATATGCCTTCTTCCAGGTTTACAATCTATTTTCCTCTTATCTATTTCTTATTTTTGTAGTCTGTAGTTTATGTGAGTGAGAAACATTCTTCTGTTTCTGCTTTTCTTTTTCTTTTTTTTTTGTGGGACAGTGAGGGTTAAGTGACTTGCTCAGGGTCACACAGCTAGTAAGTGTCAAGTGTCTGAGGCCAGATTTGAACTCAGGTCCTCCTGAATCCAGGGCCAGTGCTTTATCCACTGTACTACCTAGCTGCTCCATGCTTTTATTTTTCTTCACCCAAACTTTGGTTCCTTGGTCTACTTATATGAGTTTATCTTCTTAATATAAAGTGTTACTCCTTCAACTTCCCCACTCATTTACTTTAATTTGGGTGCAAAAGATACCAACAGAGAAAACAGGAACCAGTGCTTATGATTATGAAGTCCAAGAAACAAAACTGAAAACCTTAGAGGTACAGGTGGTATTTCCATTGCTACCATTAATTGAAGGCAGGAGATGAAAAGAAGAAAGACAGATTGGGGAAATGTACAGCTGGCTAATGATATGGTGCCTCAGAATGGGGTTTTTCTGGCTCATAACTTAAAATATGGCTATTGGTCAGGAACAGAGTGTACCTAATTAAGGCTTGTAAATATATATTTCTTTTGAGTAGTTTTGAACATCTGATTAAAAGGGCTTTAAGCTAATAATGGAGAGGGAGAGAGAAAGCTGCCCACATTTATCTACCAGATACCATAGAAGATTATAGGTACAACATGGGAAGATAATAAGTGAAGAGGATGGATAAATTTCCAAGAGACACTATCCAAGAACAGATCGAGCAATAATGGTGTCTAGACACATCATTGCCATTGAGCACTTAATTATAATTTCATGCTTCAAAAGGTGGAAGAGGTAATAAGGATCAATTGTTGCAAAAGTAGGGATAAAGGGAAACTTTAGGAGAAGTGACAATTTGAGAGGATAAAAAAATAAACTTATCAAGTATTATATGGTGGCACATTCAGTTTTGGCATAGCAAATTTCAAAAGGGTCAGGGAAAGGATAAGAAGGGTACCTTAGGGGCATCTAGGTGGCACAGTGGATAGAGCACTGGCCCTGCAGTCAGGAGGACCTGAGTTCAAATCCGGCCTCAGACACTTAACACTTACTAGCTGTGTGACCCTGGGCAAGTCACTTAACCCCAATTGCCTCACTAAAAAAAAAAAAAAAAAGAAGGGTACCTTAGATTAAAAATATATAAGAGAAATTAACACAAGAAGGATGGGAAGCTTAGAAATTATGAAGACATAATTAGAAATGATTCCAGTGAGGAAGAAAGGGTGGAGCTGTATGAAGAAAACTGTGTAGATGTAAAGGAAAATCCTGCACTCAGATTTCAAAAAGATGAAAGCAAGGGCAGGTATTAGAGTCTATGGTGTTTGGAGATTTGTTTGATTGATGGGGTTTAAAAAAAAATTTAATTAATTATTTTTTTTTTTTGCGGGGCAGTGAGGGTTAAGTGACTTGCCCAGGGTCACACAGCTAATAAGTGTCAAGTGTCTGAGGCCGGATTTGAACTCAGGAACTCCTGAGTCCAGGGCCGGTGCTTTATCCACTGTGCCACCTAGCTGCCCCCCTTGATTGATGTTTAATATGAAAAGATGGGGAGTTTCACTCACTCCTCTAGTCCCGACCCTTAGAATATGAGTATGAATATGTGTATAGAATATGAATATAGTATTACTAGCCTGGTCCTGATGGCAGTAGATTAGCTTTTGCCCAAGGACAAAAGATCCAAAACCAACTTCACTTTTAGACAATTATTAAAATATATAAATAATATTCTGTCTCATATACCATCTAACTTCTCAGTCAGAACAAAAATTTACTTTTGTTTATATGCCAAGGAACAATCATCGTGCCTTTCTTTTGCAATTTATCGTTCACAAAAAGTGAAATACACCCACATAAAAAAGCAACTATGAAAAAAAACACAACTGTGATTGCTCATACTTTAGCCAGAGTAAGCTAAAAGTTAAAGAGTTAAATTCATAAGTAAATTAGGAATTATGAACAAACATAGAGCCAGCATAACTTCATCAAATTAGATCATGCCAGACTAATCTCATTTTCTTTTTTGACAGGGTTACTATTGGTATTTGAGGTGAATGTTATAGGACTATACTTAGATTTCATCAGTGTGGGTGACAAAATTTCTTAGGCTATCTTTGTGAATAAGTGAGGTCTAGATAATAATGCAGGTGGGTGGGAACTTAGCACTTGACCCAAAGAGTACATATTAGTGTGCTATGATTAAGGTGAAAAGATACTCTTTAATGGAGCTAGGTAGGAAATCTGTCCTCGGACTGGGAATTGTTAAGTGTATTTTATCAATGACTTGGATGAAGGCATTATAGATGATATACAGTGAGGAGGGATGGATACTAAGTTGGATTTTAGAGTCATGATACAAAAAGATCTCAAAAGGTCAGAAAACTGAGCTAAATCAAATTAGGTGAGATTTATGAGGAATAAGTTTAAGATTCTACACTTGAGTTTAAAAAACCCAACTCCACAATTACAAAATAGAGGGGGACATGGCCAAAACACCAGTTTGTATGAAAAAAAATCTGTTCATATTAGTAGACTGCATGCTCCATATGAATTGGCAATATGGCATGATAGTCAACAAAAGCTAAATAGAGCCTAGATTGCACTGAGTCATATTTGTAAAGAAGGAGGTGGTACTTTTGATGTATTTTGCCAAGTCAAACAACATCTGGAATATTATGTTCAGTATAAGGTGACACACTTTAGGAAATATATTAACAAACTCGAACCCGCCTCAAGGAGTCTATGCCATGTCAGGACCTATTGAAAAATGAGAGATGGTAGGAAATAAAAAATAATAGGACAAAGAGGACCCCAGATTCCCTGTAAACACTATATCAGGGCTTAGAGACACACCACCCTAATGGCCATAGAAAGAATCACCTCTAGACTCTCTCATCCCACCCAGGAATCCACAGAGGTCTTTGGGGGCTTTCTAGTGCAACAAATGAAATCTGAAATAACAGGAAAGAAAGGTTTGAGCTTCAGAGAATATTGATTTATTAAGCCAATGCATGCCAACTGCATAACAAATTGAGACCAGGTCTCCTCAGCTTGGCACTGGACCTCGAATGGAGGGGGAGACAGGTTTTTATGCATTAAGAGAAAACAATTAATAGGATATAAATCAGGATACAAGAGTAGGTAATCTGATTTCTAATTAGAGGAAAGATTAGGGACTTTCCAGTTTCGTATGGGGAGAACAAATAGGTTCAATTCCCTGAAATTATAAAAAGAGGTGTTGTACTTCTCCCCAAGGGTCTGGATTCAGTCAAGGGAACACAGAAGGGAACTGATTGGCCAGTTTTCAGATAAGATATGTGGGTGCTTGAGATGAATAATTGTGAGAAAACTCCTTGCATCAATCTTTGCATCTGACTGGGTTTCTGGTCAACATAACCAAGCCCTTAGTTAAGGACCTCTAGGCAACAGGTGGAGGTGATGCAGCTTCCCAGACATGCAGGGCTAGGATCAAACAATGCCATAAAGTTTTCTTCCAATTCCCATAATTGAATAAAGTTTTCTCACAAGGCAGAAATTGCAACAGACACATAATTGAATAGAAAGGGAAGTGAGCTAGCTCCAGAATTGACTTATAAGATGGAGTCAAAGTGGTTCACTCAATCCCCACAATTCCCACACTAGTCAGTCCCAATACTCTCTGCCTGAGCTTTACAACACCCAAGCCCAGATAAGCTGGAGCCTTCCCCATGGCCCATGGCAGCAGGAGGGAACTTTGGGTGGCCCTGGGTAGCACACTTCCTGTCCAAGCCTGAGAGCCCCCTACCATGGAGGGAGCAGTCTCCTGGTATTCTTGGGTTCCTGGTAAGTATAGCACAGTACTCTCAGGAACAGAGCCTGAGGATGGTCCAGTAGCTATAGTCCAGCTCTCACCTGGCAGAGAGAGCAGCTTCAGGGCCAGGAGTGTGCTGATAAATGTTTAACAACTGGCTTTCCAGAAAAAAAAGTATATACATACATTTTAAAGTTTAAAATCTTCATTGTTGATACTTTCTTAAGTCTATACAATCATAAAAACAAGAAAATTAAGCCCTAACTTGTAGCATTTGCCAATTTCTGAGGGTAAATGCTCTCACTGAAAATTTGACAATTGGCTCTGGAGGTGGTTGGTTCTGAGTGCCTCAATTGCACCCCTGCATCAAGGTTTTGGGGGTGGGGATTCAGGGCAGTACAAGTGGTCCCAGTCAAACTTCAAGAGAAAGGTCTATCCAAGGGAAAATTGAGCTTGAGCAGTTCCTAAAGCTGGTGGCAACCCAACACCCATGGAGAAGGAATAATTCCTGAGCCCAACACCAGTAGAGACTGACGTCAGATAGAATTTGCATCAGGGAGATATCTTAGATCCCTGGAATAATGCAGTGACTCAGGCAGGTCCCCAGAGTCTCTGCTTCAAGAGCTAAGAACAAACAACACCAACCAGGAGGAGCCTAATGTGTACCTCTATACTCAGGACCTAGAAGATCTTGCCTATACCATTTAGTTGTGAAGTTCGGGTCAAACAAAGACCATGAAGAAATACTTGGGTTTGAGAGATGCCCAGGGTATTGGTGACCCCCAAACAAGTCCAGATACAATTTCAGAGAAAAAAAATTCCCTGGCCATACAAACTGCAGGAGTACCTGAAGAAGATGGAATAAGAGATAAAGAATGGAAAAGGGAGGGAGGAACGAATGAGAAGGAAAATTGATACTTTAGAACAGAAAAAGGAAAACTGAGCCAGATAAAACAATGACACAATATTACAACAAGAAATAGAAAGGATGACAAAATAATATCGATAGTTTGGATTATATAAATTTTTAAATTTTTGCATAAAAATATAGTATAGTAAAAAATATCAGGTAACTGGTGGGGGGGAAACCTTTGCAACAAGTTTCTTTGATAAAGGTCTAATTTCTAAGATATACAAGGAACTAATTCAAAATTATAGGGATAAGAGGCATTACCCAATAGATAAATGATCAATGGATATGAACAGGCAGTTTTTAAAGGAAGAAATCCAAGCTATCAATAATCCTATCAAAAAATAGCTAAATCACTAATAATTTAGTGAGCAATGGAATTAAAGCAGCTTTGAGCTAGTGTCTCATACATAACAGATTGGCAAAGTTGGCAAAAGAGAAAAAATGACAAATGTTGGAGGGTTGTGGGAAAATAGATACACTAATGTACTATTGGTAGGGCTATGAATTAGCCCAGCAATTTGGAACTATTTCCCAAAAGTTGCCAAACTCTGCATACCCTTTGATCCAGCTATATCAATACTAGGCCTATGAAGAAATCAAAGAGAGAAGAAAAGTATCTAGATGTTCAAAAATACTTATGGCAATTTTTTTCATGGTAGCCCAAAATTGGAAATTAAGGGAGTATTCTTGCTTCCAGGCTGCACTGTCCCAAGCTTCAGGGGGTCCAAGGTGGTATGATTTAAGGAGTGGCAGGTTCTTTACTTACCTGACTTGTGCTCTGGTCTGTAAATAACCACAGGCCTACTTGCTCTTGAACCAGAAAACAAAATTTTTGTTTGACTGGGTTGTTAGCTCCAGCGAATCTGCACCCCTCCTCCCACCTGGGATGCCACTACTCAAGACTACTTCCTAGTTCCCAGCAGGGACAAAACAATTGAGTTCCACCTCAGCACCAGCAGAGACCCCTGTAATCTCCCCCTGGACAACCGCTCAGCCCTCTCACCAGACAATGAGCTTAGTTCCAGAAGATGCTGGCACTATATTTGATTCAGAGGCTCTGGAGATCTCTTTCTCTGGTGCAGTCTTCCTGGGGTTGGATCTGTGTTGGCGTGACTGTGGGGTTGGGTTCCATTCCCATCCCAGCACAGCAGATACCTTCTGCTGATCTTTGGCTGGAAAATAATCTTACTCTGTCCTTTTGTGGGTTCTGCTGCTCCAGGAATTGTTTTATGGCATTATTTGAAGGGATTTGGAGGGATTAGGGAGTATCTTTGGACTGGGAAATGGTTAACAGATTATGATATATGATTATGATGGAAAATTATTATTCCATGAGAATGATGAACTGGGCCATCTC
Source organism: Dromiciops gliroides (assembly GCF_019393635.1). Taxonomy (NCBI): domain Eukaryota; kingdom Metazoa; phylum Chordata; class Mammalia; order Microbiotheria; family Microbiotheriidae; genus Dromiciops; species Dromiciops gliroides. The sequence continues at coordinate 227,791,169 of NC_057862.1, read as the reverse complement.
AGAGGAAACTGGGAAGATCATTATGAACTGATGCAGAATTTAGTGAACAGAACTAGGAGAAAAATTTATGTAATGATAATAACATTATAGAGAAAAATGGTTTGGAAAGATTTTAGAACTAGATCAATGCAATGATATACCAGGAGTTCAAAAGAATAAAACTAAAACACTAAAACATACCATTTCATGTAAAAACAATTTTTGACTTTTTTTTTTAAAGTTTTGAGCTCCAGGGGGGCAGCTAGGTGGCACAGTGGATAAAACACTGGTCCTGGATTCAGGAGGACCTCAGTTCAAATCTGGCCTCAGATACTAGGCACTTATTAGCTGTGTGACCCTGGGCAAGTCACTTAACCCTCCATTGTCCTGCAAAGAATAAAAATTAAAAAAAAGTTTTGAGTTCCAAATTCTAACCCTCTTTTCTTCCTCCCTGAGATAGTAAGTAATCTGATATAGGTTATACTAGTGCAATCTTATAAAACATTTCCATACTTGTCATTTTGTGGAAGAAGACTTGAGCAAGAAAGAAGGAAAGAAAAGAAAGGAGACAAAAGAAAGAAGAAAGGAAAGACAGAAAAATAGTATGCTTCAGTTTGTATTTAGACAACATCAGTTATTCCTCTGGAGGCAGAATAGCATTTTTCATCATGAATTCTTTGGGATTGTCTTGTATCATTGTAGTGCTGAGAACAGTTAAGTCATTCACAGTTCTTTATCATACAGTATTGCTGTTAGTGTGTACAATGTTCTGGTTCTGCTCACTTCGCTTTGTAAGCTGATGAACTTAAAATGCAAAAAAAGGTCAAATTTTCAGACAGAGTTAATGTTGGAATTTGTTTTTACCAGACTATAGGTATTTACTGAAGAATTTGCTTTGAATTTTGTTTTACTTTTAATTTAGTCACTGAAGGAGGGGTACTGGAAGGCACAGATGATTTTTTTTTTTTAAAGAAAGAACTAGATGTTTATTTATCCTGGAGGGGGAGAAAGGGCTTAAAGGTTGGCAGGATATGATATTGTGTTCAAGTATCTCAAATTCTGTCGATTAATCTTGTTCTGCTTAGCTCCAGATTGCAGTGCTACAAGCAAGTTGAGAAACTTGGGAGAGATGCATTTTTGATTTGAACTTAGTGTAGCAAGTCTTTCAGACTTCATTCTCCCAACCCACATACATGGTAGCAGGTCTCAATCTGTTTTCAGAGTGAACAGAGCTATATTTTATCCTCAGTTTCTAGTGTAGCATTGAAGGGCAGGGATCTTTCATGTTATAGGTTCCAGCCCCTCTTTTGATCTGTTCTTCCTGTGATTTGGAGTTGATAAGCATTTAATCAGACAGATTTAAGTAGTTTTTGTAAAGGGGTATTCACTAAGTTGGTATAGTAAGAACAAGTGATATAAAACATCTCCCCGGAAGGCTGCCACACACTCCCACTAATCCATAAGGAGTTCAAGGGAAAATGGTCTCAATCTTAAGAGAGCATCTGTGACAAAGAGGGGAAACTCATAGCTCCTGAATGCCATCAAATTCTTTCCTTTGTGTAGTGCTTAAGAAATTTTCCCTAGGCATTATGAAAATTTTTTTTTTTCTGGATTCCTTATGGACCTATAAATCTATGGGGCAGCTAGGTGGCACAGTGGATAAAGCACTGTCCCTGGAGTCAGGAGGATGTGAGTTCACATCTCATCTCAGACACATAGTAGCTGTGTTACCCTGGGTAAGTCACTTAACCCCAATTGCCTTAAAACATCCAGGGCCATCTCCAGTCATCCTGATATCTTGGTCCCCTTTGAGAACAAAGGACAAACAATAATAAAAACCAACAATAAATCTATGTTTAGTTTGCTATTTGGTTTGTTCTTAGGTCCCAATGCAGAAACCGCTGCCCTCTGATCTGAGGTTGCTATTTGGACGATAATGGGAAGATGGTAAGTCCAAAATCTTCTAGACCCTTCAAAGCCTAAAAAGGATCTTCAAGGAGCAAGGGAAAAGGAGACTTATGCTGAGGCTAAAGTCAAGGCCTTTCCTTCTGTCAATAGGCAATCACAATGTCACGAGGCTTAAGTGAAAAGCAGGTTTCTTACAAGATAAATGAATGTGCTTGTGGAACCCAAAGAGGTCACAATTCATACAGAAGTTTGCATATTTGTGACAGCAGGACAAAGGAAGGAGGAGATACCAGGAAGGAATGTGGCACGGGATGGGGAAAGGTGCAGTAAAGGTGGGAAAAGGACAAAACCCCTCCTAAGGGAGTTTGCTGAAGTGCTGAATGCATGCCAGTTTCTGAGATTCTGGATCTCAATGTGCTTTGTAATTTATAGCTGACTGACTCTTATGGCATGACTAAGTTTACTTTTAGCCTCTTAAAACATTCTTCCTGTGCAAAACCACTCCAGTTCCAAACAATTTTCATATTCAGTCTAAGGGTAAGGGTATCAGGGCAACTTATCATTTATTTTAGGGGGGGGCTAACTTTATTGAATAAATCAATCAACTCCACTCTAAAATAAGAAAAAAATTTTCTAAAAATTCAAACTTTCACAAAGTGGAATAATAGGGGATAGATTTCCTCTCACCAGTGGTTTTTTGAATAGAGGATGGATAAATATTTGGTGGGATATTGTAGAAGGGACCCTTGTTGAGGTTCAGAGTTGGACTAGATGGCTGTAAATTTACTTAACTTTTTTTTTTGGGGGGGGGTAATGGGGGTTAAGTGACTTGCCCAAGGTCAAACAGCTAGTAAGTGTCAAGTGTCTGAGGCTGGATTTGAACTCAGGTCCTCCTGAATCCAAGGCCAGTGCTCTATCTACTGTGCCACCTAGCTGCCCTGTAAATTTACTTAACAATAACATAGAAGGGATATTTAGCAAAGGTACAGCATTGGTTCAGTTGAGTGCAGCTCTCCTCACCTCTGAATTTGTCACAGTGGTCCACTCACAACCACTCAGAAAGATGTTTTATGGTAGTGGGATGTCCACTGAGCTTGAGAGGTTTCAACTTATATTTATGCCTTAGGAAGGAGACCAGGAAGCTAGCAACTATTTGAACCTTAGTCCACTGGATCAATTATATCTTGAGGATAATTTCTTTGCCTTTCTAGGAAAAAAAACCCCAAAACCAAAAAACAAAAACTAGCCTAGGTAGGAGGTATCTTTCAGTCTTACTGTCATGGGTGTCTACCAGATTAATAGTGAAAGTTGTACTTGCTGCAGTTGTGAAGACAGTTTCCCCTCTTATCTTGCTCCATTATTTTATTTTTTTAAGGGGAAAAATTCTTTGTATCAAATAAGTTTAGACAAGCAAAACAATGGCTTTGTACAAAAATGTATGTGTCTTTCTGAACCTTGAGTTCATCCCTTCTCTGTGAGGAAGTAGGTGACATGTTTTATCACAGATCCTCTGGAGACATGAGTAATCATTACTTTGATGAGAGTTCTTGTATCTTTCAAAGCTGTTTTCTTTCCAATGCTGTTCTTTTAGAAATTGTTTTCCTTGTTCTGCTCATTTTACTCTGCATCAGTTCATATTACCCTGTATTCTCTGAAATTATCTCTTTTGTCATTTTGTATGGTACAAAGTTTTCCATTACATTCACACCACAACTTGCTGAGTCACTTCACAATTGATGGGTACCCTCCCTTTTAGATTCTAATTCTTTTCTTTTTCTTTTTTCTGTAAATTTTTTTTTAATTTAATTTTTTTTTTAAGGATAGTTCCATCTAGGTAATATATCCCTCTGACCTGGATGGTGCTAGAGATTGACACATTTTTATTTTTTTGTTTGTTGTTTTTGCGGGGCAATGGGGGTCAAGTGACTTGCCCAGGGTCACACAGCTAGTAAGTGTTCAGTGTCTGAGGCTGGATTTGAACTTAGGTCCTCCTGAATCCAGGGCTGGTGCTTTATCCACTGCGCCACCTAGGTGCCCCCTCTTTTTTCTGTAAATTTAAAATTTTATTTTAGACAAATACAAGATGAGAAAAGAAAAAAAAATGTTGCCATATACACAGCAGAACAAAGGAGATGTATAAAACAATATATTTCCATTTAAAGAAAACCTATATAATAAATACTACACATTATTTTCAAATCTGCCCAGCTTTTCTTTGCTTCCTCATTGGTCTTCTTTTGTTCTCTGCTGTATACTTTTTACTTTATTATTACCCCTCTCCCCCAAGAAGGCTCCAATTAAGTGTGGACATATATACATATATGTACATACACACACACACAGTCACACACACATGCACGCACACAGATATTTATACATATAAACACATATACACATTTATACTCATACACATATATATAAGACCATGCTATGCTTATTTCCACTCACTGTGTTTCTTTGAAGGTAGATAGCATCTTCCTTCACAAGTCCAGGTCTTTCCATGCCTTTCCAAGTCAACCAACTCATCATCTCCTACACCACAGAAATATTCCAACCCAATCACATACTGAGAGACTATCCATGAAAGTTTTTCTCCTAATTTTCTATGTTCCTTCTATTCTTAGCTACAGAGATTTTATTTATACAAGAAAAATTTAAATTAAAATAATCAAAATTATTCACTTTATACTTCAATAATGCTCTCACCTTATAATATAGTTTAACTCTCACCTTATAATATAGTTTAAGGTTTGACACTGCTGAAACTATTTCCTTTACATTGTTTTTCCTGGTTTCTTTGAAATTCCTGACCTTTTGTTCTTCTAAATGAACTTTGTTATTATTTTTTTCTTATTAAAATAATTTTTTAGTAATTTAATGGGGATGACATTCAAATGATTCCCGTTCTACTATTTGATAAGAATATTTTCTCTTTTTTCTTCTCTTAATAATTTTAATTTTATTTTTTAATGAATGAAAATTCCTCTTCTCTTCCTTCCACATCCCTTCTACTGAAAAAGGAAGAAAAGCAAAACACTTGTAACAAATATGCATAGTCAAAGAAAATAAATTCCTGCATTGGGCAGGATATCTATATGTAGATGTATACATACCTGAAGACACAGCCACACACATATAAACACATACATAAATGTCACAATCTGTCCCATGAGTCCATCACCTCTTTTTTCTTTTCTTTTCTTTTTTTTTTTTGGTGGGACAATGAAGGTTAAGTGACTTGCCCAAGGTCACACAGCTATTAAGTGTCAAGTGTCTGAAGTCAGATTTGAACTCAGGTCCTCCTGAATCCAGGGCCAGTGCTTTATCCACTGTACCATCTAGCTGCCCCCTCTTGATAACGTTTTGTTTAAATTTTCTGCAACATTAAGGATTTTGGCCTAATAGTTTGCTTTCTCCATTTTGACTCTCCATAGTTCAGGTATCAAAATCATATTTGTGTCATAGAAAAACTTGGTAGGACCCTTTCTTTTTCTGTGTCTGTCTGTCTGTCTCCTCCCTCAACAGATTTTATAATATTGGGATTGTTCATTAAATGTTTGAGAGAATTTGCTTACAAATCCAGCACCAGACTATTACTATGTCACTCTGGGTAAATCACTTAACCCCAATTACCTCTAAAAAACCCCCAAGAACCTCTTCCTCCCTGCCGATCCATTCAGTTCTATTCCCCATACCCACCTCATTTTTGGGAATTCATTTATGGTTTGTTCAATTTCTTTTTCTGAGATTGGATTATGTAAACTCTATTTCTTTTCCTCAATAGAGACATTTTATATTTGTGTAAATATTTATCTATTTTATTTGGGTTCCTGTTTTTATTGGTATGTAATAGGACAAATTGATTTCTACTTATTAACTTTTTTTCTTCATTTATTGTATATTCATTTTTTCTTTTTTAATGCTTATATTTTTTTCTTTCTTTTTCTAAAAATCAAATTAACCAATGATTATCTATTATGGGGGAAATTGATGGGGGTTTGGGGTAAGGGTCCTTAGGAATTCCTCTTTAAAGAATTACAACCTCTTGTATACAAATCCGATTAGAATAAAATAATATTTTATTTAGGTGCTAGGGAAAGGAAACAAGACAAGTCCTTGGACTTCTTCTCATGGGAGAAGGCATGGCTCAGAGGCCTCTCTGAGATGACTTTCTCCCTAAGCGGGAGACAGGCAAATCCTTTTATAGAGGACTATGGGGTGATCATCTGACTGTGGAAAGTTCCCTTATTGGGGGAGGATCATCCCCCACTGGTGGTGGCTGGGGGAAGTTGGGTGAGAGGCAGCTGGGATCTCTCAAGCTATCTCTGTCCTTCTCATCCCACAAAGGCAGCAGTCACACCCAATCTTATCTCCCTAAGGGGTGGGGGAGACTGGAATGAAGGGTGGTGGTCCTGGAGTTCTCAGTTAAGATCCTGTGCAGAACATCTCTTTGCTCATCTCTTTAGGTGTGTCTGAGGCCTCTTCAGTGTACAACATCCAACTACTCCTGTGGCCTTCTTAACATGGAATATCCCTCTCTATGACTCACCTCCTTTTCTCATTGGTGGCTTCCTCCTGGAGCCTCCATTTTGTGTAGGGGCCCAGGTCAACCTTTATTTCCCTTTGGATTTGGTTCCTGGTTTCAAGTCTGGTGCTTTCCCCCACCTGCCCTTTCATCTCCTTGATTTGCATGTAAAATCCTTCAGGGCAGTAACATTCTTTTTGTTTTCTTGTATCCCACTTCTTCCCACCCTTATGCTTAGTTAATGTTTCCTTCCTTCAATTTTGTAAAGAAGCTATACACAACTGAGAAATCTATAAACTTTTTTCTATCTCATTCAATAGTGACCACAGGTCTATTTAACTTTTCAAAAATTTCATTCAAGTCCGTAACTTCTTTCTTGTTTATTTTCTGGTTAGATTTATTTTGAACTGAAGAGCACACCAAGGTCTTTGATTTTTATTTATTTATTTATTTTTGTGTGTATGGTTTTTATTGTTTTTGTGTGAGGCTATGAGGGTTAAGTGACTTGCCCAGGGTTGTACAGCTAGCAAGTGTCAAGTGTCTGAGGTTGGATTTGAACTCAGGTCCTCCTGAATCCAGGGCTGGTGCTTTATCTGCTGTACTACCTAGCTGTCCCCTGATTTTTATTTATGTTATTATTTTTCTGTTACTCATTTAACTTTTCCTTTAAGTATTTAGATGCTATGTCATTCAGCACATATGTATTTAGTATTAATGCTAATTTATCATATATTTTATCTTTCCCTATTTATTTTTTAAAATTAAGTCTTTTTGCTGATTTCTTATCTGTGTAGCTAGGTGGCACGGTGGATAGAGCTCTGGACCTGGAGTCTGGAAGAGTCATCTTCCTGGGTTAAAATCTGGGTTTAGACTCTTAAACTAGCAATGTGATTCTGGGTAAGTCACTTAACCCTGAAAGAAATGGCAAACCATTCCAGTATCTTTGCCCAGAAAATCCCAAATGGGGTCATGAAGAGTCAGACATGACTAAACAAGAACTGCACCACCACCACTACCACTGGCAACAACTTGTTTGAAATCATGACTTAGCACATAGTACAATTCTTAGAATATAGTAAATTCTTAATAAATGCTATTCTTTCTCTACAACGCTTTTCAGAATGATTAGGGGAAGGTAGAGAGAGGAAGGAGAGAAGAACAAGAGGAGGGAGGAAGGAAAAGAATGAGAGAAGGAACCAGAAGAAAGGTGGAGAAGGGAAACTTTTCACAACTAACAATACACCTCTGAGGTTATATACTCTCTAAACCTTAACTTGGGCTCCACAGATCCCTTGCAGATAAATTTCAGGGGTCCATGAACATAGATGGAAAAAAAAAATCAAATCTTTATTTTCACTACCCTCTACCTGAAATTTAGCATTTCCTTCAATTAAATAATTTTTCTGAGAATGGGATTGTATAGCTTTTATCATGCTGTCAAAGGGATTCATGATATACAATCAAGAATTCTCTAAATACTTCCTAACCCTTTGGGATAGAATTGCTTGCAAGTATATCCACTAGTTGTTAAGCTCCATGTGTCTTGTGCATTATGCGCTATACTGTGCCAGCCGGCTGATCCGTATTTCTACTTGTTAGGCTATTTACATAGGGAGTCAAATTCAATAATCTAAAGTAATTTAAAAAAAATGATCTACAACATGTCCCAGATGGCTATTTGTAAATTGGCATTTGTTAAATCCATAACAGATTTAGAAATAGGTTTGTGGTACTACCTGGTAATAAGTTGGTAGCATCTGTGTTAAAGTTAATTGGCTTAAATTTAAAACCTTTTTTTTTTAGTTTCTATTGAACTAGAACTGTGTACCATTATCCTGACATCAGTTGCTATATAACAAATTATCTGAATTTAGGGAGGGGAAACTATCCGCCTAAGGCTACTGATTTTGTGATAATTCAGGAAATAGTACCCAGGCAAACTGACATATGATCTGTTACTCTAACTTATTGAAACCCCCAAAGAACCACAAGTTGAAATAGAGAAAACTTTCAAGAGAACAGTTTATTTTGTTAAGTCAATGACAGAAATCTCATTAAGTAGCTAAGTTAATTAGCAATAGCCCTAGTCAAATTCTATCTTCCATCTTGAAGGGTGAATGGCAGAAACTTTTAGTTTAAATTACATTTGAATGTCCCTTGATTCAACAACTAAATTTAACAAACATTTATTAAGGACTTACTATGCACAAAAGGAGAGTCAGCCTAGCGTAGCTGATGTTGGGCCTTAAAGTTGGGAAGGCCTAGTTGCAGGTTTTGCAGATGATATATATTTTCTGTGTGATCACAGGCAGATCACTTAACCTCTCAGCACTTCAGGAAACCCTCAAGACTGTAATTTACTGTTGAGTTGTTGATCTGAACCAGTGGATTGAGTTTCCATTTATTGATGAAATCATGGAAGTTCTTAAAGAGCTTCCAATGGGAGATTCTATCTATCTATCTATCTATCTATCTATCTATCTATCTATCTATCTATCTATCTATCTATCTATCTATCTATCTATCATCTATATTTACAATATCAATTAGGCTATAAGTACAAAGGAGAGACGTCCATACAGAGGATTAAGATAAATTCAAAGTGAAAGAGAGACTGTTGCTAATTAGTATTGGGATAAGAGTGAAATGTAGGGAATAAGCAATTATATAGCACCTACTATGTGCCAGGCAATATGTTAAGCACTTTACAAATATGTCATCTGGTCCTCACAATAACCCTGGAAGATAGGTGTTATTATTATTTTCATTTTACAGTTGAGAAAACTGAGGCAAATAAAGGCTAAGTGAATTACTCAAGGTCACATAGCTAGTGTTTGAGGTGAGATTTGAATTAAGGTTTTCCTGACTCCAGGTCCAACTCCAGGCTCCTCATGGACAACTAGTGGGGGGATCAGAAAGTAGAGTTTTTATGGTTGGGATGACCCCAAGTTGTACCTTTAATGAAGAAAAGAATTCTAGCAACAGCCACTCACATTTTTATGGTGCTTAACAATTTGTAAAGAGTTTCCCCCACAACAAACTTTTCCCCCCTTAATAGCATTTTATTTTTCTCAATTACATGTGAAGATAGTTTTCAACATTCATTTTTGTAAGATTGTGAATTCCAAATTTTTCTCCTTTCCTCCTTTCCCTTTCTAAGACAGCAAGCAATCTGATATAGATTATACAGTTCAATCATATTAGACATATTTCCACATTAGTCATGTTGTGAAAGAAGAATCAGAATAAAAGGGAAAAACCACAAGAAAGAAAAAACAAAAAACAGTGAAAATGGTATATTTTAATCTGCATTCAGACTCCATAGTTTTTTTTTCTTTCTGTATGTGTATAGCTTTTTCCATCATGAGTCTTTTAGAATTGTATTAGATCATTGTATTACTGAGAAGAGCTAAGTCTGTTATAGTTGATCATCGCGCAATGTTGTTGTTATTGTGTACAATGTTCTCCTGGTTCTGCTCATGTTACTCAGCAACAGGTCATGAAAGTCTTTCCATGTTGTTCTGAAATCTGCCTCCTCATCATTTCTTATAACACAATAGTATTCCATTACATTCATATACTACAACTTATTCAACCATTCCCCCATTGATGGGCATCTCCTCATTTTCCAATTCTTTGCCACCACAAAGAGAACTGCTATAAATATTTTGTACATGTGAGTCTTTTTCCCTTTTTTATTATCTCTTTGAGATATGGATCTAGTAGTGGTATTGCTGGGTCAAAGGGTATGCACAGTTTGATAGCCTTTTGGGCATAGTGCCAAATTGTTCTCTAGAATGGTTGGATCGGTGTACAACTCCACCAACAATGCATTAGTGTTCCATTTTTCCCTCACCTTCCCCTAAATTTATCATTTTCCTTTTTTTTTTTTTGGGTCATATTAGTCAATCTGATAGGTATGAAGTGTTACCTCAGAGTCGTTTTAATTTGCATTTCTCTAATCAATAGTAATTGAGAGGGGGCAGCTAGGTGGCGCAGTGGATAAAGCACCGGCCCTGGATTCAGGAGGAACTGAGTTCAAATCTGGCCTCAGACACTTGACACTTACTAGCTGTGTGACCCTGGGCAAGTCACTTAACCCCCATTGCCCCACAAAAAAAAAAAAAGCAAAAAAAATAGTAATTGAGAACATTTTTTCATATGACTATAGATAGCTTTTATTTCTTTATCTGATAACTACCTGTTCATATCCTTTAACATTTATCAATTGGGGAATAACTTGTATTCTTATAAATTTGACTCAGTTCTCTATATATTTGAGAAATGAGGCCTTTATCAGAAACATTAACTATAAGAGTTGTTTCCCAGCTTTCTGTTTTCCTTCTTATCTTGGTTTCGTTTGTATAAACCCTTTTTAATTTAATGTAATGTAATCAAAATTATCTATTGCCTTTCATAATGTTCTCTACCTCTTGTTTGTTCATAAATTCTTCCTTCCTGCATAGATCTGACAGCTAAACTGTTCTGTCCTCCTCTAATTTGTCTATGATATTACCCTTTATGTTTAAATCACATACCCATTTTGACCTTATTTTTTTTTAATTTTATTTTTTTTTAGTGAGGTGATTGGGGTTAAGTGACACAGCTTGTAGGTGTTAAGTGTCTGAGGCCAGATTTGAACTCAGGTACTCCTGACTCCAGGGCCGGTGCTCTATCCACTGCACCACCTAGCTGCCCTTTGACCTTATTTTGGTATACGGTGTGAGATCTTGGTTTATGCCTAGTTTCTGTCATGTTATTTTCCAGTTTTTTCAGCAGTTTTTGTCAAATAGTGGGTTCTTATCCCAGAACCTGTAGTCATTGGGTTTCTCAAACAGTAGATTACTATAGTCATTTACTACTGTGTCTTATATACCTAATATATTCCACTGATCCACCACTCTATTTCTTAGCCAGTACCAAACAGTTTTTGATGATTGCTACTTTATAATATAGTTTTAGATATGGTATGGGTAGGCCACATTCCTTTGCATTTTTTTTATTATTTCCCTTGATATTCTTGACCTTTTGTTCTTCCAGATGAATTTTGTTATTTTTTCTAATTCTATAAAATATTTTTTGGTAGTTTGATTCGTATGGCACTGAATAAGTTAATTAAGGTAGAATTATAATTTTTATTATATTAGCTAAGCCTACCCACGAGAAATTGTTATTTTTCCCATTGGTTAGATGGGACTTGTGTGAAAAGTGTTTCGTAATTGTGTTCATATAGTTCCTGGCATATAGTGCCTTGGCAGATAGACTCCCAAATTTTTTATATTTTTTACAGTTATTTTAAATAGAATTTTTCTTTCTATCTCTTGCTGCTGGGATTTGTTGGTCACATATAGACATGCTAATGATTTATGTGGGTTTATTTTATATACGGCCACTTTGCCAAAGTTGTTGTTTCAAGTAGGTTTTTAGTTGATTTCTCTAGGATTGTTTAAGTATACCATTATATCATCTGCAAAGTTTTGTTTCCTTCTTGTCTTTTCTAATTCCTTCAATTTCTTTTTCCTCTCTGATTGCTAAAGCTAACATTTCTATTACAATAATGAATAATAGAGGTGATAATGGACATCTCTGTTTCACCACTAATCTTATTGGGAGTGCCTCTAATTTATCCTCATTACATATAATGCTTGCTGATGATTTTAGATAGATACCACTTATCATTTTAAGGAAAGCTCCATTTATTCCTATGCTCTCTAGTGTTTTTAATAGGAATGGGTGCTGTATTTTGTCAAAAGCTCTTTTTTTCAACTATTGAGATAATCATGATTTCCCCACAACAAACTTTCGAAATAGACAGTAGAAGGTTTATTCCATTTCTATGGATAAGGAAATAGAATCTCAAAAATGTGAAATGACTTGTTTAAGGTCACACAATTAATTGAAATGCTATTTTCACTACCACACATTGCATGGTTATGAGGTGCTGGGACTATAGAAAGGATAGGGATGGGGGTTGTCTGTTCCAGGCTTGGAGGATAAAGGTATATACATAAGACTGGAAAGGGAATGTCTTATTTAATAGCAGGGACTATCTCACTTTTGTATTTGTGTCTTTGGTGTCTGAATAGAAGCCACTTAATAAATACCTATTGATTGATGGATTTATTCAGTAGGCAAGGGTAATTAATTATATTATTAGAATTATTAAGAAGCTAAGTGGGCAGAAATTTGTATTCTACAGGTTGAATGGAATCAGAGAAAAATTTGAAGCAGGAAGACTAGTTAGATGGATAATCTGATGGATTAGCTGATGGATAATGAGAATCTAGATAAGGCATCAGTGATAGAAAAGAGGGGCCTGATTTGAAAGAGATGTTGTAGAAGAAAAATGGAAAGGACCTGACAACTGATTGGATGTAGGAGATGAGAAAGAGTAAAAAGCCAAAGATGATTCAATGGTTGTGAGTCTGAGTGACTAGCTCAAATGATGATGTTGGTGTCATAAACAAAAGTAGAGACGGCAAGAGGAGGGCCAGTGGTTGAAGAGGAGAAGATAGGTGTGGTATTAGGTATGGTGAGGTTGAGATGCTGGTTGGACATCAATTCTGAGGAGAGGTTGGGGCCTGGGGACATGGGTTTGGGATTGTGTTGGCAACAGTATCTTAATCTTCTTTCCTCCCTGCAAGTCAGGCTAGTTTTTCCTTAAAAGGTATTGAAACTATCCTTAAAATTTAATAATCCCAGGGGACTAAAGGCATCACTTCCTGGTTGCCTGAATATAAACAACCACAAGAAGCAATAGTAATAAAGGATTGAGTTAAATAGGATTATCTCCTTTTGCTGTCCATATGTCAGTGTCACGGGCTTAATTCCCTTGATGGAAGTTGAGGATCGGAGACAATTAATCATTGATACATCAGCACCACATTATGTGTGATAAACTATGTGTACTTTATTATCCAGGATAGCTCAGTATTTATAGCAGAAAGCCATAAAGAAATCAAATAGAGTCTCTGCTAGAATAATTCTAAGAGAATAGGAATAATTTTTCAACCTTTCAGCCTTGACCTGGCAGAACTTGTTCCAGGCTTAGGCAGAGCAAGGTTTGTACAGCTGAGTCTTTGGACCCTTGGGAGGACAGCCAAGCATTGTCTCAAGAATTCAGTCCTTGACCACAAAGTTTCCTAGGAGACTTGCTGCCTCAGTGACCATGGCCCAAGCCTGGGAAGGGGGAACTTAATCAGAGGGGTGACAGAGAGCCCTCTGTGGTCGCCACATCCATAGTCTGTGAGGGCATTGGTGTTATCCTATCTAGTCATGAGCAATCCATCTCAACCTCCAGCTTTTTTCCCTGCAGCTGGGGAGTTTTGTGGTCCCTGGCAATGGTCTTCATCGTTCTCCTTGATAACTTCCAAGTCAATGCAGTGCTAACAAAAACTGAGATTAATAAAAGGTTGACTTTAAATTACTTATGATATTCTCTGGGCATTAAATCTGATGCTTGTCAAAGGGCATTAACTCTTCTGTGGGCACTAGACTTCCATGTAGCAAGTGACTGCTTCAGTTCTGATTTTTAAAATGCAGGCCACAATTCTGACCTTTCAAAACTGGTTTGATACACAACAAATAACAACTATGCCTTTTCACTGGCTGTCTACAACGCATGGAATGCTCTCTCTCCTGACCTCTGCCATCTGGATTTCCTGGCTCCCTTCAGAACTGATCTCAAATCTTAGCTTTTCCAAGAGGCCTTTTCTGCTATCACTATTCCCCCACTGCCCCTTTGCATTTTTCTCTGAGATGTCTTTCGATTTATACTAGATATATCTTGTATTGCATAGTAATTTACATATTGTATCCTTCATTAAAATGGGAGCTTCTTCAGGCCAAGACCTTCTCAAAAATAGACTTTGCATCCCCAGTACTACAGTGCCTGGCATATAGTAAGCACTTAATAAATGCTTGTTGACAGACTAACTGGGTAGGTGCTTTTTCAATTCAAAGTTCTGTTCACATAATTATTATATGGGATGTTTTTCAAGAAGCATGCTTTAATGCACAGATGCATAAAGAATGCATAAATGAATAGTTGTGGGTATTCAATTCTAGCTGTTTTGTTAGCTACTACTAAAGCAGAAGAAGCCTTCTGGCAAAGTAAAGGCTGAGAATCCTTTATCAAAGTTGTTTATAGTGTCAAAGGAAAAAAAAAGAAGTTAATACTGTAGTTTGTATTTAAGGCACAAGTCTGAGAAGAAATTTTTGTTTAATTTAATGCTATTCTTTTTTTTTTTTTTTTAGTGAGGCAATGGGGATTAAGTGACTTGCCCAGGGTCACACAGCTAGTAAGTGTTAAGTGTCTGAGGCCGGATTTGAACTCAGGTACTCCTGACTCCAGGGCTGGTGCTCTATCCACTGTGCCACCTAGCTGCCCCGAGGGCAATATTCTTAAGTAGAGGGAAGGGAAAGCAAATAAGCATTCATGTAGTGCCTACTATGTTTCAGGTGCTATGCTAAGTGCTTTACAAATATTAGCTCATTTCACCACTTTGAGAGGTATTCAACATAATCACGCTCATTTTACAGTTGAAGAAACTGAAGTAAATATATGTCAATTGACTTACCCAGGGTCACAGAACTAGTAAGTATCAAAGGCCTGACTCTAGTCCAATGAGCTATCCCTTGCCTTACCTAGTCTAAGTTTAGTTTATCACTCAATTCATTTTCCTTAGGAAGAGCTTTTGTTCTCTACTAATTACCCATCTTTCTAAGGGGACAAATCTGGAAAAGACTTTTAGACTAGAGAAAATTTACTTCCCAATATTTTTAGTTGAACTAAAAGTGAGGTTTTAAAATGGGTTTCTGTCCTAAATATTCTTTAATTTTTGATTGGATTGTATTATTGCCTCTATTCATGCCACATATCACTTTTATAGTAACTCTTTAGAGGCATAGAGGAGCTAAGAAAAATAATGATAATGACAAACTCATTTACATTATACTTTATAGTATGAATACACATTATTTGCTTTCTTGGTAATGAATGGGGTATAAACCTTTGATTTGATAAATCTGGAGAACTCCTGCACATGGAAAATCTCTCTGCTGATGCTGAATAACAACTCATCTGTAACTATTAGTTTTAGAGAGTTGCTTGGGGGTACTGAGAAGTTAACTGACTAGCCTATGATTACACAGCTAGTATTTATTGTGTATGTAATAGCTAGGTTGCTAGAACACTAGATCTGAAGTCAGGAAGTCCTAAGTTCAAATCCATCCTCAGATACTTTTCAATGTATGACCCTGGACAAATTACTTAACTTCTGCCTGCCTCAGTTTCCTCAACTGTAAAATGGAAAAAATAATTGCACCTACCTCCCAGGATTGTTGTAAGGATCAAATGAGATAAAAATTGTAAATCTCTTAGCATAGTGCTTGGCCCATAGTAAGTGTTATATATAAATGTTAGCTATTATTATTAGTGGTGATGGTGGTGTTGATGATGATGATATCAGAGGCAGGACCTGAACTCAGGCCCTTTTGGCTCCAAGCCTTACCCTTTAAATTCTTTACTAGGCTTCTTGCTCTCTCTCTCTCTCTCTCTCTCTTCCTCTCTCCCTCTCTCATATATAATGATATTAACATTTAATAACAGATTAAAAGGTTTGAGGATGGAAGAGACTTGAGAGTTTATTTAGCCCACCATCTCCCTCTCTTCCCATTTCACATTAAGGAAACTGAGCCCCAGAGAATTTTGAATGACTTGTCATTTCCCTAAATTAAATACTGTACCATTTTCGCCACTACTATTTGATCTACTATCAAGTCTTACTAGCTCTTTTTCTATAACATTGTTCAGTTCTGCCTCTTCTTTTCCATTTCCAACATTGTACATGATGGTCTTATTACCTCATGCTTGAACTACTGAACAGCTTTCTAGCTGGGTTTTCTGCCTCTTTATCTTTTTTGCTCCAGTCTGTCCTACATATAGCTGCTAAAATGATCTACCTCAAACATTATTTCACCAAAATTCTCAGCATCACTCTTTACTCCCTATTATAACAAATCTACACTCCCTTTCCTGACTCTTAAGGTTTTCCCATTCCTCAGCTCCCCCACATCACTAATCTTACAAATTCTCATCACTCCCTAACACAGGCTCCCAGATCCATCTGAATAAATCTGTTTCCTGTCTTCAACACATGATTTACTCATTCTTCTTGACATTTTTTCATCTACACACCCTTTCTGCCAATGTATGTTCCTTTCCTCCTTAAAAATCTAGAACAAAATTTGCCTCTTTACAGAAGCCTTCTTAACCTCAAACTTTTTTAACCCTAATTACTTAAAAAAAAAATTGGATTTCACCTTCCTACTCATGATCTCTCTTGAAATATTTTAATTTTCATTTATTTTTAGGTTGCTTCTTAAGTGTTCTTAAATGATCTATATAGTTGGGGTTTGGGTTTTTAAAAATTTTTTTATTCTCAATTGAGTGAGTGGTGAATAGTGAGCTAGTCGTTAAGATCAGAGACTATAGCTTGTTGCTTAGATACCACTGCAACAAATACCATTACAATACAGATTACGGTTTCACAAAATGATTTTCCAAGGTGCGGCAAATGGACCACTTATTTCATTCGACTTTGAATATTACAAAATTCCAGGGTGACCACTTACTGGGGATATTGTAAAGATCATACATCAGACTGGGGGTTGGATTAGTTGGCTTCTAAGGTCCTGGCTAACTCCGAGATTGTATGATGCTATAAATGTAGTCAATGGCTGTACATTTACTGTAATGGGGTTTTTCTTTTTTGGATATGACCTGTGATTTCTTTAGTTGGCAGCCAAGCTACCATTCTTCCTAGTCAGGAAACTCCCTCTCATAATGTAGATCAGCAACTGCTCTGCAATTCATGTTTTTTTTGAGCTATCTGGGGGCACTGAGGGAGTAAGTAAATGACCTACCTATGCTCAAACAACCAGGATGCATAGGGTGGGACTTGAACCCAGGATCTCATCTTCCTGACTCCCAGTCCATTATCTCACACTGCTTCTTATGAAGGCCTTGTTTATTGAGCATCATATGTTTTTGTTGTTGTTCGGTTGTTTCAGTTGTGTCTGACTCTTTGTGACTCCATTTGGGGTTTTAAGATACTGGAGTAGTTTGCTATTTCCTTCTTTAGCTTACTTTACAGATGAGAAAACTGAGGCAAACAGGGTTAAATGAATTAATTGCTCAGGGTCATACAGCTAATAAGTGTCTGAAGTTGTATTTGAACTCAAGAAGATTAGTCTTCTTGACTTCAGGCCCAGCACTGTGTCATATGTTTGTTTGTTTGTTTTTACCATAATTTAACTGAGTCCTAATAAAACTTAGGCATCTTTGTGATGAAAACATGACTTTTTTTTAAGATTGATTGCTGTATTAGCCTAACACGGGTTTGAAGAAGCCAGATTCCTCTTAATTTTGTAAAAAGGGTTTGAATCTAGTTCTTTTAAATGCATGTAATCAAGGAATGAACAAATACTTTATTTTCAAAAGGAAAAAAAAAACAAATACAAATCAGAGATAAAATTTTAGAGTTAGGGATCACCTAGCCCAATATTTTGTTTCATAGACAAGAACAGAGGTCCATACCTCTCTTATCAGCAGTATCTTCATTGAACAGCACTGTAGTTAGCTAATTTTTTATCTGAGGCAAGAATAGAAACCACTCCTCATCTTAATGGCATGACCTGCTTGATATATATTTTATTTTTGTGTGTGCCTCAGTTTTGTGAACTCGAAGGTCAGTTTATTACCAGAGAATTAGAGACATACTCTTTGGAGACTTTCTTGGGGGTAGGATCTTACTGTGTAGGGCACACAGAGCACATAGGGTACACACTAAGTATCCCCCACTACCGCTTTCCCCCAGTTGCCTCTGGGATTTTCTAGACCCTTGTTTCCCTCTCAAATAATGGTTTGATATACATTAAAGTTAGAACTATGATATAGTTTAAAAATAAAATAATTTAATATCAAACCAGTGACATAAAGGTCTACACAGTCTAGCACAGTGGAAAAAGCATGATATTTGGGGACTTGAATGAAGGAAGCCAGAGAAGACAGGACGCAGAGACGAGGATAAAGAGAGAGAGAGCATTCTAGGCATAGGTGATGGCAGGTGAAGGTGCTCAGAGTGTGGAGATTCAATGCCTTGGGAGAGGAACAAGAAAGAGGCCAATGTCACTGAATCATAGAGTACATGGAGAAAGAGTGAATTATAAAAAGACTGGAAAGGTAGGAAGGGGTCTGGCTATGAAGGGCCAAAGAAAAGATTTTATGTTTGATCTCCAGCAGTTATAGGGAGCCAGTGGGGTTTATTGAGAACGAGTGTGACCAAGGTTAAACCCACAAGTCTGCTAATTGAGACTTATATGATGCTGATTGTTGATAATAATAATCCCAATAATTGATACTTTTTAAGATTTGCAAGGAATTTTACATAAAATTATCTCATTTTGTTCTCACAGTAACCCTGGGAGGTAGATATAATTATATCCCCATTTTTCAGATAAAGAAACTGAGACAGATCGATTGAATGACTTGCCCCAGGTTACACAGTTAGTAATAACCTGAAGCAGATTCAGGCTCAATTTCAAGTTCAGCACTCTATCCATTAGGCTATCTAGCTGCCTCAGTTTCCTCCTCTATAAAATGAAAGAGTTCAGCTAAATGACTTGGAAATCTCCTTTCTAGCTCTAGGTTTATGATGTTATTATCCAGTGCTGTAAATTATGTCCTGCACAATAAAATGTAGGCAGATTTTAGGTATCCAGTGTGTGAGCACCACATGCACCTTTCCCCATCTCTATTGTCTCGATTCTCACTTATCTAACCATTCTCTTGCCTCTTAGAAGAAAGTCTCATTTATTTGAACCTTAAGAAACCTTGGTTCTGAATTAAGGTCAGATTGGATTTTTGAGAGAAAGGTTTAATTATTATTATTTTTAAAAAACCCTATAGCTTCTCTCCACCCCAATGAGACTTCCTTAAGCTCAGTGTATGTTTCCCAAACCTAAAAATAATCAAAGAAGGCTTAGATGAGAATTAGGCAGTGGATTGAACAAGAAATTCAATACTTTTGCTGCCTATTTACTACTTAAAATTCTTTTTTCCTTGGGAATTTGGGTTTACAAAGAATGAAGTATGTTTGCTACAGGCTGATTTTGGGTCCTCTGATCACTTTTTTGAACAGAATATTGAGAGATGAGATGTATGGGGAAGATATGTGCAGGGGAAGGGGAGGATTATGAGAATGTGTGGGCAAATGACAAAGGAAATGCTGTGAAAGCAAGAGTAAAATCTCTTGCTAACCTGGAGAGTTCCAGAAAGCTACTTTGGTTAAGCATCAGTTTGTAGATTTGACACTAGGGGGCAGCCAAAGTACATCTCTTTCTCTCCCCTCCTAGCATTTCAATGCTGTCTTTACAGTTATATAGAGCTGGAAAAGACCTCAGAAATCACTTGATCCAGCCCTAAGAAAGTCAGGCTCAGAGAGAAAAAGAAAGGGGTCCACAGGTTGCATAGTGAGCTATGATTAATCCTAGAGCTGACTCCTAAATGCTAGCTTTTGCCAGTTTTTCTTCACAAGAAACCCATTTTCAGTGTGTTAGGGGATGTCAGTGCATCACGCTGACATCAAGGCCTTTGTTCCAGTACTAGATATTCCAGTTTCTGCCCTGTGAATCTTTGGCAAGTTGTTTTACTTCTCTTATCCTCTGTTACACCATTTATGAAACAAGGGGATTGTAATTGGTAAACTCTAAGGCTCTTTCCGGCTTTAACTATATAATCCAATGAATGTGTCGTGTAAATTAAGGCATATGTGGAAGTCCAAGTGGCTTCTGTAAGAAACTGTTCACCTTTCACATTTAAGCTTCTCAAAGAAGTGTCTGCCTTTCTTTTAATTTCTTTCTAACAATAAATCTCAACCTGGAATCTAAAAGAGAAAAACAAAAAGTCCTGGAATAAATATTTTAGTATCAGTTGGACATTTCTTTTCTTAAAATCATATTTTATCTTTCCTAATTACAAGTAAAAGCAGTTTTTAACATTAGTTTATTAGAATTTTAAGTTCCAGATTTTCTCTCTCCCTTTCTCCTCTTCTTTTTCCCTGAGATAACAAGCAATTTGTTATAGGTTATACATGGGCAACATGCAAAACATTTTCATATTAGTCATGCTATAAAAGAAAACACAGACCAAAAGAAAAAAAAAGAAAGAAAGAAACAAATCCAAACACACAAAAAAAATAAAGTTTAAAAAAATAAAAGAAAACAGAGGCAAAACTAGGGAAACTTCAGTGCTAATCTTTAGTGCCATGGAAGTCCTATTTTTCTAGTGCCTCACTGTGGCATGGAAGTGATGCTGGATTATTAAACACTATGCCAGACTACTGCCTGTTCTGACAGATTTTACAAAGATAAAAAGGCTTTCAGTATGCCCTGGAGGTAGACTAGTTGCCATCTGAGGACCAGAGAAGCTGAATAGGGAAACCTTTATCACTTGTTGATTGACCACTGATGGTGGATTCTTTGGAAGGGTGACCCATACCCTTTTTAATACCCTCTTTCAGTACCTTCATTTCCCCTGTGGGAAGAAGCTTCCTGCACCCTTATGCCCTCATTGGATCCTTTTCTCCCCTCAGCAAATCCAATATTAGCTATTATGGTTACCCTATGATAATTTTCTTCTTTGGCTGAGGCCTCTGATTTCCTTAGCGTGCTGTGAAAACTTCCACGGTTGTATATTCTCCTCTCATCTGAACGTAAAGTCTCAGGGAATTGTCTGGAGGTATAGAAAGATTAAGTGATTTAGGGTTATATGACCAATATGAGCCAGAGCCTTGGTCCTTATTCTAAGGCTATTCACTGTGCTAGGCTGTATACCTCATAATATCCACATAAGATGCTTAATAAATGCTTGTTGGATTGGATTGGAATTTATGTATATATATAGGCAGGGCAATAAGGGTTAAATGACTTGCCCAGGGTCACACAGCTAGTAAGTGTCAAGTGTCTGAAGTCAGATTTGAACTCAGGTCCTCCTGAATCCAAGGCTGGTGCTTTATCCATTGCTCCACCTAGCTGCCCCCTGTATTTATCTCTAAATGACTTATCTAGGATCACACAGCAAGTATATATGAAAAGTAGTAGGACCTTAACCCAGATATTTCTGAGTCCTGACTACACACTAGGCCAGATTTTCCCCCCAGATAATTCATATTATGATGTAAATGATTATATCAGTGGCTTAATGTGCTTTTTTAAAACTCCTGGCAGAGATTTTTGCATTTTAGTAGGAGGGACAATCTCTTAATCCAAAAGAGTTATTGTTTATTGGTAGATATGGGAGATATACGGAAAGCAAGGCCCTTCTGGCCCCTCTAAATCATACTGCATAGGTAGTTGTATAATTCGCTTTATCAGTAAGGTTTACACCAAACCTAAAACAGGTATTAAAAATCCTGGAAGGGACTCCCTAACTTACCTCAAGAAAGTCAATAAAAATGCCCATTATTGCTCTATTCAGTTAGCCATTTATGAATGTGCTTTGAGCCTGTTACAGCTTCCTTCTTTCAGGCCTTGACTGTCTTTGGGCTCTGTCATGTTTTTGACCTTGGAAGCACGTGTGTGTGTGTGTGTGTGTGTGTGTGTGTGTGTGTGTGTGTGTAAACTATTGAAGAAGAGATATAATGCTCAATTGTCAACAGCCTTGTGGAATGCTGAAAGAGCCTAACTCTAGGGATTTTCAAGTCAGAGGCTTGGAAGAGGGAAGATCAATTCATTCTACCATTGATCAGTTGAACCTTCTAGACTGGTTCCCCAGCAGGAGGTCCCCTTACTCAGCCGCTTTTTAGTCCAGCAAAGAACCCTTTAGTGCTTAGCTCAGCCTGAAGCAGCCTCAGCTTTTCTGCTTTCTGTCTCTGACTTATTTTGGAGACTTTTCCACTTTCATAATAATGGCATACCTACTGTGATTTCTCTCCAATGCAAGTGATGAACTATACTCCCAGAAACACATCAAGGGGCAGAATAACAGCTAGCAAATGGGTATTACTAAAGGTAGTATATTGAGCTATGATGCAGCCTTTCTTTGTTTCTTAAATCCAACTTACAAGTTCCCAGAGTTACAGGCAAATCGACAATAAACTAATCCACTTTCACTATAGAAAATATAAGCAATATTATAGAAGCAATTTAAGCAATAAATTCCCCATGTGCTCTCCATGTCTTATATTATTGTAGTTGAGTATGGACATTTTTAGGGCTCTGAAATGAACTTAGAGATCATTTATGCCCACTCCTTTCATTTTCATGGGATCATTGGATCACTCATAGACCTAGAGCTAAAGGGAACCGTTGAGGTCTATGTTCCTTGATTGATTGATGGAGGAACTGATCCCCAGGGAGATTAAGTATTTTTCTTTCTGTACAAATACTATGGGACTATATGGGGGATCCAAATATCTTAAATCCTCCTACCCCCTCATTTTATAGATGAGGAAATTGAGGCCCAGGTAGGTTTTTATTTACCCAAGGTCACTCAGGCGGGCAGCTGGGTGGCATAGTTGATAGAGTACTGGGCCTGGAGTCAGGAAGATTCATTAACCCAAGTTAAAATCTGTCCTTAGACACTTACTAGCTGTGTGACCCTAGGTAAGTCACTTAACCCTTTTTGTCTCAGTTCCTCATTTGTAAAATGAGCTGGAGAAGTAAATGGCAAACCACTCCAGTATTTTTGCCAAGAAAACCCCAAATGGTGTCATGAAGAGTCAGAACAACA
Source organism: Dromiciops gliroides (assembly GCF_019393635.1). Classification (NCBI taxonomy): domain Eukaryota; kingdom Metazoa; phylum Chordata; class Mammalia; order Microbiotheria; family Microbiotheriidae; genus Dromiciops; species Dromiciops gliroides. Next base: position 227,767,965 of record NC_057862.1, on the reverse strand, counting down.
ACAGCACTCAGGTAGAAAGTAACAGAGTTGGGATTTAAACTCAGGTCCTGTGACTTTTATTTGATTATGTTCTATTTTTAAAAAAGCCTCAATGAACCAATGCAACCAGCTTAATGTGCTTAATGATATTTTAATTTATTTTAGAGTATGGAGAAGCATAATCATTTTCCAGTCACTCCCTGAAAATCCCTATCAAGATTCATTGTTCCTTCTTTGTAATTCACTTTGCCTCTTTTATGGTCATCGTTAGAGTACCCTCCATTCTTGTGGTTCTTGTTCTCTGCCTTGCTTTGTATAATTTCACATAAATCTTTAGAAATTGTTTGTATACCTCGTATCCATCAGCCTTAATTACATTTCAGGAGTGTGTTGGAGCCAGCTCAAATTGGCTCCCAAGAGCCAATTGTTAAATTTTCATTGTGAGCATTTATACCTTGGGAATTGGCAAACATCTATGAATCAGGGATTGATTTATTATTTTGTTTATTGTCTAGACTTAAGAAAGTGATTGAGAAAAACATTAACATTTAACTTAAAAGTGTGTCATGTGTACATACCTTCTCCCCCCTCCCCCAAGCTGGTAGTTAAACATTTACCAGCTCATCTCTGATTATAGTCCTTCAGTACAGTATTGCATCAAAATGTATTTAGCCACACCTTTGTTGCTGGATATTTAAGTAGTTTCAAGGGTTAAATTTTTTTTTTATTAAATGTAAGAATGTTTGCTTTGATAGCCCTCCTGAGTTAAATTTTTTTCTTCTTAATATTTTACTTTTCCCCCAATTACATATATCATTTTCTTTCTTCCTTCCTTCCTTCCTTCCTTCCTTCCTTCCTTCCTTCCTTCCTTCCTTCCTTCCTTCCTTCCTTTCTTCCTTTCTTCCTTTCTTTCTTTCTTTCTTTCTTTCTTTCTTTCTTTCTTTCTTTCTTTCTTTCTTTCTTTCTTTCTTTCTTTCTTTCTTCCTTCCTTCCTTCCTTCCTTCCTTCCTTCCTTCCTTCCTTCCTTCCTTCCTTCCTTCCTTCCTTCCTTCCTTCCTTCCTTCCTTCCTTTCTTTCTTTCTTTCTTTCTTTCTTTCTTTCTTTCTTTCTTTCTTTCTTTCTTTTTTGTTTTTTTAAGTGAGGCAATTGGGGTTAAGTGACTTGCCCAGGGTCACACAGTTAGTAAGTGTTAAGTGTCTGAGGCCGGATTTGGACTCAGGTACTCCTGACTCCAGGGCTGGTGCTCTATCTACTGTGCCACCTAGCTGCCCCATATATCATTTTCAACATTAATTTTTATAAGATTTTGAGTTCCAAATTTTTCTTTCTCTCTTCCTTCTCTCCTGCTCCCCAAGACAGCAAGCAATCACATAAAGGTATTATATGTACAACCATGTTAAATGTGTTTCCACATTCCTCCTCACTTTAAAAAAAATAAAATATTCAGGATATAGTCTCAGCAATGGGAATGAGAATAAGAATATCGCATCAAAGGGTATTATTTCTTGGGATAACTTTTTCTGTGTAATTTTCCTCTATCTACTCTGTTCATCACTGAAACAGTGATCATTTCTATACAGATGATTCTCAGATCTACAAATCCAGCCCTTGTCTCTTTCCTGAGCTTCAGTTCCACATTAGCAGCTGTCTATTTGCTATTTTGAACTGGGTGTTTCATGTGTCTCTAAAACTCATCACTTCCAAAATAGAACTCATTATCTTCTCCCTTTACTCACCCCCCACCCCCATTCACTCCTCTTTCTGAACTTTCTTATTTCTTTTGAGAGCACTAGCATTCTTTTAGTCACTCTAGTCCACAACCTGAGTCATCCCTGACTTCACTCTCTTTCCCTCACCATCAGTATCCAATTGGTTGCCATATTTCTTACATCTGTCCCTTTCTCTCCACTCATGTGACCATCAGCCTACTTTGGTCCCTCATCATCTCTCACCTGAACTATTGCAATAGACTCTTTGTTTTTGTTTTTGTGGGGCAATGGGGGTTAAGTGACTTGCCCAAGGTCACATAGCTAGTAAGTGTCAAGTGTCTGAGGCTAGAATTGAACTCAGGTTCTCCTGAATCCAGGGCTGGTGCTTTGTCCACTGCGCCACCTAGCTGCCCTGCAATCAACTCTTAATTAGTCTCTCTGCTTCAAGTTTTCCCCCTCTTCAGTCCATCCTTCAAAATTCCGAAAGCTCAGGTTGACCATGTTACTCTTCTGTTTAAGAAACTCCAGTGGCTCCCTATTACTTCTAGAATCAAGCACGAATTCCTCTGTTTGGCATTTAAAGTCTTTTACAACCTACCTGCTCATTCTTTTACATTTTATGGTTCTGCCAAATTGGCTTTCTTGCTGTTCCTCAAAAAAAAAAAAATAAAGTCATTCCACCTCCCTTCTTCATGCCTCTGCGCAGGCTGACCCCAGGCCTGGAATGTATTCCCTTATCTCCACCTCTTACAATTCATGGTTTTCTTCAAAGCTCAGTCAGATGCCACCTTTTACATCACACCTTTCATGATTTCTTTGCTTCTAGATTTTCCCCTGCAAAAGTATGTTGCATTCATTTTTCATGTTGTTTGTTGTTGTTCAGTTGTTTTTCAGTCATGTCCAACTCTTTGTTGGGGTTTTCTTAGCAAAGATACTAGAGTGGTTTGCTGTTTCTTTTTCCTGTACATATACATGTTGTCTTCTCCAATATAATATAAGTTTCTTGTGGGATAGAGATTTCTGTTTGTCTGTTTGATTTTTGCGGGGCAATGAGGGTTAAGTGACTTGCCCAGGGTCACACAGCTAGTAAGTGTCAAGTATCTGAGGCCAGATTTGAACTCAGGTCTTCCTGAATACAGGGCCAGTACATTATCCACTGCACCACCTAGCTGCCCCACTGTCTGTTTTTTGTTTTTGCCTTTGTATCCTCAATGGCTAGTATAATGGCTGGTCCAAGGACCTGAACCCCAAAGAGATGAAGTATTTTTTCTTTCTGTATGAATATATCACATATGAATTCAAACATCTTACAGTTTAGAAAGGACATTAGCACAGGTTTTTTTTCCCCCTCTAATGCTAGATACAGGCTAACAATTGCTGAATATAGAGAGGTAATCATACTCTTTAGGCTGAACAGTAAACAGTAATATAGGTTTTAGGGTCATTATAGTCTAACCTTGACTTTTGTCTTGGGCTCATGACTTCAGAAGTGGGATCTATGACAGTTACAAAAACTTTCAGTATTATGTTTTATAAGTACTGATAAATTTCCCAGGGTGGAAATGATAAAAAAAAAATATACCCATAATCCAAAGGGCTAGCCATTTTTAATACTTTAAATATGCCTATGTATTAAAAAAAGGGGTAGCTAGGTGGTGCAATGGATAGAGCACTGGCCCTGAAATTGGGAGGACCTGAGTTCAAATCTTACCGCGGACACTTACTAACTGTGTGACTCTGGGAAAGTCACTTAACCCCAATTGCCTTAAACATCTGGGCCATCTCCAGTTGTCCTGATACATGTTTTGCCACTGAACCCAGATGTCTCTGGAGGAGAAAATGAGGTTGGTGACCTTGCTCAGCCCTCTCTCACTTAAATCCAATTCACTACAAGTCATGACATCACCTCCTGATGTCATGGTCCTCTTTGAGAATGGGGGACAAACAACAGCAACAATATATTAAATATCTCACTTTTATGAAACACTTTAGAAAACACTTTCCTTATATTTATGAGGTAGGTGGTTTAGCATTATTATCCTCATTGAAAAATAAGGAAACAGAGACAAAGAAAGACTAGATAACTTGTTCATGGATAAATATACATGCATGGCTATATGTAATAGTAATAATAACTAAGATTAATATTTTTAAGTTTGCAAAATACTTTGTAAGCATTATCTCATTTGAACTTCACAAAAACCCTCTGACAAAGGTCCCACAGACATTATTACCTTTGTTTTTACAGATAAGGAAACTGACACTTAGGGAGATTAAATTACTTCCCCTTGGTTGCATATCTAGTGCATGTTGGAGGTGAGATTTTTCAGATTCTAAATCCAGCACTCTATCCAACAAGCGATGTTATTGGATGTAGAATTGAAAACATAAGTTTTCTAGATCTGGGTTCAAACCTCTTTGCACTATAATACACTCTTTCATTTTGAAAATTGAACATATAAACAAACAGATGTAGGATTGAATTCCATCTCTAGTCTTCTTATGCTTTCTTGTTATATTGGAAAGGGTGAGGCAAAAAAAAAAAGTCAGTTAGAAGAGTTTTATGAAATAAGAACATTATAAGCTTTTCTTGAGTTAGTTAGAACTACTTATTGCAAAGTTACCCAGTGCATATAAAATTTCTTTACTTAAACTAGGCTAATTAGAGGTTTTATATATGAAGCCTTCCAATGGACAGGCTCTAGAATTTCAACCACCAGAGGGCAGCATAACCACAACATGTTGGAACTGAAGCTCTTTTCTGGACACATAACTCTTTGTTTTGTGTCCAGCACTATTCCCATGATGTAAGTTTTAATATAATATTCAGAGACCTAAATCGATTAGTACAGAATAAAGGAGAAAAAGATTTTATCCTCCAGCCTTTCCTTCAGCCACAGGTTGATAAGCATAAACAGTTAAATCTTATTTTGAACATTCTGGGGACACTTGAAATTAGTTAATGGCCATATGCCTTCATATTTAGCAAGATCTCAGAGCTCAATATAATGCAGCCTTTGGCTCTGAACTAGCCAAGACTGTTGAGTCTGAAAATTACCTTGGGAATCTCATCGAATCAATCTACAATTTCAGATTTCCAGAATTTATGGCAGAACTCACTCTTCCCTGCAGCAACTTTCAGATTTTGGATCCTGAACTGACAACTTCAAAATGTTGAAAAAGTAACTTAGAAAAGAGAGAAGCAAGATATTTTTAAACATTATGGCAAAGTATAACCATTCCTGCTCTTATGATAGGAACATAATCCCATGTACATTATAACTCCTAGTTCTTGTTGGAGCCACCCAGACCCTAAACCTCAACATGCTAGTGTGCCATTATGGCTAAGCAAGTAGTGAGGAATATTTATCCCAATTAACAGATATTCTTATCTCATTTATAAAATAATGATAATGTCAGAGGCTTTGGAATATAACCGAATGATAAATTTGCAGACCCTTTGCTCTAGGCTAACCTCTGGTAGAAAACTACTTTGTTAATTAATGGGGAAGTATTTTATACAGATAGAATTAGCCATTTATTTCTTTAAAATACAACAAAAATAAAGATTAGGTATAATATCATTAGTTTGATGCCTTAGGACCCTTGATAAAAAAAAAAAAAGAAATAAAGGACAATAGTTATCTCCCAGCTTTGGGACCTTAGACTCATCACTTCACGTCTAGTACTGATATTTTGTAATTCTATACTTCTGATCTAAATGTGGGATAATGGGAAAGTTTAGGTGGGAAGAGTGTGCTCTATTATTAAAAAACAGGGGAAAGTAAGAAATGATGCATTTACTAGGTAGGGCCACAGGATGTCACACAACTCCATCCAATTGCTGTTTACTGAATTCTACGTAGAGAACTGTGTAATGATCATAGATCTAAAATAGAAGTTCTTCACTTTTTGTGTGTGTCATGGATCCACTTGGCAGTCCAGTGAAGCTTATGACCCCTTTTCAGAATAATGTTTTAAAATTAATGAAATACATAGGATTACCAAGGAAACTAGTTATACTGAAACATAATCAAAATATTTACAAACTAACCAGCTCATAAATTCCAGGTTAAAAACTTCTAAAGGCGTCAGAGCCAGAAAAGATCTCAGAGTTATAAATGAGGAAACAAGGGTCCAGAAAGATTTAATCCAAGGTCAGAAAGTAGTAGATGTCAAAAATTAATTTGTGGGGCAGCTAGGTGGCACAGTGGATAGAGCCCTGGATTCAGGAGTACTTGAGTTCAAATTCGGCCTCAGACACTTAACACTTACTAGCTGTGTGACCCTGGGCAAGTCACTTAACCCCAGTTGCCCTGCAAAAAAAAAAATTAATTTGAACTTAAGTCCTTTGACTCTAGATCCTGAGTTTTTACAATTGTGCCATGCTACTGGGTTCTCTTAAAAACTGGAGATCTCTTTGAGATGGCAGAAAAATCCTAACAAATTCAAGAAGACAAAAATAAAATCACATTCATTATTATATTATTTAAAATAGACCACAGTTCAATTTGCTCCTGACATAATCCATTGAAAAATCAATCAAGGAGCATTTTTGAAGAGGTAGCGAGGTTGTTAAGTGGATAAAGTGCTAAGCCTGGAGTAAGAAGACCTAAGTTTGAATCCTGTCTCAGATACTAATCAGCTGTGTGACCCTGAGAAAGTCATTTAACCTCTGTCTGCCTCAATTCCCTAACTGTAAAGCACCAAAATTATTGTGTTGTGAGGATCAACGATTGTGGGTTTTTTTTTGTTTTTGTTTTTGTTTTGCAGGCTAATAAGGGTTAAGTGACTTGCCCAGGGTCACACAGCTAGTAAGTGTCAAGTGTCTGAGGCCAGATTTGAACTCAGATCCTCCTGAATCCAGGGCCAGTGCTTTATCTACTGTACCACCTAGCTGCCCCGATTGTGTTTAATAAGTGCTTATTCTCTTTTCCCTAATACAAGCCAGGCACTATCCAAGGCACTGGGAATGCAAAAAAATGAAACAATAGCTCCTTCAAGGAATGTACATTCTGTCAGAGGAGAGAAAATATACACCTATATATTATATGAGTATATAAACTAAATACAATGTAATATTTTTGGGGGGGCACTAGCAGATAGGGAGATTGAGAAAGTCTTCATGTAGAAGAAGCTACTTGAGTTTTGATAGAAATTAAGGATTTTAAGAGGAAGAAGTGAGAAGGGAACATGTCAGAGGTATGGGGGCAAAGGCACAGAGACGGTTAACTTGCAGCACAAGGTCTAGTTTGGTTCCCGAACACCAAAGCTATAAGGAATTTCTCTGTATTTACTGAATATCTAACTGAGACTCACAGATGAAAGCTAATGAAACAATACAGGATTTATATTAGGGATTAGAGCAGGCTTTACCTGATTAGAAAGAGAAACGGATTAATTCAAGTAGTAAGAGAGGGCACAGGAAAAGAGGGCCTGCATGGGAACAAAACAGGGCAAAAAGGTAGTTAGGAGCTTTTGGAGATATGTAACCCTTCTGTTAATGATGCACGGTAGCTTCCTCTTGGGCACTAGCACTCCCCCATTTATAACTGTAAAGGCATTTCTTCATTTACTTCTTTAGACTAATTACACCAATTTGACATTTCATATTTAGCTTTTTCTGAGCCATAAGAGTCTGACACAAGGCAGTATCAGAAATTCTCATGAACCGGAGTGATCTGGTTTACCATGGGGTGTATTTTACTCCCCTGGCTCATAACTCTCAGGACCAGACACCACCAAGTATATTGATACCAACTACACCACAGTATCAAAGAAGTTGATTCCAGTGCTTAGCACAATGCCTGGCACATAGTAGGTACTTAATAAATATTTGAGCACTTGACTTATAGTGAAAGTGTAGAAAATTCTTGCATATAAAATAAAAATCCCAAATGAGAGGGGCAGCTAGATGGCGCAGTGGATAGAGCACTGGCCCTGGAGTCAGGAGTACCTGAGTTCAAATCCGGCCTCAGACACTTAAAACTTACTAGCTGTGTGACCCTGGGCAAGTCACTTAACCCCAATTGCCTCACTAAAAAAAAAAAAAATCCCAAATGAGAAACTGTCTTGCAAACATCTGTGTAAATCCAGGACTTGCATTTTGTGTGTGTGTGTGTGTGTGTGTGTGTGTGTGTGTGTGTTCCCAGAGCTTAACACAGTGCCTGGATCATAGTAGGCACTTAAATACTTTTTGCCTTGACTTGCTAATTTTTCTGCAGATGACTTTGGGTGCTGTCTCCTAGGTGGCTTCAGTGATTCCTTTGAAGGTTATTTTGCTCATAAAGTTGCGAGAATTTAATGAGATAACAAATGTAAACTGTTTTGCCAACCTTAAAAGCATTATATACATGCTAGCTATAATTATTAGGCAACTAGTTGGCAGTCCTGGGACTGGAGACCCGAATTCTAATCCATCCTCACACTTACATGTGCAAATCACTTAACTTGCCTGCTTCAGATTTTTCAACTTACAACGGTGATAATAATAGAACCTAATTCACAAGATTGTTATGAGGATCAATTGAGTTATAATTGGAAAGTGCCTAGCACTGTGTCTGGCATATAGTAGGTGTTAAAAAAAATGATTGTTGCCTTCCTTCCTTTCTTCTCCCAGAAGCAATTGAACTTGGCTGTCTCTTACTCACAAACCTAATTTTGGGGTGGTGTTGGTAGAGGACTCCCATCTAGATTTTCCCCTAATCTCTTTTCTATGGGTAAAACTATTTTCTGTAAGTGGGAATAACCTTTTTAATTGGAGGAAAAACAACTTTTTGTCTTCTTGTTTACCAGAGGACACAGTTTCCCCGACAATACCATAGTGCACAGTGTTCTGCTTACTAACATAACTGCTCATCAACCTCTGGCACAAAATAGTTTTTCCAAGATTGGAGTCTCATTTGTTCTTCCTTTTTAGCAGAGTCTTCTTTATAAATTCCAGCATCAGATATAGTAACTACAAATCTTGGCATCCTTACCCCCACTGATCCCTGAGAGAGTCATCTTCCTCCCAGAGAACATTCCCATTTGTTCAAGAGCAAACAAAGTATCCAAACTACTTTCCAATTAACTCTTTTAAGCATCTGGGTTGCATTATTCAGTTCATGTGATCATAGTTTTAGAGTTGGGAGGGAAGGATTTTAAAGCTTTTTAATGGGAGAGGAAATGAATACCCAGAGGGATTAAGAAATTGCCCAAGGTAGTGACAGTGGCACGATTTGAACTCAGATTGTCTGTCTTCAAAGCCTATGCTCTTTCCAATGTAACACTGCCTCTCCGATTTCTGTGAACTACCAGCCCTCTTGAGGTGGGGGCTGTGCTCCTAGTAGTCTTCAGCCATCTGGATGACTGACAATCATATATTCTCTCCCAAGTCATTCAGTGGGAAAGAGAAAAGGGAGAAACATCCCAGCACCTGCTATAATATAGAACACAGGAGCCAGTTGGAAAAGACTGATGAACTGATGTCCAATTTCTCTTTTAGCTGAATGAACATTCCTCCTATTATGGAATTCTATGTATGCAAGGCCTTGTGTTTTGGGCCCAAACCCATATGCTGTAAAACTTCTTAACTCTTCAGCTGCCATCAGAGCAATTCCATACCACCAGAAAGCACTTTTGAATAATAGTTTTTGGGGTTTTTTTTTGATTTGTCAATTAAAGGAGAAAATATTTCTATGTATTGATGGATGTGCTGGCTTTTAGATTTCCTGGAACTTCCAGTAATTCACCAAAGAGCTAAGCTTAGTTCTTATAGTGTTATACCTCATATATAATGTGAAGCTTTCATTTAGGGCAGCCAAGGATTCTGGGAGGTAGAGATACGATCAAGTGTTTCTTTACTGAATGTGAGGCAAGGAATGCTCTTGGGGCTAAGACCCTATCATCTTCCTTCTTTCTCCTTCAGCAGCATGCTGGGTTACCTACTATGGTGTAAAGAATATTGTATCTATGATGAGGAAATCTAGGTTTGAATTCTGCCTCAGATACTTATAATAACTGTGACCATAAGCAAGCCACTTGTACCCCAGTTTCCTCATCTGCAAAATAGGGAGAGTATATACTTGCATTGCCTAAATCACAGGATTGTTGTGTTTAAAGTGCTCATACACACATAGATGTATATGTTTATGTGTATAATATATGTACAAATAAGATTTAAAAAAATTTTATTTTATTTTTGATTTATTATTATCATTAAACCTTCTCTGGGGGTTTTATGGAAAGTTATAGATAAGAATAGGGCAGGACAGCACCATGATTAGAAGGGATGAGTGATCACTAATCTTGCTCTAATACAGGAAGTTCCCATGATGAATATGCTAGGGATCCCTCAATGTTGTGGATGAATTTCCATGTAGGAGATTGGGTCATATTTCAAATTGTAGAATTTTCAGAACTTGAAGAGACTACAGAGACCATCTAGCATAGCCTCATTTTGGGGGAGGGGACTAAATCTATGATTTCATTGGTTTAGAGCAATCTCAGTGCACAATCCCCCTTTTACCAACATAAATTGTCCCTGCAACCTGTATTCTTAGAGGGTTGCCTGGGTCAGAAGAGGTTTAGTGACTTGCCAAAAAATGTCACACAACCAGTATTGGTCAGAGGCTAGGCTTGAACCCACCTCTTCCTGACTCCCTGCTCCATCTTCCTGCTGATAGTTGAGCCTTTTGCTTTTAGTGATGTATAAAAGTGCTTTTCTATGAAGAAAAATGGTCATATTAATTGGTTAAAAAAGATATCATTGATGAAAAATTTGATGCATAAAATAGGGAAAGTTTTGTTTTAGTAAAAACTACTAAAATATGCATGTAAAAAGCATAGTTTTTGGATGCAATTTAAGCAGTATGGGGCATAACATAAAATATGGTATATATATGTATATGTGCCTATATGCATATAAAATGCTTAAATCATTATAAAGGATATAGAGTTGTGTTTACTTACATACGAACAGTTTGATGGTTTAAATTAGGGTCAGAGAAAGAAATTTTGTTTATTTAAAAACTTACACATTGTAATTATAAAGAAACATGATTCCAAGGAGGACAATTTCAATATGATAAGGAAGAGGACAGTTTGAACAATTGAGAACATTACTGGACTGTACAATCTCAGCTCATTTGCATATTGCTATTTTAAGGCTGAAGAAGATAAAAGTAAGAAAAATGAGAAATACTATAACTATTTGGAGTTAGAAGGATGTTTAAATAAGGGGTATTGATATCACAGGGGATATTTGGTGGGTTGTTATATCATTAGTGAAAGGTAAGTCAATGAGTACCAGATCACGAGACTGATTTAAGTCATTGAAATAGGCAAGAGGCTGAGGCTGAGTTTGAAGTAGTTATGGCTCTCAGGAGAGGAAGACTCAATAGCGGCTTGAAGGGAGGTTTTGCTGTTTAAAGGAACAAGAAGTAGGAATAGTTAGCTGAGAAGGCTTTATTTACTAGTTCCTGATTGACTGAATGAAGATGACACAGGGGATACCTTATAAGAAAAAAGAGCTTTGGTTCTGTTACCCTCCAGTGCCACCTAGAGTTTAAGAGAGGTAAAGCCCCTCAGTAGTGTCCTTGTTCACAGCTGGGTTATGTAAATAGAAACACATTGGTGAAGATTCAAGAATTAAAGTGAAGAGTTGAGGGACTGTATTCCTTAAGAACCCAAGGGAACTTGAGTGTAACCTTGTGATGGCGGTCCTCCTCTGAGAACCCAGACTTGTCAATGAGAACAGGTTGGAGTGAGCAAGCTAGCCCAAAGAGTGATTAGGTGTCTATATGCTCATGTGAAAGGTGTGAGGTGCTACAGAGTGAGTGTAGACACCTCACCTAAGTGTTACACTCACAAGTATTACAGGTGTTAACACTCACCAAAATTTTTATTATTGTAATTTTATAGAAGAGAAAACTGAAACTCAGACAAGTTAAATGATTTTCTTGGGGTCACATGGTGTTAGAGTTGGCTTTGCACCCAATTCTCTTCTGATTTCTAGTCTTTTTACTACACTTCTAAGTAGGCAGGCTTACCAGGGAATATGGGACCTCTTGTACCCAAAAGGAAGAATTGGATTCCCTGTGCTGGTGGTTACCAACTTGTAGGCTGCACCAAATTACATTGAGTCCTTGAATCCACATGTACACCAAGCATCATTTTAAAAAATCATTGTTTAGCTATAACAAAATATACAATATGGTTCATTATTGGATAGAGATTAGATCTGTGATTTCATTGACACAGTGAACTCTCAGATAAGGAAATACCTTCTACCAATGCAGGCTGGCACCTTCTCTTCAACTTGTAGTCTTAGGCTGGAGTTGCTTGGAGCAATGAGAGATTGAATGTCTTTCCCACAGTCAAACAATCCATACATGTCAGAGGTAGGATCTGAACCTTTGTCTTACTGGCTTCTCATTATCCATTATATCAGTGGTGTCAAACACAAATAGAAATAAGGGCCATTAAACCATATATCTTTGAGGGTCACATATTGACTTAGAAAACCACTCATATTTTTATATCTATATTGTGTTGCTTGAAATTATATGAGGGTGCCATATCCGTGGTTTCTAATATAGTTATTTAGAAATTAGAGGCTATTGCACCAGTTTTGGGCATTAAGCATTTATTAAAGCATATTAAATGTCAGTAAGGAGAGAGAGAGAGCACATGGCTCCGAAAGTTCAGAAGCCCTACATACCTCGGATAGAAAGCGAGAGCCGGAGGGTAGCGTGTGTGTGAGAGAGAGGAGAGAGCACCGAGAGAGAGAGACCCCCCTCTCCAAGGGTTTTTATCCTCTCTCAGGTAGAGGAGGGTCACTGCACATTGATCCAAGTGAATTGGCCAGTAACATTCAAGTCCATTGATTGGCATGACTTGAGGGTGGTCTAGGCAAGTTAACTTCCTTTAGTTAGTCAGGAAGGTCAATCTACATTTCCTTTGCAATTCTACTGACTCTGGGCTGGTTGCCAAACCAGCCAGAGTTCCTCTGTGTGTGTGTGTGTGTGTGTTTGTCTCTGAGTCCCCTCAAGCACCCCATTATTAATAATTTTCTCATAATATATGTATATATGTACGCATACACATATGTGCATATTTATATGTTTATTACTATAGCAACACATTAAAATCATATAGAAACTACATTTTAATTTGGTCTGGGTTGGACTCAGGAGCATTATAGGGCATGTATCCCGAAGGTTGAGTCTTTGACATTTGTGCATTACATCATACTCTATCTCTGATTAATTATAATAAATATGTAAATATCTCTTCTTTAGATGGCATAAGTAGATAGATATTATCTTACACATAAATCTATTCCATTTTTATAATTTATGTAGATGATATTATTAATAAAATACAAATCATTTAAAAGTACTTTCTTACTTTTACATTTGTTTTCTTCTTTAGTGGATGCTAACTACATAAACTAGTTCAGTGGATAGAGTGCTAGCCCTGGAGTCAAGAAGATTCATCTTCCTGAGTTTAAATCAGGCCTCAGACAATTACTAGCTGTGTGATTCTGGGCAAGTCAATTCACTCTGCCTCAGTTTCCTCATCTGTAAAATGAGCTGGAGAAGGAAATGGCAAATCACATCAGTGCCAAGAAAACCCCAAATGGGGTCACAAAGAATCAGACGTGGGGGGCAGCTAGGTGGTGCAGTGGGTAAAGCACTGGCCCTGGATTCAGGAGGACTTTGAGTTCAAATCTGGCCTCAGACACTTCACACTTACTAGCTGTGTGACCCTGGGCAAGTCACTTAACCCTCATTGCCTCACAAAAAATAAAGGTATCAGACATGACTGAAAAATGACTGAACGCTAACAAAAAAACTACATAAACCCACTATAGCCTAGTGGATAAAGCATTGGACTTGGAGTCAGAAAGATCTGGATTAAAGTCCTGTCTCACATAGTTGCTGACTGTGTGAGCTTGGGCAAGTTACTTACCTTAACCAAGTCTCAATTTCCTCATCTATAAAACGGGGATAATAACAGCACCTACTTAAGTAGGTTGTTATGAAGCCAAATGAGTTAATGTTTAGTAAGGCACTTTGTAAACCTTATAACCTTAAAGCAATAGCTGGGAATCACCATAGCAGACTCAACACACCACTATGTTGGGTGGAAGAAGAAGGAATGTAAGCAGGATTCATAATGTGGAGAGCCTTGATTGTCAAACCAAGAGTTTTCCCATCATCTGTAAGGATTAGGGTATTGTTGAAGGGGGAGGTGGTGGTAATACGCAAAACTGTATTTTTGGAACATAAATCTGATAGTAATGTTTAAGGCATATTGGAGGAGGGAGAGATGAGGTAGGGAGGCTAGCTAGAAGGTTATTGCAATAGTTTAAATGTGAAGTGACAGAATTTCAACTATGGTGATAGAAGTGAGAATGTAACAGAAGGGACAGATGTGTGATATATTATGAAGGCATGTGCAAGTCCAGTGGTCATTAATGCTCCAGTGATTTCTTGTAATTGTTACCAGAGGCCTGTGAGTTGGAGGCAATTTAATATATGGACAAAGAAGGCATTGTAATAGAAATGCATATAGTTTGTGAAAGAAAGGGTATGGTAAATCTTATCTTCAGGAAAGGCTGGACTTTCTCTTCCCTATTTTCCAATTTCCATTTTCAGTTCAACTTTATGAAATAATAATAACAATTCTCACAACAGTGATTAAACTAATAAATAACACTGTGCACTAGTGCGTAAGAATGAAGAATGCATATTATAAATAATAATAGTTTATTTATGAAACTCTATTTCCACAATACCTCCTCATTCTGCTAGGAAGGTGCTTGGGGCACTGTATAAGCCATGTATGCGGTTTCATAAACAGGGAATTCCTGAATGTGAATTTTTAAAGAAAATAGGAATTTTATAGTAAAAATAATGGGATATGACTATGGTAGAAGGAGAAGGGAGAAGCACTGTCATTTTTAGTTGCAAATGAAATTAGATCATTTGTAGGTTTAAATCTTTACAAGGTCCTACCCTGGTGCTTCATGGTAGCATTAAAGGTGATTCTGGGTTTTTGAAATAGCAGTGAGGTGCAAGCACAGTCGGCTCCCAGCAATCTAGGAAGGCTTTTAATAGACCAAATATTCTTTCTGAGGGCCAGCATTTTGGCTATGGCTACCCACAAAACAAACAAAAAAACCAAACTAATCTTTAATCCCTCAGCCCCTTTGTGTTTCTACAGCAATCATGCCAGAGTGGTAGAAAAGTGGGGCAGGGGACAGAATGTGGTAAAAATCACAGATCATCTATAAACTTTAACTTGGCTATTGGTACAGTAAATTTGAGTTCACTGTTCAGTGACCAATGAGGGGACATATTGCAGAAGTAAAAGAACTGAAACATATTTCTCTCAACATCCTTGCTACAAATGGAACCAGAGGAAAGAAGGAAGTTACAATTAAATTGGAGGATGGAACTCACTTGTTATCTTGAGAACAGCTAACAAAGGAATTTCTGCATTTGGTTTTATTGAGGAAGCTAAGTGGTATAGTGGATAGAGTGCTGGGTCTGGAATCAGGAAGACCTCAGTTCAAAACCAGCCTTAGATACTTACTAGCTGGTTGATCTTGGGCAAGTCATTTAATCTAAAATGAAGATAATAGCACCTACCTCACAAGGTTGCTGTGTAGATCAAATAAAGATATTTTATAAAACACTTAGTGCATTGCCTGGCACATAGTAAGTGCTATATATATGCTATTACTATTATTGTTGTTGTTGTTTGCACACTGAAAGATGATAAGAAACATTTAAAGGGAATGTGGTCATCTCTTGTTGCAGCTTTATGTTAAGTTTTTGCAAAAAAGTCACTGCTTAAGAAGCAAAATATGTTGTGGAGGATGAGGAGGAAGAGAAATTCTATGAAGACTCTTCAGATTACATTAGCATACACTTAGATACTTGGTGACTTCAATGTAAAGAGGGAACAAAGATGATGAAAACCATATTTGGAAACATGAATCAGGAATAAAGAGAGAATGACCTATGACTTGTAGATTATACAGAAGCTCAGGCTTACCCATCATGAATGCTTTCTTCAAGAATAGAATGGTTAGATGTTGGGCATGGTGAGTACTTGTAATAGCATTTCAAGAAATAAAATTGAATATATTTCGAGGCAGCTAGGTGGCACAGTGGATAGGGCACCGGCCTTGGATTCAGGAGGACCTGAGTTCAAATCCTGCCTCAGACACTTAACACATACTAGCTGTGTGACCCTGGGCAAGTCACTTAACTCCAATTGCCTCACCCCCCCCCCAAAAAAAAAATTGAATATATTTTAAAAGACATGAAATGGATTGCTATTGATATAGTAATTATCCCTGACTCAGCTATTTGTGTAGTTAGATCATCAGTTTGTTAGAACAAAGATTAAAACTGGTGCAAAGCTAAAAGAAAAAATAATAGTGTAAAAAAAGACATGTCATGGAATTAAAACAACTCAACTCTAAACTATTTGAATCAGGTATTAATAATAAAAATGGATAACCAGAGAGAATAAAGGACAAAGTCAGGGAATAGAATAAATAATAATAATATATCAATTAATATAATAATATATTATTTTATTAGATTTATTATATAATAGTCATGTAATGTAAGAAAGGAATATAATAATTCTTACAATGAGGAAGCCAAAAGAGCCTAGGAGCATATTACCAAAACACTTGACTTGCCAAAGAGAGAGAGATAGCACCAAAGGCAAATCTGTAAATCTCACAGTGAAAAATGATGAAAGATTTTGAGCAGATTTAACTCATAAAATAGAAAGAATTTTGTGGGGGGGGTGGTTAGGACTAGTTTAAAGAATGTGAATATGAATGGGATGAACTCACTCATAGAAGAGACTAGCAGATTAGATTAGAAAACAGACTCCAACAATGTATTGTTTACAAGAAACACACATGAAATAAAAAGATATATAGAGTTAAAATATGGAACTGGAGCACAATCTATTATGCTTTAGCAGAAGTAAAAAAGACAGGGGTGGCAATCATGATCTCAGACAAAGTGAAAGAAAATAGATTTCATTAAAACAGATAAATAGGGAAACTCCTTCTATGACACAAATATGGTCCTGATGCCTTGCAAGTAGGTATCAAATATGACCAGAGAGAGTTAAAACAGGAAAAGAAAACTATCAACCAATTTCCTTATTGAATATTGATGCAAAAATTTAATAAAATATTAACATGGAGATTACAGCAACATGTATCAAAAAGATCAGACACGATATCACCAGGCTAGATTTATATCTGAAACACTGGGCTAGTTCAGTATTAGGAAAATAATAAGCATAATTTACCATATCTACAACAAAAACATAAAAATCATATGATCATTTCAATAGATGCAGAAAAATCTTTTGACAGAATACAATACTCATTTTTGTTAAAAGCATTAAAAGCAGAGGAATAAATAGAGCTTTCCTTAAAATAAGTACTAGTATCTATCTAAAATCAAGATCAAGCATTATTTGTAAAGGGAATAAGCTAGACATCTTTCTACAAAGATCAGGGGTGAAGCAAAGATGCCCATTATCACCATTAATGTTCAACATTGTACTAGAAATGCTAGCCTTCTCAAGAAGGCAAGAAAAAGAAACTGAAGGAATATGCAAAGGCAGTGAGGAAACAAAACTTTTTGCAGATGAAATAGTGGTACAAAGGATATAATGGTTTTCTTAGAGGGCTATAGAGAGACAACTAAAAAACTAATAGTTATAAACATTAACTACTGTAGCTAAGTTGTAGGATATAAAACAAACCCACGCAAATAGTGTTCCTGCATATTCACATAGAAAGAAAGAAAAATTCTATTCAAAATAATTACACACCGTCTAAAATATTTGAGAGTCTGCCTGCTCTTCATCTAAAGACAGATCTCAACAATTGGAGTATTAATTGCTCATGAATAGTCTGAGCCAATGTAATAAAATTGACAATATAACCTAAATTAATTAATTTAGTGCCATGCCAAAGAATTACCTTATAGAACTAGAAAAATTAATAACAACATTCTTCTGCAGATACAAAAGGTCAAGAATATCAAGGAAATTAATTAAAAAAAAAGAGATAGGAAAGAAGGGGGCCTAGCAGTATCAGATTGCAAACTATATTGCAAAGCAGTAATCATCAAACAATTTGGTACTGGGTAAGAGATAGAGAAGTTGATCAGTAAAACAGATTAGGTACACAATATACAGAAGTAAATGAGCACAATAACAAAGTATCAGATGAACCTGAGATCTCAGCTATTGGGGCAAGAACTCACCATTTGAGAAATGCATTGCAAAACCTGGGAAGTCTGGAAGAAACCAGGCATAGATCAACATCTCAGACTATTTACCAAGATAAGGTCAGACAAGATGCTTTAAACATTAAGGATATCCTAGCTAATTAGTAAAAGAGGGAAAAATGCATATTAGATCTATGGTTAGGGGAAGAGTTCATGACCAAACAGGAGATAGAGAGGATCATGGGAAGTAAAATGAATAATTTCAATCACATAAAATGAAAAGTTTTTTTGCACAAAACCAGTGCAGCTAAAATAAGAAGAAAAGCAGAAAATGGGAAAAAAATCTTAGCAGCAAATTTTTCTGATAAAGATTGCATTTCTAAAACAAATGGAGAACTGAGTCAAATTTATAAGAATAATAGCTATTCTCCAATTGATAAATGGTCAAAGGATATGAATAGGCAGTTTTCAGGTGAAGAAATCAATGCTATCAAAAGTCACATAAAAAAGTGCTAAATCACTGATAATTAGAGAAATGCAAATTAAAACAACTATGAGGTACGTATCAGGTTGACTAAGATGACAAAAAAAGGAAAATGACAAATGTTTAAGAAGATTTGGGAAAATAGGTATACTAATGTACTTTTGGTGGAGCTATTAACTAGTTCAATCATTCTGGAAAGAAATTTGGAACTCTGCCCCCAAAGTTATAAAATTGGACATAACTTTTGACTCAGCAATACTACCTAGTAGGTCTATACCCTAAAGAGATCAAAGAAAGAGGAAAAAAGATCCATATGTACAAAAATATTTTTAGCAGCTCTTTTTGTGGTGGTAAAAGAATTGGAAACCGAGGAGATGCCCATTAATTAGGGAATGACTGAACAAGTTGTGGTACATTAATGTGGTGGAAGTGGTGTAAGAAATGATGGAGATGGTTTCAGAAAAATTTGGAAAGACCTATATGAACAGATGTAAAGTGAAGTGAGGAGAACCAGCAGAATAATCTACACAGTAATAGCAATCTTGAAAAGATAATCATTCAAAAGACTTATTAACCCTTATCAATACAACGCTTACCAAAAATGCCAAAGGACTCAGGATAAAACATGCTATCCATCTCCAGAGAGAGAGAATTAATGGACTCAGAGTGTAGATTGAAGCACACTTTTTTTTTTTTTTAAGTGAAGCAATTGGGGTTAAGTGACTTGCCCAAGGTCACACAGCTAGTAAGTGTTAAGTGTCTGAGGCCGGATTTAAACTCAGGTACTCCTAACTCCAGGGCCAGTGCTCTATCCACTGTGCCATCTAGCTGCCCCTGAAGCACACTTTTGCTCTTTTATTCCCTTCCTCTATCCTTCCTTCTGTTCCTCCCTCCTTTCTTCCCTCTCCCTCCCTCCCTCCCTCCCTCCCTCCCTCCCTTCCTTCCTTCCTTCCTTCCTTCCTTCCTTCCTTCCTTCCTTCCTTCCTTCCTTCCTTCCTTCCTTCCTTCCTTCCTTCCTTCCTTCCTTCCTTCCTTCCTTCCTTCCTTCCTTCCTTCCCTGATTCCTCTCCTTCTTTCCTGCTATTGTGGAAATTTATTTTGCCTGACTATGCATATTGCTTTCTCAATAAATGGATAAGAGAATCTGGGTAAGTGGGGAAGTTTGGAACTGAAAAAAAAAGAATAAAAATATATCTGCACTTAAAAAATAAATAATTATTTTTTCTATCATTTAAGTTTAGATAATCAACAAAATAATAGATCAAGTCCCAAATTGTAGCATTTGGTGATTTCTGAGTTATAAATGCTCACACTGAAAATTGAACAATTAGTTCTTATGAGCCCATATGAGCTGGCTCCAGCAAAAGTCTCAAGAATTTAAAAAATTCTATCATACAGGGGACAATGGAGAGGTGCATGCTAGATACAAGGAGATTACAACATGTGACAAATAAGGAAGAAGTCCTGGAATGAAGGACATGATCAGGAAAATGTATAAATAAAAAGAAAAAGATTGGCTAGCCTTGTGACAAAAGTTGGAAACCATAAATATACAGCCTGAGTGTTCCACTATTATACTCATTATATTAGGAGAAATCATTCCCTCAGCACATTGGGTGCAGCCTCTGTAGCAAACATATGATTACATATGGACAAGACTTGTATAGGATGGGCTGAGAAAACATCCAAAGTGATGAAATCACAGGTCAGTTTGAGATTTTGAGCATGAATTTATGAAATTAGAATAGTTTGTTCTTAGCCAAAAAACAATGACCTCTGTTAGAAAAAACGATTTCCTTTGGTACCTGTGTGGCTCCCTTCTTCATTCGAAGCAGTACACTCATTAAGCATTACCCATTCCACTCATATGAAGTAGATTGAGAGATAGCTCTACATCTTGTCTTTGAATGCTTCCAGTCTAGTTAGTTATTCCACCTCATTTTATGGAAGAGGAAACTGAGACTGGAGGAATGAGGTGATTTGGCTAAGAAATTGAACTTCTTTAGTATTTTTTTGTGTCTGATGAACATTACATTCATTCTGAATCAGTTTATCTTCATACAACTCATCAGCTAGGCTCATATTCCTATCACTATTTTATAGATGAAAACCCCAAGATGCCAGAAATTTTAAATGAGTAATCTGAATTTCAAAGTTTTCATGACTGTAATTATTCCCACTACTGGGAAAGTATGCTTTTAGGGCTCGAAGAGGCCTTAGAGACCATTCATTTCCATCTAACAATCTTTATTTTACAGAAGAGGAAACTGAGACCATAAGGGGAGAAGTGATTTGGCTAAGAAATGTAATATTTTCATGGCATTTTCTGTTTTCAAAAAGCAATGCACTAACTTTGAATCAGTTCACCCTCCCATAACTCGTGAAGTAGACTCATATTACCATAACTGTTTTATAGCCAAAAATCCCAAGCCACTAGAAAGTTTAAATGAATAATCCAAATCAAAAGTTTTCCTGTTCATGATGCCAAAAAAAGATGAAAACTACCAAATCAAGTCAAAAGTCTAAATGCTTACTTGACGTGACATAAAATATTTATATGTGACAACTTTTCTGGTTTCCTCCATATGTTTCATATTATAGAGACACATCTAAGCTATAAAATCATGTGGTGAATTTGTTATCTAAACACAAGCCTAGCTAAGTGGCCATTAGGTTGGCCACAATTATCTCCTGAGTTTTATGTCCAAGACAACTCATAAAGACCCATCTTCTAAGGCAGAAAGAAGTAGCAATTTGTTCTTGTTGTTCATCCTTTATTCTCAAAGAGGACCAATAACATTATGAGAGTGAATTGGATTTGAGTGAAACAGGACTACACAAAGTCTTCAGCTTTGATCTCTCCTCCAAAGTCATTGGAGTCCAGTAGCAAAGACAAAGGTCAAGATGACCAATGATGGCCTAGGATGCAACTAGCTGGTGCAGTGGATAGAGCACAGAGCTTGGAATCAGAAAGATGCATCTTCCTGAGTTCAAATCTGACCTGAAATACTAACTAGCTGTGTGACCCTGGGCAAATCACTTAACCCTGTTTGCCTCAGTTCCTCATCTGTAAAATGATCTGGAGAAGAAAATAGCAAACCATTTCAGTATCTATCTAGTAGCAGTTTGTTTTGGTAGAGGGAATACCCACATTAATGAAATTGTGGATCCTTAAACTACTGAAATAAGCTATTGTTATTATTCTTGTTGTTATACTTCTTTTTATTTTATTTTTTTGTGGAGCAATGAGAGTTAAGTGACTTGTCCAGGGTCACACAGCTAGTAAGTGTCAAGTGTCTGAGGCCAGATTTGAACTTAAGTGTTCCTGAAACCAGGACCGGTGCTTTATCCACTGTACCACCTAGCTGCCTCCTTGTCGTCATACTTCTGAAACAAATTCTAGCAGTTCCCTCATATTTCCTAATTATAACTGTTGCCTGGTCTTTTGGACAAAACCAACATCAACCTCATTTGTGGTTCAAATGAGATGATAGAGGTAAATTGTTTTGTAAACCTTATAGAGTTAAAGCTTTGTCCTTATATGACATGGATATAGCCTTCTCCATTCTACTGTCTGCTTTCTCAGCAACCATTTTGTGGATGCCATTTGTTGTCATATCTTTGTGCTGGATATCTCTTGCAGCTGTGCCATGGTTGGTTCCATTCTGGTGAATTTGGGTTTTCTGCCTAGTTTCTAGTTGCCACTGTCTGTTACTGATTCTTCTTCTTCTTCTTCTTCTTCTTCTTCTTCTTCTTCTTCTTCTTCTTCTTTTTTTGGTGGGGCAATGAGGGTTAAGTGACTTGCCCAGGGTCAAGTGTCTGATGCCGGATTTGAACTCAGGTCCTCCTGAATCCAGGGCCAGTGCTTTATCCACTGTACCACCTAGCTGCCCCTGATACTGATTCTTGAGAACACAGAAAGGAGCTGCTCTAGGGTCTGCCTTTACTTCTGCTGAGAGCTCAAGGTCAGTAATCTCTGTAGAAGCAAACTTTCCGGCAAGTGTATGTATACCCTCTTTTTTTTTTTCTTTCTGGGAACTCAACTATAAATGGCAAATTAAGCAGTCACTCAGGAAATAAAAAGGATAGATCTGAAGTTAGCAACTCACCAAGGACTTAATTAGACTTGTATTCTGTAAAGATATCAGTTTCATCTAAGCCATTTATTTTGAGAGTCCACCCCGAAGTCTCCTACCAAAATAATTGTACTAACCTGCGTGGATCAACTACCACTCTGAATCAGTAAGAGTAGAATGAATAAATATATGAAAATAATCACAGGATTTAGAACTAGAAGGGACCTTAGAGATAATTTATTCCAACCTCTAATTTTACAGATGATAATAAAACTGGCCAAGATAGGTTAAGATGACTTGCTAAAGGTCATAGAATACAAATGGGAGGTGAGATTAGAGCCTAGTTCCTCTGAGTACAAAACCAGAGCTATTTCCCCTATTACTAAGCCATTGCCCATGAGATTTCTGATTCAAGATTCTCTAATTCAGAATCAATCATAGAGTTGTAGTGGAGGTTGAATTTGCTTAGAGGCCATGCTGGGGAGCTTGTGCTCTTGGAAACTTTTAGTGCCTCCAGGGACACGGTGATTCAGTATTTGGGCTTGCAACAGAGCATGAACTAGGTGGTACAGTGGATAAGAGTATTAGATTAGGAATCATGAAGACCTAAATTCAAATCTGACCTCATACATTTACTGATTGTGTTATTTAACCTCTCTGTACCAGAGTTTCCTCTTCTATAAAATGGGAATAATAATAGCACCTATCTCTTCGATTGTCCTGAGGGTCAAATGAGACAATAGTTGAAAAGTACTTTGGAATTAACAAACATCCTAACTTCATAAAGCAATGTGGTGACCCAGTGCTGGTAGGAGTTGGCATATTGATTTGACATGGAGAACCATGGATGGTCTCTTAATCTATTCTTGCTCCACTCTCTACCGGGGGTAATAGGATGGAGTACTGCTTCAGTTAGTTGAAAGAGGAGAGAGCTTCCAGCTGACTCTTTCTTTCTTTGATTCTTAAGGTCATATCATGTAACTCTGAAAATTCTAATGAAGTCCCTTCCACACCTAGATCATGGTAACCACCTACGTAGCAGCTAGTGCAGTGGGACTTAATGCAAGCTTGCTCTTGGGCCCCAGGCTTCCTTTTTTTGCTTTTGTGCTTGTTCTTTCCTGATCAAAGGTGAATGAGTGTCTATAATAACACAGATGTATCCTGGTTTAAAGACAACCTTATGAGTTGGAGAGGTTCAGAGGTTATGACTACATTGAGTGATGCCGGCCAGTGTCATGGGGAGTTTCTTCTTTGTAGAAGGTAACCACCTAGAAGAAGAGGATTGACCAAAGCCAAACCTACTTCACCATCAGACATTTCTTAGAAGTTGTATGGATACTGTAGAGCTGAGATGAAATGTAAAATGCCTATTAGTCCAGCAAACTGCTTTATGTTCTGATGAGGTTTAAATACAAGCCTTCCACTAGAGTGACAGTAGTTATGTTAAGTTGCTGAATTCAGTTTTAATTGTATTTTAATCTCTTAAAGGGTGCTGTGAGTCTTTTCTCTTTAGCGTGTGTGTGTGTGTGTGTGTGCTTGTGTGTACGCATAGGAATAAAATATATCTGTCTCATCCTTGATTCATATATTCAGATTTTTTTATTACCCCCTTTTGAGCAAAGGCTAGATATTAGCTTATATCTAAGAGGGCAGCTAAGTGGCACAGTGGATTGACGACTGGGCCTGAAGTCAGGAAGACTCATCTTCCTGAGTTCAACTCTGGCCTCAGACACTCATTTGCTGTGTCACCCTGGGCATGGCACTTCATCCTATTTTTCCTCAGTTTACTCATCTATAAAATGAGCTAGAGAAGGAAATGGTAAATCATTCCAGTATCTTTACGAAGAAAATGCCAAATGGGGTCACGAAGGGTCAGATATGACTGAAAAATGACAATGACAAAAAAAAGACTTAAATCATTTGTCCCCAGGCTCCTGAGGTGGGGATTTACTGAATCATAGGATGTGAGAAATGGGAGCTTAGGTCCTTTCTCATTAGAGAAAGGCTCTTCTAGGACTAAACTCAGTTCAGACTGGGAGCCTGGATCCAGGGCACCCTAGCCCCTTTGTCCTGGGAGTAGCTTCTTGTTGTTAGAAAGTTATAGCTATAGGAATTGAAAAGGATATTAGAAGTCTCCTAGTTCAACCTCTTTTTCCATCCATGACACCCTTCTTGAACATCCTTGATTGATTTTTAATCATTCTGTTTAAATATTTCCAGTGACATAAAACTCACTACCTTATAAAGCATTCCATTGCATTTTGGGGCAGGCAGTTTTGATTTTTAACCCTTATTTTGATATCACTTTATTTTGTTTTTACATCAGATTTTCATGTCCAAATATATAAATTCCCATCTCCATTGAACTATTATTTGTAACAATGATTAAAATAAGAAAAATAAGTTCAGTAAAACCAATTGGCAGATTAATGTGGAGAGCTTTAATTATTAGGAATTTTTTCCTAGCAATCAATCAATTATTTGATTAGCAAGTATTGTGGTGTAGTGAAAAATAGTAATGAATTTAGAGTGTCAAGACTAGGGTTCAAGTCATGATATAATCATTTACCAGTCTTGTGAGTGGAAATAAATTACTTTCTTTGATTATTAGTTTTCTCATCTCTTTATAACACGAGGAAAATAATATTTGTGTCTCATTTCACAGGGTTATAATAAAGATGAATAAGGAATGCATATAAATTTCTGTGTAAACCTTTTAAGAATTTAGGTAACACCTAGTTCCTAACCTTATGGAGTTTATAGTTTAATAGAAAAGTTAAAATTTACATTTATTTAGTATTTTACTATTTACAAAATATTTTCCTAGCAACAGCTCTGTAAGTTATGGTATGAAATTACTATTATTATCTCCACTTAACAGTTAGTGAAACTGAGGGACAAATAGATGAAGTAGCTTAGAACATCTCCACTAACTACCATTCCATATCTCTTGCCTTTTGTGGATAAACTCCCTGAGAAGGCCTTTTACAACAGGTGCCTCCACTTTCTTTCCTTTCATTCTCTTAACTCTTCATAGTCTGACTTCTGAATTTATTATTCAACTGAAACTGCTCTTCCCAAAGTTACTAACATTCTCTTTCTCTCTTTTTTTTTTTTGGTGAGGCAATTGGGGTTAAGTGACTTGCCTAGGGTCACACAGCTAATAAGTGTTAAGTGTCTGAGGCTGGATTTGAACTCAGGTCCTCCTGACTCCAGGGCTGGTGGTCTATCCCCTGCACCACCTAGATGCCCCCTAACATTCTCTTAATTACCAAATCCAATGATCTCTTTCTTAATCCTTAGCTTTTTCTTGCAGTCTTTGACACTGTCAATCATCCTCTCCTTGATACTCTCTTCTCCCTAGGTTTTTGGGATGTTACTCTCTCCTGCTTCTCTTCCTACATATATGGCTAGTGTTCCTCAGTTTCCTTTGCTAGGTCTTCTTCATCCAGGGCATACCTATTAAGTGTGAGTGGACCACAGGATTCTGTCCTAAGCTTTCATTTCCCTCTGTACTATTTCATTTGGTGATCTCTTTAACCCCCATGGATTTGGGATTTGATTACTATCTCTATGCTGATAATTCTCAAATCTACTTATGCATCCCTAACATCCCTGCTGACCTCCAGTTTTGTGTCTCTAATTGAATGTCCTGGAGACATTTTAAACTCAACATGTCCAAATTGAACTCATTACCTTTTACTCCAACAAAGTCCCCTGCTTTCCAGACTTGGCTACTTCTATCACCTACTCACAGATGCAATGCATTGGATCCAATTTAGTTATGATTTTACTGTTACTGGGAGGATGGTGGGTACTACCATCATTGTGATTGCCCAGGCTTGCAACTTAGGTGTCATCATTGACTCCTCACTATTTCTCCCCACTTCCCCTCACCCATATTCAATCTATTTCCAAGGCCTGTTGATTTCACTTTGTAACTTTGCTTGAATATGCTCCATTCTCTCCCTTGATGCTGCTGTGATCCTGGCACAGGCTCTCATCTCCTCATACCTAGACTATTGAAATAGCCTGCTGATTGGTTTGTCTGTCACAAGTCTCTCCCTACTCTAGTCCACCCCCTCCTCAGCCACCAATGTGATTTTCCTCAAGAAGAGGTTAAATCATATTACCCCTACCCTTTATTCAATTAACTCTAGTGGCTCCTCATCACCTCTTAGATCAAATATATAATCCTCTGGTATTCAAAGCCATTCATGATGTAGTCCTTCCCTTCTCCCACTTACCTTTCCAGTCTTGTAACATTTTATACTCCCTCTCTCCCATGTTACTCTTCAATCTAGTGACACTGGCCTCCTTGCTGTTTCTTGAACAAGACACTCCTCCTAACTCTGGGCATTTTCATTGTCTGTCCCCCCATTTCTGGAATGCTCTCTCCCCTCACCCTTCTGGTTTCCTTGAATTCCTTAAATTCCTATCTAAAATCCTGCCTCCTAAGGAAATCTTTCCCATTCCCTCTTAATTTTAGTGCTTTCCCTTTATTCATTCCCCCATATTTTCTTGGATGTAGTTGTTTGCATGTTGTCTTCGCCCATTAGATTGGTACTTCCTTGAGAATAGGGATTGTCTTTTGCTTTTCTTTGTATTCCCAAACCTTAGCACAGTGCCTGGCACATAGTAGATTACTAATAAATGTTTATTTATTGTTATTGACTATAACAAACTGAAATTGAAACAATTTTCTGGATAATGGGCAAAATGAATATCCAGATTAAATGGGAAATTCTAATGAAAATGGGATGCTTTGAGTTAAATCAAAAAGACCTATGCTAGATAAAAAAATAGTTGCTGTCATCCAGATGCTTCCAATATAATAGGAAATAAAAGACACTTCCTGTGGCAGGGAAGATCTAGGCTTTTGGAGTAAATCGTATAGAATCAGAAAAGACTTTTTTTGCATAGCATAGTGGAAAGAACCTTGGATCTAGAGCCAGAGTGATTGGGCTTAAATCCCATCTCTGACATTTACTACCTGTGTTACCTTAGAGAAGTCACAGCATCTCTTAGTTTTGGTTTCATCATCTATAATATGAGGGGTGGGGACTTGAGGACTCTTGAGGCTTCTTACAGCTCTATGAACTTATGATCCCAAACTGTAATTAGGGAAAGACAGATAGGGCTTTGTTCTCTTCTCAAACTGAGTTGAATGTGAGTTTTATTCTGCTTAATCCAGATACAAAAATTGATTGTTATTAAGTTTGGATTTGAGAGATTACTCATTAAGTCATTAATCATTAAGGTTAGGCAACTAAGACCCCAAGAGAGGGAGATGACTTGTGTAATGATTGGAATGACACCACCTGCTGGAGACTTACTGTAGAAAAGCTCCCCATGAAGTGAAGGTCTTTGAGGGCAGGACCAGGAGTCTTTTCTTTGGCGTCAGGAAGTGATGTCTGCTTGTGGGAGGAAGAAGGGGGGAGCCTGACGCTCTGACTGGGGCTCTTTCCTTTGGACTCTGGTGGAGAGTGGAGCTAGAAATGTGCTCTCCCTTTAATAGATAGATGAATGTAGGCCTTTCTCTCTCTCTCTACCAAATTCTTATTCTCCTTAATAAATGCTTAAAAGCCTAACTCTTGCTAAAGCTTATAATTTATTGGCGATCACTCATTAGATATTTTAGACAGACTAGCTAGAATTTTAGCCCTTAACACTTGTTCAATATCAAATTAAGTAGTAAGTGGTAGATCCAAACCTAAGTGTTCAGACTTCTAAATCCAGAGCTCTCTTGATGGCTTTGTTTGATTTAAATGATTAGAAGATAACTCCTTAGCAGGGAGGAACACAGCTGGTGCAATATTTTAGTGCTCTTCCAAGATCTCGGGTCCCAAACCTGATCCAACTAGAATTTAACAAAGGGAAATTTATAACTAGGCAGAGAAATAAGGGTCATGACTAGGATGCCAAAATTTATTTATTTATTTTTTCTTTTTAAAAGAATTCATTTTGAGGTTCCAATTTCTCTCTACCTCCATTCCTCTCCTACTCATTAAGAAGGCAAGATATATGATATCCATTATATTTATGAAGTAAAAAACTACACATATTTCAACATCATCCATGTTGTGGGAAATAAAACCCAAAAATAAGGAAAGAGAAAAATTATGCTTCAATGTGCACTAAGAGTTCATCAGTTCTCTATGTGGAGGTGGATAGTATTTTTCATTATGAGTCCTTTGGAATTGTATGGAATTATTGTGTTCAGAGTTGCTAAGTCTTTTTCAGTTGATTATTATTAAAATATTAACGTTACAATGTAGATTGTGCTGGTGGTTCTGACTCACTGTACTTTGCATCAGTTCATTTAAGTCTTCCCAGGTTTTTCTGAAACCAACCCTTTCATCTTTTCTTGTAGTACTTATTTAACTATTCCCCAACTGATGATCAGGATGCCAACATTTAGAGGAGCCTTTGTACCTCTTTGGAAGCAAAGAAACAATTAAGCTTTACCATCTGATTAGTAAAAATATATTTAAAATTAAAAAAAAAACTTTTTGGTGAGGCAATTGGGGTTAAGTGACTTGCCCAGGGTCACACAAGTAAAAATATTTTTAAAAGGAAGATACTTAGTAGTGTGTTTTCTTTACTTCCTTTCTTAACTGAATTTGTCTCAAAATTTTGATTTTCAGGATACTTTTCTTGCTGCTTGTCCTAGTAATGTTTTGTAGTGCTGGCCCTAAATAGCGGAATTGTTAGTTGTAGCTCTGGGCAGACAGTTTTAAAATTTTGTTCAAACTAGTTTACTTGGAGTCTACAGCTGGTTAAAATTTCCATAAATTGTTAGTTCCAATTAATTTGGTATACACTCTTATGAATGTGCCTGATGAATTGAGAGGCAGCAGTACATTTATCTGTGCACCAGCCATAAAATTTCCATTACTTTTCTTAATGAATTTTACATTTGATTCTGAAAGCTTTAAAAGAAAAAAAGCAATTATTTGTTTTCCAGGGTTTTCCTCTTTTTCTTTGAAATAATTCATGCCCAACTAAGAACTTCATTAAGAGAGCTTTGACTGGGTCATTCTAGAATACTTTTCACATATGAGGCTAGGAACATCAAGGGTTCTAGTAACTAAAATTAAGAAGCCAGTAATACTTTGCCTTTATAGATGGATGTTTTTAAGCTGCAGAGGGAAAGATATGATTGTGGTAATTTATAATTAGGTAGAGATATCCTTATGCTCTAAGTATAGTTCTCTCATCCTAGCTCATTCTTTTTTATACTTAGTCATTGTGCTGAAGGGGAAAATGCATGCCAGAAAATGTCAGAGGACCTGGGTTTGAAACTGTCTCTACTACCTGTTAACTTTTGAAATGTTGTTTGAGTCCCTTAAGCACTCTGAGCCTCGATTTCCTCATTTATAAATGTACTGAGGGATCATAGATTTAGAGCTGGAAGGGACCTTAGAGGACGTGGAGTCTAACCACCTCATTTTGTAAGAGGAGGAAATGGAGGCACAGAGAGGTTCAGTGACTTTTCCAGAGTCACACAACTATTGTCTGAGGAAGGATTTGAACTCAGGTCGTCTGGCTTCTAAGATCTACCTATACTTCATCCACAAAACCAACTAGATACCTTTGGGAATTGGACTAGATGACCTGTACAGCCCTTTCTAACTCTAAATCTATTATCCTAATTCTAAATAATTCATATTTTTTACTTTGTGAATATTGAAGCACTGTAGAATTCTGAGTTGTCATGATTATTATGTATAGAATTACAAAATTCAACTCAGGGTTTTGAGAGAGCTCTTAAAGGACACTTAATCCAACTTGTCACCAAAAAAATAAAAACCCTCTTCCTGCAGCATCCTTTACAAATGATCATCCAGAATCTGCTTGGAGACTTCTAGTGATCACAAGTCCCAGCCTTCAACATACACACATATCTCACAAGGCAATTGATTCCACTTTTGCATAATTTTAATTGTTAGGAAGATTCCCCACTCCCCTCATACACTGAGATGAATCTTTTTCCATGTCACTTCCATCCACTTATCTCTTACTCTTCCCTTTGGGGCCCAGTGGCATAAATCTAATCTCTCTTACATTTGACAGCCTTTAAATAACATTTGAAGACAGTTATCTAGTTTCCCCCTCAAGTTTTAGCATTATATAATCATAGATTTACACCTGGAAGGGACCCAATAGTAATAGTTGAAGAAACTGAGAGTTGGAGAGACAAAGTGAATGGTCTCAGGTCACACAAATAATGAGCCAAGATCTAAATTAAGGTGCATTGATGCTTATATTTTTCTAGGCTAATGAAATTTCAGCTTGCCCCTACATAGCCATTCTTCCAATCTCCTAGCCATCTGGGTTGCTCTGGACATGCTCCAGTTCCCCAAATTGCTACTTCAGTTATACTCCCCCAAACTTGTGTTCTGATCAGTGTGGAGTATAACAAGACTACTAATACCATTACCACCATCACCTTTGCTACTGCTATTAACAGCAGCTACATTTATATAGCAGTTTAAGGTTTATAAAGCATCTTCCTAGTCCTGGA
This sequence comes from Dromiciops gliroides, assembly GCF_019393635.1. Taxonomy (NCBI): domain Eukaryota; kingdom Metazoa; phylum Chordata; class Mammalia; order Microbiotheria; family Microbiotheriidae; genus Dromiciops; species Dromiciops gliroides. The sequence continues at coordinate 227,736,922 of NC_057862.1, read as the reverse complement.
CATTTTACTGAAATACTTTAGTGAAGCTATGATTTTTATTAATGTAAGGGGCTAAAATTCTAGCTAGTCTGTCTAAAATATCTAATGAATGGTTGTCAATAAATTATAAACTTTAGCAAGAGTTACTTTTAAGTATTTATTAAGGAGAATAAGAATTTGGTGAAAAGAAAGAGAAAGGCCTAGATTCATCTATCTATTAAAGGGAGAGAGTATTCTCACTCCCTTCTCCACCCAAGTCTTGAGGAAAGAAAGAGTGAGAGAGCCAGCCTTGCCCCCTCTTCCTCCCACAAGCAAATGTCACTTCCTGACGCCAAAGAAAAGCTGCATGGCCTTGTCCTCAGGGGCCTTCTGCTCATAGTGGAGCTTTCCTACAGTAAGTCTCCAGCAGGTGGCGTCATTCCAATCGTTACATTAACATGAATGTTATCTCCAACGATAAAGATATCAACTCAGCCATGACTAGCAAACTTGTGTGATTTTTGTCCATATTTTCCATAAATTTGCCAGTGGGGGCCCATCTAATGGACTAAGGATAGTTCTTTCTTTTATACTGCTACTGAGAAGATACCAGTCAAGGATATGGGCTTTCCATTGCATATGAGATTTCCATTGTTTATTCCTTACACTCACCATGTGACTAGCTCATTTTTGACCAATGGCCTTGATTTCAGTCATAATCCAAAGGATCAATCTCTGTGGAGATGGGGTTTGCCATCCCTGACACCACCAACACCAATTGTCAACCAGCTGACACTGACAGGCTGGTAAACCCAAGAGCCTGGGAGCATAACTCCTGACTGCCCAGACCAGTGGCCCTGCTTCTAGGCTGGTCTTCATTGTCACCATCCAGGGGAACAACCTCTATGGAGACTCAACCTGACATCTGCTTCATCAGCAACCGCAACTAATGAAGGTCCAGAAAAGAAAGTCATTGCCACCAAAGCCTTTGACATTGTTAACTCCTTCAATGTCAGAAATTGGTATGCTTTTATCAATGAAAATGACAACAAAGAAAATGCATCACCATCTCCCTTGCTACTTCACCATAAGGACCACTTGGTCTTTCCATCTCCCCTGTAGCTGAACCCTTCTATATGTGTTGCCTTTCCCTGTTAGAATGTGAGCTCCTTAACTGCAAAGACTATCTTGCCCTTCTATTTGCATACTTAGTGCTTTGCCACAGAGTAATAGCCTAATAAATGTTTATTCATTCATTCTCTAATTTCTTTGATGACATTACTAATTCTAGTTCTTCAGAATTCTTTATTTGTTGTGTTGCAACCTCCTTGCACCCACCATGCATCTAGACATAGCCCTCAGTGATACTACTTTTTAGTTATTCTGAGACCACAGTTGCCAAAGACTCCCATGCCATCAGTCAAATGACAATTATGCTTCTCTTGGTGTAAACCAAGATTGCATTAGCTTTTTGGGATTCCATGTCACACTATTGATTCATATTGAACTTGCAGTCCTCTAAAGCTCTCAAATCTTTTTCACTCGAACTACTGTATAACCAGGACTCTTCTACTTTATAATTGTGCAATTGATATTTTGAAACCAGAGTAGAACTTTAATTTAACCCTATTAAACTTTACTTTATTAAATCTAATTCAACAGTCTAGCTATTCCTTTCAGCTTCACATTCTCTGCACATTTCACCAGTGTAGGAGGGTTATCAGGATAGTTGTCTGATCAACTTGATGAATGACAGCATGGCAAGCAAATTTTGGGACTCTGAGAACATCTTCCTATAGAGGTTATGGATATGCCCACTGGCACTTCACAGAAAGAATAAACACATCTTTGGGGTCAGGGTGTTCCAAGGGAGTTTCCAGATAACCTTTATGAGACAATAGTATTGAAAATCTTTGTCTGGAACTTTTGACTATTTCTTTCTGCAGAGTAAATCACCATGCTCTTTGATATAAAAGATGAATCTCAGGGATTATGGATGAATTGGTTGACTCAGACTCCTCTTGGACAAACCCATGTGGGAAGAGCCATCTGCTTTGTGCTGACCTATAAAAGGAAATCTTTAGTTAAAGACTTGTTTTTCACCCCTTTACTTTTGGGCTATGTTCCTCTTCCTTCCATTTTCCCTATTTGGAGAAGAGATCAGAGTACAACAGAGACCTGGAGCCTCAATGCTACCTATGTTTTTATTTACAGTACTGAGAAAAGTGTTCATTTGAACAGTACCAAGGACCGATCCCTGGTGTGCTCCACTGGAGATATCCCTTGATATTTAATTTGATCCATTAGTTACAATTCTTTGGATCCAGTTGTTCATCCAGTTCTGAATATACATAATATCACAATTGTGGAACTCATCTCTCTCTATCTTGTCCTGTGAGAAAATAATTATTAATAATGGATTTCTAGGAGAAACCTAGACTTTAGTTTTTGCTACTCTGTCCCCCTCACACCAGAAACCTGCCTGGGCACCTTAACAAAAGGAAGGAAGATTGATTCTTCTGATTAGCTAGGGGAAGAAGCATACCTAGATGGTTAGGATTTGATCTTTAGGCCACTCGCCAAGTCATATCAATAAATGGAGCTGAATGATGCTAACCAATAAGTTTGGATCAATATTATGACCCGTGTCTACCGTGTCTATTGGGCCATAAGGGGCTTGCAGTCTTCTTCTCTGGACTTTCTTACTCTCCATACGTCCTCTCCTCACCCTCTTGGATCAATACACTGGGTATGTAATTGTTTAGGCCTGTAAGCTTGTGACTAGTGGGGAAGTCAGGGAGACAAGTGGTCAATACTTTAATAAAATGTGACATTAATTAATAGTAAATGCTTACTGCCAAAACTGGTTGCAATAGCCATTAATATATAATTTAGTAATATTTTAGAAAGCCCAGCCTAGGGGGCAGCTAGGTGGTGCAGTGGATAGAGCACAGGCTCTGAAGTCAGGAGGACCTGAGTTCAAATCTAGCCTCAGACACTTAACACTTACTAGCTGTGTGACCCTGGGCAAGTCACTTAACCCCAATTACCTCACCAAAAAAACCAAAACCAAAAACCCAGCCTAGACCCCCAATAATTTAAATAACACAGTCCCAAATGAGGCTTTGACAGATGTTTTGCTGACATCCATGCATACTGTGAATACATTTCTCTGATGTACTAATTCAATTTAAATTAGTCCAACAACTTGCTATTTATTAATGTGCAATTAAAAGTGGTGTGGCTTACTAGGTAGAATATTAGGAAAACCCGAGTTCTGCCTCTTTTATACTAGCTTTGTGATTATGGGCAAGTCATGTGTCATTTCTAGGTTTCATGAAACTCTCCAAGATTTATCTACCAAACCATAAATAGGTAGGTATTAGTGTCAGAGTTTCTACACCTAGGAAATCAGAACCTTGACATATATGGAATGTAGTATGCTTAATGCTAGGGAAGAAATGAAAACAATCAAAGCGTGGTACTTATACTCTTGTAGGGGGAAATATTATATATATATATATATATACACACACACATATACATACATGTATATAATACATACCATACCATAGTGTGTTTGTATTGTAAGAGAGATACAAAATTCAGTCCAAAGACCAAAGGAAGGAAATCCAATTTCTTATTAGAATAACTGGAAGGTTCATGAAATAGGCATATTTTGAGCTGGATTTTGGAAGATGGGAAGAATTATAAAAAATGGAGATGAGTAGGAGTGGTGACCCTCAAAGATGGGGTAGTGTAAGGGTGGCATTCTAGACACAGACCCAATAGGCAGAAAACTCTGGACCTAGAAATTCATTACATTGGCTACTTAACCAAGATACAAATGCCCTTGGAAAGGTAATATATTTATATTATCAGTAATTTGTAACTTTCTGTGAATAATTTGTCAATCTTTTCCTGAAATTTTGATAAGAAGGGTAAAGCAATTCTTGAAGACACTGGTTCCATGAGGGAAAATTACCTGGAGGCTAAGAATATTAAAAACAATCTTTTGATCCTTTTTAGTTCTGTCTGTCCCAATTTAGCATAAACTGGTGAGAAGAGATATGTTTGAAATTCATGTTATATCTGTCAATGTGTCCATTTCTGTGTCTACCCATATTAAAAAACAAAACAAAACAGTGCTTGTTCAGCCCCCTAATGCCCATAAATGCCATCAAGAAGTTGTATTTATAGGATCGTGAAGTAGAAGTTACCTTAGAGATCATCTAGAGTGCTCATTTCACAGATGATGAAACTTAGGCTCCAAGAAATGATAAGGCTATTTGATCATCCCAAAGGTCCTTCATGGCCTCAAAATACTGACTGATTGAGGAATATTTACCTTCATAAACATTTTTTGTTGATGTTTAGAATCAGTTATTACTCATTACTTTTTTCATTTAGCTATGGCATCCTTTTATTCATATCCATGAGCTTTTTTATTAAACCTGAGCCCTTCTGGTCTTTAGATCATTTTGGCCAGTCTTACATGAATGGCCTTACTGAGCATGTATGAGTTTTTCCCCAAAGAACCAATTTAAACTCTTCACAGCCCATTACCACAAGTTATACCTAGAGAAGTGGAAAAAATGAGAAAAAGAAGTTAAAAGGAAGTCTGGTAGAGTGGGGAGGAAGAAGAGATTTATATGGTCAAAAGAGTAGCACCTAGATGGCTCAGTGGATATATATGTACTGGGCCCGGAGTCAGAAGGACCTGAATCAAAATCTGGCCTCAGACATTTATTAGCTATGTGATCCTGGGCAAGTCACTTAACCTTGTTTGCCTCAGTTTCCTCATCTATAACATGAACTGGAGAAGGAAATGGCAAACCACTCAAGTATCTTTGCCAAGAAAACCCCATGGACAGTATGGTCCATGGGATCATGAAGAATCAGGCATGACTGAACAATAGTAAAAAATAGATATTTATACAGTCCTTTTTTTGTGATCTATATTTTCTTCTTGAATGCTTACATTTTAATCAAGGACATATACAGAAATTTTTAAAAGCCTGGAATAGCCATTAAAAGAATTTTCATTTTTCCAAGTGCCCTCGGCTTGGAAGTAAGACTCTAGCCTAGACTATTTGTTCAAATAATATTTTTTCTCTTATATGTTTAGAATTTTATTTTCCAAATTACTTGTAAAAATAAATTCTGACATCAATTTTTAAAAACTTTGTGTTTCAACTTCTCTTCCTCCCTCCCTCCCCACTCCCCACCCCCAAGAACTCAAGAAATTCAATATAAGTTATACTTGAGTAGTCATGGAAAACATTTCCACATTAGCTATGTTGTGAAAGAAAACAGATAAAAACAAAACTTCAGATTAAGGAAATTTCAAAAAAAATTATGCTTCAATCTGTTTCCAGACACCATCAATTCTTTCTCTGTAGATGGATTGCAATTTTCGTAAGTCCTTCACATCTATATTAGATCATTGCCTTGCTGAAAACCATGCCCTTCACAGCAGATCATCTTACACTATTGCTGTCATTTTGTATACAGTACATTTCACTCTGCTTCAGTTCATGTAGGTCTTTCCAGGTTTTTCTGATAGCATCCTGTTCATCATAACTTTTACATAGTGCCTTAAATCTGACAAAGAATTTCTTCACAATAGCCTAGGAAAGTAAGTACCATATGTTTTGCCATTATAATCAATCATCATAACTGTTTTCCTCCATCCTATTCATTCCTATATATTATTCCCATGATATTTACTCTATTTTCTATCTTCTTTTACCCTATTCCTCCCCAAAAGTGTTTTGTTTCTGACTGACCCCTCCCCCACTCTCCCCTCCTTTCTTTCACCTTTCCCTCCTTATCCACTTCCCATCCTACTTTCCTGCAGGGTTAAATAGATTACGCCACCCAATTGGGTATGTATTTTATTCCCTCCTTGAGCCAACTCTGATGAGATTAAGATCTTTGAGCTAATTCTGATGTGTATAAGGCTCCTTCACTTCCCCACACCTCCCCCATCTCTCCCCCAACTCCATAAGCCCTTTCCTCTTTCTTTCATATGAGATTTCACCCCATTCTGCCACTTCCCTATCCCCTTCCCCAGTGTTTTCCTCTTCCCCCTCAATTTTACCCCAAAGATGTCATCATGGGGCAGCTAAGTGACACAGTGGATAAAGCACCTGCCCTAGACCCAGGAGGACCCAAGCCCAAGTACAGCCTTGGATGCAATACACTCATTAACACCAATTGCCCCCCTTCTTCCCCACCCCCCAAAAAAAAAGAGAAACAAAAAAAATGCTTTACAGGTATCATCCCTTCATAATCAATTCCTACCTGTGCCCTCTGTCTAAATTTCTTCCTATCATCTGCCCTAATACTCAGAAGACTCTTATGATTCAGACATACCTTCCCATGTAAGAATGTAAACAGTTTAACCTTTTAACATCTCTCATGATTTTTTTTGCTGTTTATCTTTTTATGCTTCTCTAGGGTCTTGCATTTGAAAGTCAAAATTTCTATTCAGTTCAGGTCTTTTCATCACGAATACCTGAAAGTCCTCTTTTTCATTGAAATTCCATTTCCCCCCCTGAAAGATTATACTCAGTTTTGCTGGGTAGCTGATTTTTGGTTGTAAACCCAATTCCTTTGCCCTCTGGAATATCATATTCCATTCCCTCCAATCCTTTAATGTAGAAGCTGCTAAATCCTGTGCTATCCTGACCATGGTTCCACAGTATTTGAATTGCTTCTTTCTGGCTGCTCAAATAATATTTTAATACTCATTAAATAATCAGGATTTTTTTTTATTTACTGAAAAAAGTGGATGAATTTTGACAATTCTTACTAAGCATCCTAGAAACTTCTGAATTATGAATATAACCTTAACATAGATGCCAAAAATTTGATTCTTCAAATACTGACAAGAGGAGGTTATTGTGTTAACAGAGCAGAATTGATGCAGATTCATCACTATTTATGGTTGGGTCTTATTTTCCTTCAGGAAGGAATTGCATTTCCCATTATTCTCATTCTTTTTTTTTTTTTTTTTGGTGAGGCAATTGGGGTTAAGTGACTTGCCCAGGGTCACACAGCTAGTAAGTGTCAAGTGTCTGAGGCCAGATTTGAACTCATGTCCTCCTGAATCCAGGGCCGGTGCTCTAAACATTGTGCCACCTAGCTGCCCCCCATTATTCTCTATACCTTCCTTTTTGGAATTTACTTCTCAAATATGCAATACACTAAGCCTAGGTCAGAAAGGGAGACTATGAAAGTGGTCATACCATCGGTCAGATTCTAATATGCTCCTCTTAGTTCTATTTTGTGACCAAAATATTTTCAAAATAATCATTTTATTTTTTTGCTTTAAAAGTAATTTTTTTTGGCAGGACAATGAGAGTTAATGACCTGCCCAGGGTCACACAGCTAGTTTCAAGTGTCTGAGGCCAGATTTGAACTCAGGTCCTCCTAAATTCTGGGCCGGTGTGTTATCCACTGTGCCACCTAGCTGCCCCCTTAAAAGTAATTTTTTTTAAGATGGGAGGCTTCTTGATATAATGGAAAGACCAACAGCTTAGGAACCAGGGGCTTGGGATATATGTTCTGAATAAACCACTTACTATCTGTATGATCTTGGGTATGTAGCTTAATTTCTTTTTTTTTAAGTTCTTTTTTTTTTTTTTTGTAGCTTAATTTCACCAAACATTTCTTCATCTATGAAATGGAAAGAACAATACTTTCACTTTCTTTTTCCCAGGGTTATTATGAAGATGGTGCTTTGTAAACTTGGTGGAAATATTTATTATTATTGTTATTGTCACAATATCATTATGAGTATAAGGTACTGTCTTTTCATATGAAGCCATTTGCTGCTAACTTGAGTCTTCTCAGAATTTTAAGATAAAGTTACTTTGATTCAGAATTCTGAGATAGTTTTTGCTTTTCAAATGTGACAAGTTGTAATACTGGAGCAATATATGGTTATGTTTAAAATCTAAAAATGTCATTAGTGTGAGTGGCTGGTTTGTGTAAATGGGAATATGTCAGTGGGGGCTCAAGGGCTAAAGTGGTAAGTAGGGGGGATTGTATTCTCCCACAATAGAATTAACCCTAGGTCTCAGAGAATTTGGGTGTGACTGTTTAGAGACAGTCCTTCTCTCAAAACTAGTCATGTCCCTTTTGTCTCTTTGTCCTTTTCCCTCATATTGTTCTCTACAGTTCTGAGGGCCTCTTCCATCATGTCCATTCCCCTCACCCATATTTAATTTGCCTAGGTATAATTTTGGATAGTGATAGTTATAATAAGAGAAATAAGAAGTTGCTTATTGTGGATTTATGGAAACTTGACTGAGCTATTGGAAAGACCAGTTCATCAAAAACATGGCCCTATGAGTACCTAAAATGTCTCTTATTTGTTCCTTAGATTAAAGAAACTGCAGGCTCCTATTAAGATAAACCTTCAAATGCTAGAAGACAGTTCTATATACCTCTAGATTTCTCTTTCAGGCTTGTTTGTTGTTATTCAGTTGCTTATAGTCATGTATGACTCTTTGTGACTTCATCTGGGGTTTTCTTGGCAAAGATACTGGAGTGGTTTGCTATTTTTTCGTCCAGTTCATTTTACAGATGAGGAAACTGAGACAAACAGGGTGACATAGCTAATAAGTGTCTGAGGCAAGATTTGAACTCTGGAAGGTAAGTTTTCCTGACTTTAGGCTGGGCACTCTATCCACTACAATATCTAGATGCCTGCTTTTTTCAGTCTAACTTCCCTGTTTCTTTCAATTGATACTTGTATATTCATGAGACCCTGCATTATTTGGTTGCCCTTTTCTGGATGGCCTCCATCACATCACTTCCTAAATTTTGATACCCAGAACTGAATATAGTGTTAGAGATGTAGTCTGACCAGGGCAGAAAACAGTGAGACTATTGCTTTATGGATACAATGCCTCTTAGTGAGATATAAGATTACATTAGCCTTTTTGGCTGCTGTATCCCATTGTTAAGTTTTCAGTTTATGAAAATCCCCATTTCTTTTTAAAAAATTCTGCATAGACATATTTCCTTCATCGTGTAATTATGAAGTTGATTTTTTGAGCCCAAATATAAGACTTTACATTTATGTATATTAAATTTCATCTTACAGGAACAGGCTCAACATTCTTGACTCTCAAGATCTTTTTGGTGTCCTGTTGTACAACATGCTTCCTAGTTTTCTAGCTTGGGGGCACCTATAAAATTAACAAGCATGTGATCTACATCTTAATATGCCATCGATCAAAACATTAAATAACATAAGAACAAAGCAATCTTTGGAGCACTCCACTAAGGATGTCCTGCCAACATGACATTGAAACATGACTCTTTTGTTAATTCTACTATCTCCAAATTCATCTAACTATATTGTCATCTTGTTTACCTATTTCAATCTTGTTTAGGACAGAATGGGTGGTTCCCAGCTACACGATGGCACCAGCTCACTAAACATACCAGAATAATGTAATTTTTTTTGAATAGAGTTACCAGTTTAATAGATTAAGGATTTTTCATAGATATGGTTAATACATCTGAGTTTCAGCAAAACATGTGGCAAGTAAAACTATATGTGGTTGCCTTATTTCTGTCCCAAGTTTGGGGAAAATTAGCTGGGGTTTCTAATATATTGCTACTTATAAATTAGAAGCTTTAGCACCAGTTTTGGGCATTAAGCATTTATTAAAGTATACCAAGTATTAGTAAAAGGAGAACACCTGGTTCAGAAAGTTAAGAAAGCTAAGCTAGGATAGAAGAGGAGAGAGAAAAAGGTGCCACCTACAAGTCTCAGGCCCTAAAGAGGAATACCCTCTGCCTGTGTGACCAGAAGCTTCCTGCAGGTCTGGACAAGAGGTAGTCCCTACAAACTGCTCCAAGCCAATTGGCCAGCATCTCCCAAATCCTTTGGTTTACTGGATTTTAGGGTGGTCCATGAGCAGAACATGCCAAGGTCAGAGCTCAGAGAACACACCCTCTGAGGGCCAAGCCCTTAGGTAGGCGTGGTTTCAACCAAGTCAACTTCAAATGAATTAATCAGCAAAGTCAATTCAATCAATTTCAATATTATCCCCTCAAGCAGGGCCCTCTGGGCATCCCAAAACTCACCATTTTCTCATCATCATATGACAAAATTTCTTATGCTACCCTTGCAGATTAGATGGAGAGATGGGGCTTGGGTAATATAGTTAGATGGATTTGGAGCTATTTAAATTATTAGACCCAAAGAGTAGTGATGAATGGCTTAATAGAAACCTTTTTTGGTAGAATATCTCAGGGCTTTATGTTTGTCCTGTTCAATATTTTTATTAATACTTTAGATTAGGGAATAGAAAGTACACTTAAAAATTTTGTTCATTTAAATTCAAATTTGATAAACATTTATTAAATAGATTGTACAGAGTTTTATTCTAGATATTCAATTAGAAACTAAAACATGGTCCTTGCCCCCTTTGAAACATGTTTCAATAAGGGTATATGACTGATACATTCAAATAACTAAAATTCAAAGACATACCTAGTAACTGCAAAAGAGATGTGCACAGAAAGTGCTATATGAAATCTGAGGAGGTGAAAGTTATTACTTACTGGAAGGTTAGGGAAGGCATTTCTGAGGAAGTGACAGTTTGGCTTTAAAAGATTGGGAAGAATTTAATAAGTGAAGAGATACAGACAACATGAATCTGGGATGTCCAACTAATATACTGAGTGACTAAATCAGGCTCTAAAATAATCACAACAGCCTGGAATGATGGGCTGAATTGAATAAGATTGACTCTAAGAGCAATAAATGTAAATTGCTATATTTGTATTAAAAAAATTTGTGCAATTTATAGCAATGGATGGACATTGTCATACAGTAGCAAATATGAAAAAAAAACCCTGGGGGTTTAATTGGATTTCAAGCTTGATGAATTGTGTTAGTGCCAGCTAAACTTTGACTTGCTGCCACAGTTCATTTCATAAAGTCTGCTTTGTAGTTCCAATACCCCTTTTCACTATATATATGTATGTATATATATATATATATAAATATGTTTGCTATTCAGACCTTTAAAACTGCAAATGCTATCCTTTTGAATGAAATGCTATCACTTGCTAGATAATTTATACATGCATAGACACATTTATTCCCAGCTATGTTGATGAGTACTGGTCCTTTTCTCCTTAATATGAAGACCATCTTGAAGATTTCTGTGTTTCCAGATTAAAGTAAAGTATCTCATTTCTTTCCAGAATATGGTACCTCCCTGGGTAGTGATCAAAACTATTTAGAGATAAGGAAGACTTATTAGGGTATTCTATTAGGAGTTCATTACCTACTGATTGTTTATTCTGCTTGCCTGAGAAATTTGTTTCCAGGCAGTATTTTGCCTTCTATCCTTAAACTGCTGATCACTTTCTGCTTCCAAAAGAAGTCATTTTTTTGTAGTACCCTAGTTTCCAAAACTGTAGACAACAGATTTCTACAACCAGAGAATGCTTTAATCTTATATCTGCTATCCCCCTTAATCATTCATGGTCCTGGAATCCCTGGGAAATGGAAAACTGAAACATCTAGCTTTTCTCAGAGATGAGGACTTTTCTGTGTAAAAAAGGGAAAACAAGTAGCTTAGGGGCATCTAGGTGGCATAGTGGATAGAACACCAGCCCTGCAGTCAGGAGGACCTGAGTTCAAATACAGCCTTAGACATTTATTAGCTATGAGACCCTGGGCAAGTCACTTAAAACCAGTTGCCACCAAACCAAACAACCCCCCCCCCCAACAGAACAACAACAACAATAATAACAGCAACAACAAAAGAAAACAAGTGAGTAATCTGTTGGGTACTGCTTAATCCAATGATATAATGAAGTGGTATAGTGGATAGAATGCCGGACCTGGAATCAGGAAACCTGAGTTCAAATCTAGCCTCAGATATTTACTACTGTATGACCGTGGGCAAATTAACCTCCCTCAGTATTAGTTTCCTCATTAGAGGAATGGGTATAATGATAGCAGGGGCAGCTAGTACAGTGGATAGAGCAACAGCCCTAGAGTCAAGAGGACCTGAGTTTAAATTTGGCCTCAGACACTTGACACTTACTAGCTGTGTGACCCTGGGCAAGTCACTTAACCCTGATTGCCTCAAACATCTGAGGACATCTCCAGTTGTCCTGATGTATGTTTTGAGGCTGGTGACTTTGAACAACACTGCCTCACTTAAATTCAATTCACAGTAAGTCAAGACATCACCTTCCAATGTCATGGTCCTGTTAGAGAATGAGGGAAAAATAACAACAACAACAATAACCACATCTACTTCACAGGGTTTTTGTGAGGATCAAATGAAATAACATATATGAATTTTTAAAAGTGAATGTTGGGAACTTAAAGACAGATTTCTATGTTGCAGTTTTGCCAAAGTAAGGCTCACCTGTGCCTGCACAGACAAATAGCCCCAAGTGTGAGATGCAAAGACTAGAATCAAACAGTAAGAAACAGTCTAATGACAACTAACGGGGAGAGCATACACCATGGCAGGAGAATCTACCATTGATCCTATGTTTTTTGACAGAGGGTCATGATATGTGACTCTCCAAACTGAATTTTATAGGTAGTTATCATTTGGTCTTTGAAATGAAGAAGAGTACCAGGTGGTATGGAGCTGCTGTGATCTCTGGCTCCATTGGAAATAGTTGCTACTGTAAATAATAGGATTGGCAAAGGGATCAGGCTCAGCTGTTTGCTCCCCACCCCCTTCCAGGAAAAGCCTTAGAACACTTGTTATTTTCTTGCTTCTGTGGTCTGGTCTCATAGACTTTAAGAATTGGAAAGGAATTTAGGGGTCATCTAACTTAATCCTCTACCCTTGCCAAATTCCTTACAAATAAATGGTCATGTTTGAACACCTCTAGGGATGATGAAATCCTTGTCTTCTGAGGAAATTCATTCCTTTCTTGGGCAGCTCTTTCCCAAAGGATCAAATACATTGGTTTCCCCCTTTAGATTTAGATTTCCCTTTTGTATAATGAAAATCCAGTGGTAAGTCCCATCCTACCAAATATCTATGACAGATAGAAGGTAGAATTTTCCTTCTGGCATTAGGATCTCTAGGTTGCCTGGTTTATAAGTGCTAACTATATTTTGACATTTTTATATAGACATCAGAAGCTATGGATTTTATTTCTGGCTTTCTTCTTATACATTGTCTCCCATGAATTTTTGGTCTTTTCATTTGCTATTCTTCCTAAGAAGCACTGGAAGGCTTGGAAGGTCTATGGGGACAATTTTCTCCTCCTTCCCTTTTCCATTGAAGGTTCTTTTGAAAGACTCCATGGAAAAAAAGATATTTTTATCAATACTCCTTCCCTGGCCAAGTGCCCATTATTCCTATATGTTAAGCCATGGTCCATAAATCCAAATCATCTTGTCAGATACTATACTGTGAGACTATGGTAATACTTCCAAAATCTGTCTTTCTCTTCTGAAACTCCTACCTTCAGTTGGCAGCAGTGATGAAAACAACACCTGTGCCCTTTGTCTTCATATGCTCAACCAGGACTTCATAATCCTCAGCAATGCTTTCTAGGTTCTTCCCTTACACTACTACATCATTAAAGGGTCAGAAACACTTTTAACTCCTGCAGTTGAACCGTTTTTGGCATAGAGACAAGACTGCCTCCTAGAACCAAGCTTCTCCTTAACTTAACCCCTTCCACTACAATCTTTTGAAGTTATCTTCTAAGGCTGAAACCACACAAGGAAGTTTTCCCCCTCTCTGCTATGGACCTGTGTGATTGTGGTTATACTTGGTAAGAACACTTGCCACTGGCCCTCAAACCTACTTCCTACAGATGCTGACAGATAACTGTGAAGGAGTCACTTATTCTCTTTTTGCCTCATTTTTTGCCCATTTACTAATGTCATATTGGTCTGAATATAAGATGTATTTTCTTACCAAATCTGAGTTTTATAAAACCTGAGTATGGCCTTTAGTTATTTTCATTTTTCATCAATTATTTGTACTTCTTTTTCTTTCAAAAACAACTCATTTTAGGAGGGTTACCTTTATTTTGGGCAGCCAGTTTGGCAATACTTGTTCTTTAATCTCGTACTTTCCAAATCTAACAGCTTTCCCTATATCCTCATTCTTCTTGATCTCTCTACAACCTTTGGCACTGTTGATCATTGTAGCTTCCAAGGTCCCTTCCAGCTTTAGATCTAAGGTCCTAGGAGGGAGGGGTGAAAGAAGGGAGGGCAGATTGGGGAGGGGGCAGTCACAAGCAAATCCCCTTTGAGGAGGGATAGAATGAAAGAAGATAGATAACAGAATAAATATCATGGGGAAGGGAATAGGGTGGAGGGAAACAGTTAACAATAGTAACTGTGAAAAAGAGAAAAGGGAAAAAATTGTACAAAAATATTTATAGCAACTCTGTGTGGTGGCTAAGAATTAGAAATTGAAGGAATGCCCATCAAATGGGGAATTACTAAACAAGCTGTGGTATATGATTGTAATGGAATATCATTGTGCTATAAGAAATGACAAGCAGGATGATTTCAGAAAACCTGGAAAGACTTATATGAACTGATGTATAGTGAAGTGAGCAGAACCAAGAGAACATTGTGCACAGTGATAGCATTATTGTTCTATGAGCAATTGTGAATGACTTCACTACTCTCAGCAATACAATGATTCAAGACTTCCAAAGGACTAATGATAAAGCATACTATCCACCCCCAGAGAAAGAACTGATATTGATTAAACACAGACTGAAGCTTGTTATTTTGCATTTTCTTCTTTTTTTAACTTGTCTTTTTATATAAAATGACTTATATTGTAATGTTTTACATAATTGCACATGTATAACCTATATCTGATTGCTTACCACCTCAGGGAGGGGGGAGGGAGGGAATGAGGGAGGGATAGAATTTAGAACTCAAAACTTTAAATAAACAAACAAACAAATAAGTGAAAATAAAAAGATCTAAGGTCCTCCTGGATACTCTCTCCTCATTAGGCTTCTTTTTTTTGTTTTGTTCTTCTCTCTGTCAGACTACTCTTCAGTCTCCTTTTCTGGATCTTCATCTAGGTCTCACATACAGTAACAATGGCTTTGTTCTCCAAGGCTTCATCCTAGATCGCCTTATCTTTTTGTTCTTTACTCTCATTAGCTTTCATGGATTCAATTATCATCTCTGGGCAGATAACTCCCAGATGTACATATATGTAGTCCTAATTTCTCTCCTGAGCTCTAGTCACAATTGCCTTTTGGACTTCTCAAATGGACTGTCTCAGATATCTCACTCAACATATTAGAAAACAAAATATTATCTTTAACTCCCAAACTCTCCCCCCTTCACAACTTCCCTATTCCTGTCAAGGGTACCACCATCTTTCCACTCTCTTAAGCTTGCAAACCTCCTCCTTGTTATCATTAATTGCTCACCTGAGATCAATCACCTCATATTTCTGGTCTATTGCCAGATCTACTTTATACAAATGAGATATTTGTAAATGACTTAGTGCAGTGCCTGGCACATAGTAGGTACTCAATAAATGCGTGCATTTCTCCCCTGCCCCCTCTTATACTTTCACAATATCTCTTCTATACATTTCCTTGCTACTCACATAGTCAGTGCCCTCATCACCTTACAATTGTATTATTGTTATAGACTTCTGCCTTAAGTCTTTAGCCATTCCAATCCATGCTTCACTCAGATGCTAAAATGATTTTTCTAAAATGACGTTTGACTGTGTCAACACCCCCCAAACTAAATAAACTCCACTATCTCCCTATTACCTCCAGGATCCAGTATATGGTCCTTTATTTTTTGGCATTTAAAAATCTTTGAAATCTGGTCCCTTCCTATCTTTCTACTATTCTTACCCTTTACTCCTCCCCCCAGCCCCAGCTCTCTACACCCAGATAAAGTGGTATACTTGCTAAACCTTACACACAACTATTTTTTTTTTTGGGTGGGGCAATGAGGGTTAAGTGACTTGCCCAGGGTTACACAGCTAGTAAGTGTCAAGTGTCTGAGGCTGGATTTGAACTCAGGTCTTCCTGAATCCAGCGCGGGTACTTTATCCACTGTGCCACCTAGCTGCTCCCCAACTCTTTTTTACCCCCAACTCTTAATCTCTGGACTCTGCCTTTGTCCCGACTATCTCCCCTGCCTGAAATTTTCTCCCTTCTCACATTCCCTTTTAGTTTTCCTGGATTCTATCCATACTCAGCTCAGATCTCATCTTCTACAGAAGGTTTTTCTAGTCTCTCAGCTGCTGGTGCTTTTCCTTTGAGATTACATTCCATCTACACTGTATATATCTTGCATGTACATAATTGTATATTGTATCCCTATTAGAATGTGAGTTCCTTCAGGGCATGGGCCATATGGTTTGCCTTTTTTTGGATCCCTGTTATGGACCACAGTGGCTGGCAGAGAGTAACAATGTAATAAATGCTTGTTGTCTGACCTCTTCCTCAAAAATAAATTGTGTAAATTAATGAGATCATATCTGGGTAATCTGATCTCTTTGAAGGAAAATGTGAAATAAATCAACTTTAAAAGTATTCTTTGGTACACTTATTTTGGCTCAGGCTTCAGCAGAGCTCAACAAATCTCTTGGAGAACCTATAGCATAGAAACCCAGAAGGATTATTCACAGCTGTTCTGCATACAGTGGGAGGAGAAAGTGTGTCAATTGCATACAAAGGTGCTTTTAATTTCTAGGACAAAGAGCTCTATGCTGAGACATTTTGGAGGACTGTGAGGATAAAGCATATCAGATTGCCATATCATATTTGTGTAGAAGGGGCAGCTACTTAGGTGGCACAGTGGATAGAGCACTGGGCTTGGAATTAGAACTCAGGAACTCATCTTCATGAATTCAAATCTGACTTTAGACAATAACTAGCTATGTGACCCTGGGCAAGTTACTTAACCCTATTTGCCTCAGTTTGTCATCTGTCAAATGAACTGGAGAAGGAAATGGCAAACCCTTCTAGTATCTTTGCCAAGAAAACCCCCAAATGGGAACATGATGAATCTGATAAGACTTAAACAACTGAATAACAGTCATATAGAACAGTTTCCAAACACTTTCACATTACTTCACTGTATCCTAATGGTTTTGTAAGATAGGGAGGACATTATAATTCCCATTTTATATTTAAGGTAACTGAGACCCTGGAAAGTTAGATGATTTACCCAAAATTCTAATATGAGATAAGCCCAAGTCTCCAGATTTCTTATTCCTGTTCTATTAGACCATGAACCCCTTGGGGGCAGGGGTTATTTTTCTGTATTCTTTCCCATTTTCTATCTTCAGTGTTTAGCACAGTTCTTGGCACATAGTAAACACTTAATAAATGCCTGTTGATGTGATGACATTACCTTCATTTTAAGTCTTTGTTTCCAAATAAAGATAACTATAAGAATATTTTCTTTTTTTTTTTTTAGTGAGGCAATTGGGGTTATGTGACTTGCCCAGGGTCACACAGCTAGTAAGTGTTAAGTGTCTGAGGACGGATTTGAACTCAGGTACTCCTGACTCCAGGGCCAGTGCTCTATCCACTGCGCCACCTAGCTGCCCCAAGAATATTTTCTAAATGGCTGGGTGGAGGTAATGAAAGGTGGATGAACTGTATAGAGGATGTTTAAGTATTGTTTGAAAGGTATTCATCAGAGAAATATAATTCATGGGGCTCATGAAGAGGCTGCCTCTTGAGCCAACACAGAGTGAAAAGGAAACAAACTCTAAATAAGGAAAGTAGTGACAGATGTACTTGCTTGAGCCTAGAGATGAAGAGGACCGATAATTTTTTGAAGCTGACATTTTTCCCTCCCTCTCTTCTACCCCAACTGAACAATTCACTCCACACTTTTCATTCCTGACCCCGAGAGAGAAACCTTTCGATTTAGATCTCTGCTTAGGGCCATATTCCCAATGGGTTCATATCGTACCAGCTAATTAAGCCTGTTAACAGATCTGTAGAGAAAAGTACGGTATAACCAAGAGCCATTGGTGGAGGGACCACTTGGGGCCAGGCACTTTGAAAGGCTGGGCAAGTCTCCACCTTCCCTAATTGTTCCTTGACCTCAGTCTTTCCCTCTGATGGTAGTGCTATGTAGAGGAAGAATGCAGGACTTGGTGTCCCACCAGCAGCGCTGTGGTTGCTGGAGCTCACTCGAGTTTGTAGCTCTACAGATCTTCAAACAAGCAGTCATTTTGTTAGCATTAAAGTCCAGGTAGACAGAAGTGGCAATGATGTTCTGATCTCTAAACATACTTTTCTACTGATTCTTATTACACAGCTATAGCTGAGCCCTCCCTGCCTATCATGAAAGCTTCCAGATCTTTACTTTCCCTCTCCCTCCCTGATTGTCTAGCAGTCAAGGATTAATAAGTACATGGTTACTATAGGGATGTGGGTTTTGATTGTGTCTGAAAGCATGAATCATCTAGTTGGAAGTTCCAATAAGCAACTGATTTTTTGAGGTACCAAACTTATGATTTCACTGGTGTAAGGAACGGCCATCCACCAATGCAGATGGGCACCTGCTTTACAATTCATGGTCTTTAGAGAGTTGCCTGGAGGCACCAAGAGGTTAAATGACTGGACCAGAAGTTAAATGACACAGCCAGAATGGGTCAGAAGTGACTCAAGGATCAGTTCTCTATCCCAATACTCTACAATCACTTATTAAGAACTGATTAACAAGTGAAGAAGTAATGATTCAGACTACCATAAAAAGTGTGAAAATTCTGTTTCCTGGAAACATCTTCATACTGGATCTCTGGCCTCAAAAGAAAAACAGGAGTACACCCAACATTGGCCTTCTTCAAGGGGTTCTTAGGAAGACATTATGAAATTCAATAGATATTGAGTTCAAGAAATGTAGTTCTTTATATGGCAAAATGGGAAGATGGGCAGGAGATTGGAAGCTGAGAAGGTGATATATAACTGTGGCTCTCTGACTTGAAAATAGATTTGCTTTTTCTAACTATCATTGTGGGACATAGGTAGCAACAGGAGTGGTTTAGCCATGACGGGTCAGGGCCAGAATCTAACTAGACAGGTGGGCTCTGGAAGGTATCATAGATGTAGGAATGCAATGCCTAGAGCAGTGCTGTCAAATTCAAATAGAAACTACATACATAGGGGGTCCCTGAAGGACTTAGAAAACCACAAATTAAAATTATGTAGATTTTATTGTATTTTTATTTATTTTATTAAATATGGACAGCATGTGACTCAAACTCCAACATGTGTTTGACACCTCAGGTCTAGAATATAGGGAAATCAGCAAGTAGTAAGGCATAATTTGATCTCTGGAAAGGCCAAGCCTTGCTCTCTACTCCCAGGTCTGAGCAACCTGTGATGCTACTATTCACTACTAGACTCCCAAGTGAACCACTTATCCAATTAACACCTCCTACTTGTTATATCAGTCTCTTATCCCTGCCCCCTGTGACTTCATGTTAACACATGTTGAAACATATTAACATGTGACCCATGTTGAAACTTGCCCTTGCCCAGTGTTTTTTATAGCTAGAAGGAAAACCTGAATTAGTGTCTTGGGTCAGCTTTTAAACTTTCTACAAATAGATATTGGTTTTTAAATGTCATATGCCTAAAGTCAGATTTTTAGCTTTCCACCAATACAGGTACAGATGGAAGGGAAATTTTTGAGTTATAAACAACAATCATCAAAAAGCATATATTAGGGCAGCTAGGTGGCACAGTGGCTAAAGCACGGGCCCTGGATTCAGGAGGACCTGAGTTCAAATCCGGCCTCAGACACTTAACATTTACTAGCTGTGTGACCCTGGTCAAGTCACTTAACCCCCATTGCCCCACAAAAAAAGCATATATTAAACATTACTTAATTCCAGGCACTATGCTAAACTACAGGATACAAAGAAAGGCAAAAACATTATTGCTTTCGTCAAGGAGATCACATTCTAATTGGGGGTAGATGGGTTCTACAAACAACTATTTACATTAAAGATATACACAATATAAATGGGAAGTAATCTCAGAGGAAATACGTTAGCAGGCAGTGGTAGAGAGAGGAAGAAAGAATTCTTTCAGACGGTGGGATTTGAGATGAATCTTGAAGAAAGCTAGGAAAACCATGAAGCAGAGTTGAGGAGGGAGTCCAGTTATGGGGGACAGCCAGTAAAAAGACTTGGAGTCAGAAGATGGAGTCTCATGAGTAAGGAACAGTAAGAAGGCTAGGGTCCCTACATTGATGATTGGGGTATAGGGGAGTAAAGCATAAGAAAACTGGAAAAGTAAGAAGGGTTCAGTTTGTGAATGACTCTAAAGGCCAAACGGGATTCTACATTTGATCTTGGGTAATAGGGAACCACTGGAGTTTATTGAGTAAGTCGGACCTATGCTTTAGGAAGATCGGTTTGGAATGTATTGGAGTGGGGAGAGCCAAGGCAGGAAGACCAAACAGGAGGCTTTGGCAGTAGTCTAGGCATGAGGTAAGAAGGGCTTACCCCAAGGTGGCAGCTTTGTTAGTGGAGAGAAGGGAAGGTATAAAAGAAATGCTGTGAGGGTATGAAATGGATATGTAGTCTAAGTGTAAGTGAGGAGTTGGGGATGATGCTGAGGTTGTGAGCCTGAGTGACTGGGAAGATGTACTCAGTAGTAATAGGGAAGTTTGGAAGAGGGGAGGGTTTGTGGGAAAAATAATGAGTTCTTATTTGAATATGTTGAATATGAAATGTCTACATATCCATTTTAATATGTCTAATAGGCATATTAGGGGTGCTAGAAGGGAGGTCAGGAGAGAGGTTAGACCATATAAATATATCTGAAAATAACTTGAATAGAGATAATGGTTGAACCTGTGGGAGCTTATAAGATCATCCAGCCAGATGGTAATGATGGAGAAGAAAAGAGGGAGCAGTTCAGACCTGTGGGGGATACTTGTAGTTTGTGGGCATGTCCTGGATAAAGATGGAACAAAGGAGACTGGGAAGACAGATACATTGAGAACCAGGAGATAGCAGTGTCATGGAAATCTAGAAAGGGAAAAGGATCCAGAAGAAGAAGATGATTGACAGTGTCAAATGCTGAAAAGGATGTTAGATTTGGAAACTAAGAGATCTTTGGTAACTTTGGAGAAAGTAGTTTCATTTGAATGATAAGATTAGAAGCCAGATTGCAGAGGGTTTAGGAGAGGGAGAAGAGTGGGGAAGTAGAAACATGGATAGTAAAGAGCTCTCTCAAGAAGTTTAGCTACAAAGGAAAGGAGAGTTATAGAATGATAGCTAGCAGGAATGAATAGATCAAGTGAATATTTTTTAAGAATGGGAGAAATCCGTGTGTGTTTTTAGGCAGTGCAGTGGGGAAGTAACCAATAAATAGGGAGGGATTGAAGATAAGTGAGTGAATGGAAATGACAGAAAAGGTGATATGCTAGAGAAGATGAGATATAGATATCAATAATGGAATCAAGTCTGCAGGAAGAGGGGTTTGTCTTGGCAAGGAAAAGCACCACTTCTTCCTGTGAGGCAGCAGTGAAGGATGAGATACTGGGGGGAGGGAATGAAATGAGATAAATAGGAGAGAAAAAGGAGCTCTTGATTAAGAGCTTTGTTATTTGTGTGTGTGTGTGAAAAATGAGATATAATCCTAAACTGGGGCAAGAGAGATACTGGAAGGAAGTGGAGGAGGGATGAAAGAAGTTTGGAACAGCTGCTCTAATGAGTGGGATATTGAATATTATGTAACATAAATTTGTGATGGACCCAGGCATCTGGGTTTATATGATTTATCTCCACCTTAGTTTGGCAGTATGTGAATAGGAGCAAAGGCAGCAGATGATGGGAGTGATCCAATGGTGGGGCTTGGCAAGGCATGATCAGTACTTTGATAAGAGGACATGGTGTTTGAGTATAGAGGAGGGTGTAGAGATGAACTGGTTCAACGGTGGGTTGAGACAGACAAGGGAGAGAAGGTTAGGTTTTCTGGCCTATTATCAGTATACCAGTATGTCGTAGAGCTGGAAGGAAATTTTTTTTAACCCTACAATAGTCAAAAAGATTCTGCCTTGATCAGGACAGATATGCTGATTATTACTGAGGATAACAAGCTAATTTTCAGAGAACAAAGCAATACATCCTACAGTTTTCCACTAATACACCAATACACCCTACTGCGGAAAGCAACCCTGGGGCCCACTTTCCTAATTTCTACCAGTTAAAACTGAATACTTCATATTATGAAACAACATACATTTTGGGGAAGTTTGTGAAGGTAAAATCACTTTGCACTGACTTAGCCACAGAAGCTTAGGCATAGAAACTACATCCACAGTAAGGAATCTGCAAGGAATATTTTTTTCTTGTAAAACTTTCTGTTAGCAAAATATTTTTTTAACTCTAAAATCCAATGGCTATGGATGAGACTTCAGACATCTTCTGGTCCAAGCTTTTTTTTTTTTTTTTTTTTTTGGTGGGGCAATGGGGGTTAAGTGACTTGCCCAGGGTCACACAGCTAGTAAGTGTCAAGTGTCTGAGGCCAGATTTGAACTCAGGTACTCCTAAATCCAGGGCCAGTGCTTTATCCACTGTGCCACCTAGCCATCCCTTGGTCCAAGCTTTTAAAGATGAAAAAATTGAGTCCCAAAGAGGATAAGTGACCTGCTCAAGGATGCACAAGTAATAAGTGTCAGAGTGAGAATGTGAACCCATGTCCCATAATACCAAATCTATTGCTCTTTCCACTTTACCATACTGTTTCAGAGCTGTGTCTTCTGCCACACAAGAGAATAGAGAATCAAGGGTTTGTTTGGCAATGATGACTTAAAACATATGTATGATGGGGGCAGCTAGGTGGCTCAGTGGATAGAGCACCGGCCCTGGAGTCAGGAGTACCTGAGTTCAAATCCGGCCTCAGACACTTAACACTTACTAGCTGTGTGACCCTGGGCAAGTCACTTAACCCCAATTGCCTCACTAAAAAAAACACAAAAAACAAAACATATGTATGATGGTTGTACTTTGTTGCAGTAAGGGGAGAGAAAAGGTTCCTAGAATTAATCTTAAAAATTAAGGATAGATAATATGTGAATGGAAGTGATGCTTTGGGTGTTTTGGTAAAAAAACCTCAATCTTTTTTTAATTATAAAAGTATTTTATTATTTTCCAGTTACATGTAGAGATAGTTTTCAAAATTTGTTTTTTATAAGATTTCTAGTTTCAAAATTTTCTCCCTCCCTCCCTGCCTCCCCAAGACAGCAAGTAATCTGATATAGGTTATATATGTACAATAACATTAAACATATTTCTGTATTAGTCATATTATAAGAGAAGAATCAGAGCAAAAAGGAAAAACCTCAAAAAAGAAAAACAACAGCACCCAAAACAAAAGAAATAGTATGGTTCAATCTGCGTCCATATTCGACAGTTCTTTTTTTTTTCTTTTCTGGATTTGGAGAGCATTTTCCATCATGAGTCCTTTGGAACTATCTTGGACCATTGTATTGCTGAGAAGAATCAAGTCTATCATGGTTGATCCTCACACAATGTTGTGGATACTGTGTACAATGTTGTCCTGGTTCTGTCATCTCACTCAGCATCAGTTCATGTAAGTCCTTCCAGGTTTCTCTGAAATTCACCTGCTCGTCATTTATTGTAGCCCAATAGTATTCCATTACATTCATATACCACAACTTGTTCAGCCATTCCCCAATTGATGGGCAATCCCTCAATTTCCAATTCCTTGCCATCACAAAAAGTGCAGCTATAAATATTTTTGTACATGTGGGTCCTTTTCCCTTTTTTATGATCTCTTTGGGAAAAAGACCAAATAGTGGTATTGCTGGGTCAAAGGGTATGCACAGCTTTATAGCACTTTGGACATAGTTACAAATTGCTCTCCAGAATGGTTGGATCAGTTTACAGCTCCAACAACAATGCATTAGTGTTCCAATTTTTCCACAGCATCTCCAACATTTATTGTTTTCCTTTTTTTTGGTCATATTAGCCAATATTATAGGTGTCAGGTGGTACCTCAGAGTTATTTTAATTTGCATTTCTCTAATCAATAGTGATTTAGAGCATTTTTTAATATGGCAATAGATAGCTTTGATTTCTTCATCAGAAAACTGCCTATTCATATCCTTTGATCATTTCTCAATTGGGGAATGGCTTGGATTCTTATAAATTTGATTTAGTTATTGATATATTTTAGAAATGAGGCCTTTATCAGAAATACTGGCTATAAAAATTGTTTCCCAGCTTTCTGTGTCCTTTCTAATTTTGGATGCATTGCTTCTGTTTGTATAAAACCTTTTTAATTTAATGTAATCAAAATCATTCATTTTGCATTTCATAATATTCTCTATCTCTTGTTTGGTCATAAACTGTTCTCCTTCCCAAAGATCTGAAAGGTAGACTATTCCTTCTTCTCCTAATTTACCTATGGTATCACCTCTTATGTCTTAATAATGTACCCATTTTGACCTTATTTTAGTATACGGTGTAAGATGTTGGTCTGTGCCTAATTTCTGCCATACTATCTTCCAGTTTTCCCAGCAGTTTTTGTTAAATACTGAGTTCCTATCCAAGAAGCTGGAGTCTTTGGGTTTATCAAACAGTAAATTACTAAAGTCATTTACTACTGTGTCTCCAAAAACCTCAATCTTTGTTTCAATTTCATCACAAATGCAACCAGATTCAGAGATAATGATTTGGAGAATCCATTCCCTGCCCCCAAAGCAACCACAAGTACAACAAAACCTTGGGATACTTTAATAATACTGCTTAGGAATCTGTGCGAGGCTTCAGAAGTTGGAGCTTTTACAACATGTAACAAAAATACTGCCTTAATCAGGACAGATTGCCATGAATGGGGATTAGAATTTGATTGTGGTACATAGGACACATTAATTTTTAAAAGATCCTGTAATGTCAAATGCTAAATGGTGATCCTGGAGGCATACACATATACATGTATATCTATCCATATATGTATATATAACACATATATATGTATTTAGAATACATGGAAATATACTAACAATGTTATGTATATATGCATATTAGATACATATATGAATATTTACCTCAGAAGAAATTGTTGGTCACCATGAATTAGCTAAAGCTATGGATGAGTATATTAATAGTTATTCATAAACTCTGTTAGCTAATTTCAAAAGTGAGTATGTCACAAACAACTGCATTGGGTATGGGAAGTGGTTTATGGCAGAATAATTGCTGAGACATAGGAAAAAATTAGAATTTCTAACTACTTTTTTTTGCCTAAAAATAAAAAAATGAAGCATTCTTCATTCTTAATTCATAGATTGATACCAGCACCCTCATTCAGTTAGGAAAGTCAAATGGTCATGTGACACACAGTATATGTCATGTGTTGTAGTTTTCTTGTGCCTCACTAAGGCACCTTACAAATTATCTAGCTTTCATCTAGACTAACCATCACAGAATGGACAAGTGGGTTAAAAAGGTCCTGCGAAGAAAACAGATTGAAGATAAAACACTATTATGTAAATAGAAAAAATGGAAACAATAAAACTTCCAGGAAAAGCTCTCTTTTTCCAGCCACATGAAGAGGCAAAAACAATGACAATTTAATCACATCTGACAAGGTCAGTCAAAAAATATGAAATTACCAAAAAATTGAAGTATGAATTTACATCCAGATCCTTAACGAAGAACCTCATAATTGTGTATACAAGGTATCCTAAAAGTCTTGGTTTTAATAGTTTAAAACTGCTGTATCAGGCCTTGAGGTGTTAGCTAATAGTAGAATGTAGCCACCACAATTAGCAGCATATTTAAAAACTAAGCTTTACTTTAAAAAAAATATGGTTTAAGTGACTTACCTATAAAAACTCATACCATTACACTAAAAAAATGCCCTCAAGAATTTGGAAAGAAAATTGTTCTAACCTGTTAAAAAGTTTTCCAAATGAAGAGTTTCAGCAAGTTTTGAACCCATTTGTTAAAAATATAAAACTGAAATACCTCATTATTTTGTGAGGATAATGATATGACATCAGGTAAAATGAAAATTTAATAGCTGAATTTCAACAAAAACCTTTGCATAATTGGTAGCTGGATTTGAAAAATGAGTATCATAGTCTAGTGAGTATAGCTAAATGTTGAATTTCTTCAGTTTTTACCTATTTATCTCTGTGAGGTATCTTTTATTTTAGCGTCGACTGCCATTAAAACTTAGTTGCAAACTAAGCTAAATGTAGAATCATACCTTTGAATCACTGTATCACTGTGTTAAATCAAGATTTTCAAAAATAATGAAGAATTTTCAATTGCAATGCTTTCTTTAAAATATTATAAATATTTTTAAGAGAAAAAGATTTTATATACTGTAATGAAATTATTTATTTATTTATTTATTTATTTATTTATTTATTTTTGTGTTTTTGTGAGGCAATTGGGGTTAAGTGACTTGCCCAGGGTCACACAGCTAGTAAGTGTTAAGTGTCTGAGGCCGGATTTGAACTCAGGTCCTCCTGACTCCAGGGCTGGTGCTCTATCCACTACGCCACCTAGCTGCCCCCATGTAATGAAATTATTTAAAATAGAATTTCATTTAAAACCTATTTTATTTATTTTAGAATTTACATATCTGTACAATATCTGCA
The DNA here is from genome assembly GCF_019393635.1 of Dromiciops gliroides. NCBI lineage: Eukaryota > Metazoa > Chordata > Mammalia > Microbiotheria > Microbiotheriidae > Dromiciops > Dromiciops gliroides. The sequence goes on along the minus strand of NC_057862.1, from coordinate 227,710,320 downwards.
TATAATTTATAAATAAATTTATGGTACACATATTGAAACTTGAGGGAGCAAAAATTTTTATTAATATGGTACTGGAGCAAAAAGTTTGGAGACTACTGGTTTGTAGAACAACAGGTTGCACACAGCTTCAGGGAAGATCCAGTAACAAATTCCAGCAATACAATGATCCAAGACTATTCCAAAGAACTCATGATGGAAAATGTCCTTCACATCCAGAAAAAAGAACTGTGAATTCTGAATGCAGATTGAACCATACTGTCTTCCTGACTCCAGGCCTAATGCTCTATACTAAGAATTGTTCTATACAGCCTATCAGAGCCAAAAAATCATCCATTGTTCTGATAGGGCTTCTACTCTAGAGGGGAAATGATCAATATTTATCACTTCACCATAGCATTCTCTACTTGGGTTCAGGAAACCCAGAGAGCAATTGGACACTGAACAAAACAATTGAACACCTCCTCCACCCAGTCTCTAATCCCAGTCCTCTGGATCTGAGAAGGCATCCTGAGATTCAGGGATCCTTACTATAAGCTTCCCTGGTCACCACAGTACATTCTAGTTGGGTTCAAGAAAACCTGTTAGAGAAGGAAGATCCTTACCCAAGTCCTATGAATTCAGAAAAAAAATCCAAGAAATAGATATAGTTAATAGGGAATGACAAAACATAAAAGGGAGCTGGAGAGTGGAGGGGCTTAGTATTTGGAAAGGGGTAAGGCTCCTAGTGAAGAGATGGAGTAGTCCAAAGAATGAGTTGAACTGAGAGTGAAGGTAGCATGGCTGGGGTCCTTCATGAAATTGCAGTTTTGGTCAGGGACTTACCAATCAGGAGAGCATCTCAGGGTGGAGGAATCTTGAGGGAGTCATTTCAGAGCCATAAAATACTATAAATAATTTTTGTTTGTCAAAGTATAGACAATATAAGGTCCTTTAGTCAGTCCTTGTTGACTAGCACTATAGCCATATAGCATCCTAAATGAAGTCCAAAGGGATGTGAGCCTTGATGATTTTGTAGAGATCTAGTGAGATTGTATAAAGACAGTATCTTTGCCAAGAAAATCCCAAATAGGGTCACGAAGAGTCAATCACCACTGAAAAATGACTGAACAACAATAACAATTGAACAATTGGATTGTATAGGTTTATACACATATCTGATTTAACAATATAGAAAGTGATCGGAATGTAGAGGAATTTCCAGATCATGTTGCCAAAATGATGTAGAGTAATAAGATTCTAGGAGGTGAGATCTTGAGGCTGACAGTGATTATAGTACAGACAAGTGGGGGAGTTAGATTAATGAAGAAAGTCAAACTCAGTCATCTATATCTAGAAAGGCTTAGAAGACCCTCTCAGTGCTCCCAAGCAACTCCTTAAGATTGGCATTTGCAGGGTTAAATGCCAGTTGCATCAATAGTGGGAGTTTCAACAATGAGAATTCTCTATACCAAAGAAATCATAGGACCACCCCTCCAAAAAATTGATGCAGACCAAGGTGATTGGTGTCACATTACATAAGCAGAATCACAGATAATTGCATTTTTTGCCAGAGTTGTAAGTCACCAACTGGCAACCAAAAGGAAAATATAAAACTAGCCCAGAATCAGGACCACATAGGACCCTTGACTCATTTAGAATGGTATGGACTAGGGCAGCTAGGTGGCATAGTGGATAAAGCACTGGCCCTGGATTCAGGAGGACCTGAGTTCGAATCCGGCCTCAGACACTTGACACTTACTAGGTGTGTGACCCTGGACAAGTCCCTTAACCCTCATTTCCCCATAAAAAAAGAATGTTATGGGCTTTATCAGGTGATCCCCAGTGAGTGGGCTGAGCTGGTAGAATAGCTCAAGAAAAAGAGATAATTGAATATCTAACATGAGTTTTATCATTACTGTGAGCAGGCCATTGATACCCCAAAGGAAGCTTGGATACCATGCACCTTGGATATCATATCCATAATAATAATTGCTAACATTTATATAATACATAGTATGTGCCAGGTACTGTCTAAGTGCTTTACAATTATTAACTCATTTGATCCTCACAATCTGTTCATAGCCTATTGGGGAAGACAACACACAAACAGTTATATATATATATGAGGCATTTACAGAATACATTGGAAATATACAACAGCTTATTTAATGCCACCTACAGCTGCCTGGAATGTTACAAACTGCTTGATCATTTATTAGAGTGTTATTTTTACAATGCCAATTCTATGATTTTCACTAGCTGAGTGGAGGAACCCCTCAAGGGATTACCTGGGTGAGCTGAACTGTGAATTGCTAGCAGGGGAAAACATCATAGAGTTGTCTTAGCCGGCCCCTAAAGGCAGTAAGGCTGTTCTTAAGTAGAAGAGTATTATACTGAATCTTGAGAGCAGGATGGAGGTCAATTTTGACAGCTTCAAGGAACTCATGTTTGACTGTTTCATCGATAGAGAGAGTGAACCGGCACAGACAGCACAGCAGAATGTCATTATGAATGACAAGAGATGTTGGCTGATGGAAACCAAAGTAGTGAAAAAGAAACCACTTGTGGTCTCTGACAAGTGGATCATAACCAAGGATTTTAATATATTTCTTCCTGGCTATCAAACCCTTTGTCAGTGGCAAAATCTATTTTATGTATAAGATGTGCATGTATATGTGTATGTTGCCTATGTAGACAACGTATGTCCACATGGGTGTATCTCAGATGGGCTCATAAGGAGGCATGAATCGATCTCTAGAGTCTTCTCTTCCTAGTCTGCTCCAAGGGAGACAGATTTTTGCCAGGGGGGAACAGAAGACGGGGACCATGAGCCAGACACTGATTGCCTCAGAGAGGGAGGACTGGGATAGAAGTATATCTATAAATCCCTTCCTCCTCCTCCTCCTCCTCCTTCCCCCTCTCCTTCTCCTCCTTCTATTCTTCTCCTTCTCCTTCTCCTTCTCCTTCTCCTTCTCCTTCTCCTTCTCCTTCTCCTTCTCCTTCTCCTTCTCCTTCTCCTTCTCCTTCTCCTTCTCCTTCTCCTTCTCCTTCTCCTTCTCCTTCTCCTTCTCCTTCTCCTTCTCCTTCTCCTTCTCCTTCTCCTCCTCCTCCTTCCCCCTCTCCTTCTCCTTCTCCTTCTCCTTCTCCTCCTCCTCCTCCTCCTCCTCCTCCTCCTCCTCCTTCCCCCTCTCCTTCTCCTCCTATTCTTCTCCTTCTCCTTCTTCTTCTCCTTCTCCTTCTCCTTCTCCTTCTCCTTCTCCTTCTCCTTCTCCTTCTCCTTCTCCTTCTCCTTCTCCTTCTCCTTCTCCTTCTCCTTCTCCTTCTCCTTCTCCTTCTCCTTCTCCTCCTCCTCCTCCTCCTCCTCCTCCTCCTCCTCCTTCCCCCTCTCCTTCTCCTCCTATTCTTCTCCTTCTCCTTCTCCTTCTCCTTCTCCTTCTCCTTCTCCTTCTCCTTCTCCTTCTCCTTCTCCTTCTCCTTCTCCTTCTCCTTCTCCTCCTCCTCCTCCTCCTCCTCCTCCTCCTCCTCCTCCTCCTCCTCCTCCTCCTCCTTCTCCTTCTCCTTCTCCTTCTCCTTCTCCTTCTCCTTCTCCTTCTCCTTCTCCTTCTCCTTCTCCTCCTCCTCCTCCTCCTCCTTCTCCTTCTCCTCCTCCTCCTTCTCCTCCTCCTTCTCCTTCTCCTTCTCCTCCTCCTTCTCCTTCTCCTCCTCCTCCTCCTCCTCTTCCTCCTCCTCCTCCTCCTCTTTCTTCTCCTTTTCCTTCTTCTTCTCAACACTAGACTTCACCAAGTCTTAGCCCCACCCTTAGAAATTCTGCCTTGTAACAAAAGTATACCCAAACAAAATAAACTTGTGTTGTAATGATCATGTTTGGAATGATGTATCATCCTTCATCTACAGTCCATAACTTCTCCACCGAGAGGTAGGAGGCAGACTTCGTCCACAGTCTCTGTAGTCACGATTAGTTAATTGCTTTTATAAAAGTCCTTAAGTCTTTAAAAATTGTTTTATTTTTACAATATTTTGGTCATTATATAGTTTTCCTAGTCGTGCTCACTTTGTTTTACATCAGTTTATATAAGTTTTCTCTGGTTTCTATGAATCCTTCTCTTTTGTTACTTCTTGTGATATGAATCATAATCCTTTATTCACATAAAATAATTTATTCTGTCATTTCCCAGTTGTTGGTAATCCATTTTTATAGTTCTTTGTTATAACAAAAAAGGCTGCTTATAAATATTTTTTGTGCACATGGGTCCTTTTCCTCTTACTTTTATATCTTTGAGACACATGCCTAGTAGAAGTATCCCCGAGTTAAAGGAAAAGCATAGTGACTTTTGGGTAAATTTCCATACTGCTTCCCAAATGTATCAGTTTATTGCTCCTTCAACAGTATATTAGTTTGCTTATGCTCCTATAAAACCTCCAAACACTAAAGCTTTCCCTTTTTGTCATCTTTGCTAATCTAATGGTTGTGAGGTAGAACCTCATAGTTGTTTTAATTTGCATTTCTCTTATTATTAGTGATTTGGTGAATTTTTTGATATGGTTGTTGATTTCTTAGGTATCTTCCCTTGAGAAATGCCTGTTCATATCATTTGACCATTTATCTCTTGGGAAACAGCTTTTGCTCTTTCATATTTGTATCAATTTCTTATGTATATACATAGATATTATATATCTTATACAGCAGACCTTTATCAGAGAATATTGCTAAAAAGATTTTCCCCCCTAGTTAACTGGCTTCAGTAGAAATCAAACGTAACCATTTTTTCTTGTGCAAAAATTTTTCAATTTTATGTAATCAGAATTGACCATTTAAACTTCTGTGATCCTCTATATCCCTTGCTTGATTAAGGATCCATTCTTTATCTAACATTGTGAACATCTCCTTCCATTGTTCCATAATTTATTTATGATATGACCTTCAATAACCAAGTCATATATCCATTTGGAGCTTATCAGAGCACATGATGACTCAAACCTGGATTAAATGTATTTTATGTCTGACTACTTTTTGGTTTTTCTAGTAGTTTGATTTGGATTCAGGAGAGTGGGTTTGAATCACAGCCCTGACACTGCTTTGTGACCTTGGATTAGTCACTTAGTCTCTAAGGGTTTTCATTTCTTATTATGACTCATAATAACATTTGTGCTACCTTCTTCAGAGAGATGCTATGAAGAAATTGTTTGTGACAAAACACTTCATAAATGTGTGGTATTATTATTATTATTATTATTATTACAGTCCTTTTGGAATTGACCTGAAAGTATGAGACTAGCCCAGTGATGTAGTGGATAGAATGATAAACTTGAAGTCAGAAACAGGTGGGTTTGAAGTTTGAATCTGATACTGTGTGTGACTCTGGGCAGATCAGGTGACCTCTCTAAACTTTAGTCTACTCAACAGTAAATTTAGCATAATAGTTTTCGCACTTACCTCACATGATGTTGTAAAGAACAAATGTGATGATGTATGCATAACAAGGTTGATTTTGGCCCCACTCTCTGGGGCAGACTTGTTATAATTTCACTTCAGGGTTTTCAGATACCCTGAGGACTTTGGAGTATCTCTTTTCTCTGGTATTGACCCATTTTCCCACTGGCTATTACCACCTGACCCCCATTATGAGGCCAGTGACTAGCACCTCCAGTTTCATTTAACCACTTAACTTTTCACTTTAGTTTTAGTTTTTGTGGGGCAATGAGGGTTAAGTGACTTGCCCAGGGTCACACAGCTAGTAAGTGTCAAGTGTCTAAGGTCAGATTTGAACTCAGGTCCTCCTGAATCCAGGGCCAGTGCTTTACCCACTGTGCCACCTAGCTGCTCCTTAACTTTTTACTTTTACAAAATAGTATTTACTTCACAGATATAACAAGAAGAAATATGCAATCATTTCCCCCAAAATCTTGGGGTCATAATTCCATCTATATCACCTCAGTCCAAGATTTATTATTTAGCTCTCTTCCTACAGCATTGGTCCCACCAAGTTCACATCCATTGGTGGCATCACTGTTGGCTTCTGTTGGGCTGCAGTCCAGAATCCTTGCTCCTTAGGGCACTGATACTGAAATGGCTGAAACATTTGGCCTGGCATGCTGGATTCTGGGATCCTTGTGACTCATGGTCTCAGCCCAGTTTAGAGACTCTACTCCTTGTAGCTAGAATTGAAAAGAACTAAGGAAAAGACCAAGGATCTAGACCCATATTTCAGGGGCCATATGGCCTCAGGGGTGGAAGGCCCCATAGTCCTTTCTCTTAAAACATGGTTCTTTCACTGGAAGCTGTTAGTGAAAAAGCCACTTTACTCCCTCAACTGGAATTCAGCAAAGCCATGGCTGGTGCTGATGGACCTTTTCTGGCTGTACAACCAATAGAAGAAAGCTTTTCTCAACCATGTGGTATCACTACAAAAGGAGTTACAGAATATTTATACATGGTTCTGTCCTCACCAATTCCTTGCTTCTCCACATGGAGAGATGACTTCTCAGGTAGTAGGGCATGTACCAGACACCTATTACATATGTAAAGTGTTTTGCAAAATGTAAAGGCATATGTAGCTGGCTATTATTATCTATTAAAAAAAACTTTCCTTCTCCTAAGAAAACTGAAAATTGAATGTGTCAATCTGAGAGAATACTGGCTAATGTTTAATTTTTTAATTTTGGTGAAGAAAAAATTATTTAAAAATTACCCACTGACAAATACTTACCTTGTCTTCCTATATCCTTCTCTTGGGCTGTATGGCATTTTTTTGCAATGCTGCTGCTAATTTCAATTCTTTCTTGTCCCCAGTCAGTCAAAATATACAGTCCGTTGCCTGCAAACAACTCTGGGGTCAGCATCTGCCCCTCCCTGCCTAAATTGTGCAGGAATCATTGCTTGTAGGATTTGGCTCACTGGAGACAGGGGCTCTCTATTCATTTCTTTTCATTTTCAGTGGAAAAGGCTTTGATCCATTTACACTAACATTCTTTATGCTATCAATCGTCAACCTCAAAGGAGAGGAATGGGCACATGGCAGTATAATTGAATTAAACTAAAGTTTCTACTCTTAAGAAACAAATAAAATGTTTTGTCTGACACTCAGAAAGGGGGCCACTGTCTAGAAATATACTTTTAAAGTGTGTTTCCTTAAAAAAAAACACTTTGCTAAAATATTGATTTCAGACTTCCCTCAGAAGTGTTAACCAAATATGTGAGTCTGTTCTGCTTTCCCTCTGTTCAAAAGAATCCAAGCCCACAGCCATTTGTTCCCTTGTTTATGTCCTACAGACCCATCTTGGAGAAATAGAATTTAATTTGCCCTGCTGGAGCCTGATTTCAACTTTTACATTTATGGTTAGGATTTTTTTAAAGCTATAAACATTTGCCACACAGAAATGTAAGAGGAAAGCCAAGAAGCATAAGAGTAAACTGTTAGCTCATTTTTAAAGAGCCATTCTAATTTTCATTTTATCTTTCTCTACCAGACAAAAATCTTTAGGGATTTCTCTAGCACCTTTCAACTGAAGCTTTCAAGGCACTTTACACTCTTTATGTAATTAAGACTCTGAACACCTCAGTGTGAGAGGGAAACAATCATGCCATAAACCTGACAGACAGAAGTTGGATCCCTAGAAGCTTCACTAGTCCTCAGGCGATGAGGGTGAACTGAATTTAAAGCCTAGGAAGGTGTATATTGCATCATGTTGTTTTCTCCTTGGGGCCTAGGGCCACAGGGAAAGTGTTGGCTGGTTAACCATCATCTTTATTGAGGGCAATTCATCTTGGCAGAAAAATACCCCCTAGACAATAGAAAGCCCCAGGAATTTTTTAAGCAGCTGAATGACATGACCAGAGCTATGAATAGGAAAGATCAATCTGGAAGTCCTGTGAAGGATGGATAGTAGGAAAGGGAAGAGAACAATGTAAAGACACCTGTAATGGGGATGCTAGGTCAGGCAGGTGGCTAATAAGGGTCCATACTAGGTTGGTAGCCATGGTAATAGAGAGGATGGTACTGATTCAAGAGATGATTTGGAAGCGCAATGAACAGTGATTGACAACTGGCTGAATATTCAACAGGTAAAGATAGGAAAAAAGACTTTATTGGCTTAGAAAATGGAAAACAGATACTAAGTACTTACTGTTAACAGTGATATTGAAAATATTGATTATGTAACATCTAGGGATTTCCTTACATGGGGGACCTCAGAAAAGCTACCTTAAGTTCATGACACTCATGTACTGGCACAAATTCAGAAATATATTTTGCATACCCCCTGGAATATTTGTAGTTTTTAACTAGTCAGTTTTTAACCAGAGGACATACTAACTCAAGGGAAAAGGCAAAATTGATTCAAACAACATAATGAAGGAACAAGAAAGATTCCTACTATGCATATATGCAGTATTTCCCCCCAATAGGTAGGGGGAGAGCATGCAGGAAGGTAATCCATGTGACTAAGGAACATGTATTAAACACCTATTTTATATATATATATATATATATATTTTTTTTTTTGTGGGGCCATGGGGGTTAAATGACTTGCTCAGGGTCACACAGCTAGTAAATGTCAAGTGTCTGAGGCTGGATTTGAACTCAGGTACTTCTGAATCCAGGGGCGGTGCTTTATCCACTGTACCACCTAGCTGCCCCACACCCATAATATTGCACAGCTGCTGATGTCCTCTGGAGGTGTCCTCATACTGCTATCCACTGGGTGTCATTTCTCCATGCTTTGTTGTGTCATGCTGATATTGTGGTTGCTGATTAGGCACTTCAACATTTCCTTCATTCCTTTGTTCCTTCCTTTGTTTCTTTCTTCTTTCTCACTTTCATTTTTTCCTTCTTTTCCCTCCCTCCTCCCTCCCCTCCTCTTTTCCTCCTTCCCTCCCACCTTTCCTCTCTTCTTCCTTTCCTTCCTTCTTTCTTACCTTCCTTCTTCCCTTCTTCCCTCCCTTCCTCTCTCCTAACCTTTCTTCCTCCTTCCTTTCTCTGTTACCATCTCCTAGGCTTCAGCTTTTTAGGCTTTCTGGGGTCATCTGTTGTGCTCTACTACTGTCTACTGAGGTGCCGTGCCTAGTAATCTTGTCAAAGGTGCTGCATAGATGACAACTAGGACCTACCATAGCCAACAAGGAAATGAGTAAATTGATGATGATGATAGCTAAAATTCATATGGAGCTTTAAGATTTACAAAGATACCACAACCCCTTTCTAACATAGACTCAAGTTCCATTGACCCAGGCAGCAATGTATATTTGACATTTTGTTAGAAAAAATTTAATGCCTGTTAAACCCCTTGATTGTGAGTATGTCTCCCAAACTCTGCCCTGCCAAACCCTACACAAACTGTTTGGTGAGTAGGTAAATGCAACTTCTCTCATTCCTAAATTCCTCTTTTCCTGGAATGCAATAAAGCTAGGATCAGGAACAAAAGGCCAAATGAATCAAGCAAGACCTTCACTTCCCACTCATTTCACAATTCTGACTGTGTTATACATATATTCCAACAAACAAAATTGCTGGCCTCTTTACAATAATAATAATATATACCAAGATAGACTAATACCTACAGACTGATGAAACCATCGATGGTAGCTAGGAGGTATAGTGGATAGAGTGCTGGGCCTGGACTAGGAAGTTGTTGTTTAGTCATTGTTCAGTTGTTTTTTTGGTTGTTTCTGATTCTTCATGACCCCATTTAGTGTTTTCTTGGCAAAGATACTGGAGTGCCTTGCCGTCTCCTTCTTCAGGGTCAGACATCTACTAAGTGTCTGAGGATGGATTTGGACTCAGGTCTTCCTGACTCCAGGCCCAGCACTCTATCCACTGTTTCCTCAATCTACCTCCATGGACTCAGAAAAAAAACTCAAGACCTCAATGTCTGAGGTCAAATTTGACCTCAGACATTTACTAGTTCTGTGACCCTGGGCAAATCACTTAATCTTTGTCTGCTTTGGTTTCCTCAACTGTAAAATGGGGATAATAATAGCATCTATCTGCTAGGGTTGTTGTGAGGATCAAATGAGAATATTTGTAAAGTGCTTAGCACAGTACCTAATATATGTTGTTGTTATTCAGCCATTTTCAGTGTCTGACTCTCTGTGACCCCACTTGTGGCATTCTTGGGAAATGTACTGGAATCATTGGCCATTTCCTTCTCCAGCTCATTTTACAGTTGAGGAAACTGAGGCAAACAGGGTTAAGTGACTTGCCCAGGGTCACACATTTAGTGGGTGTCTGAGGCAAGATTTAAACTGAGGAAGATGACTCCAGGCCTGACATTTTATCAACTTTACCACCTACCTGCCCTCCCTATCACATAGGAGGCACTTAAATGTTTGTTCTCTTCCCATCAGCAGAATTAACATTAGAACCACAGAGTTTCTAGTTCCTCTGAATGTGGACCATTTATTTCATTTGTCCAATCTGGTCCCATGCTATCTGGTGCCCTAGTACTAAATACTATATTTCACACCACCTAAATCTCTAGGTATTAGGAATATAATTTCCTATTTCATGCTGTTTTCTGTATAAAGGCTACTATTTTCCTCCATCAACTTCATTGTAGTAGTCATTTTCGGGAGTTCTGTATGTCAGATTTAGTGAACACTTTGGCTTTGGGAAGATGATAGGAGCAACTGTAAAGTTTCAGCTATTAGTGTAAGTACTATTTATGTGGCAGAGCTATTGAGTCCTCTTGAAGTTGGGTTACATAATAATAGGAGAGACATCAAGGTCACCTGGAGATATGGAAACAGGTATGTCACTTTAAATATTTTACAGAGTGCAACTTCTAAATTTATTGTTGCATCGATATAGGAGAATCTGATGGATGCATAGAGAAAGGCCCTGGATATATATGGAAATGTATTATGGCATAGTGGAAAGAGCATTGGATTATAGTCAGAAGATGGGAATTTGAGTCTCGGGCTTGCTACTTGCTAACTGGGTGACCTTCAGCAAGTCACTTTTGCCTCTCTGAATCTCAGTGTAGTCATTTGCAAAATGAGACTGTTGGACTAGATCAGATGTTTAAAGTCCATTATATCCATGAATCTATCCCTCTAGCTATCTCTCCATCTCTGAACAGGTGGAGTTGAATAATGAGATCAAAAGGATATCTTACAATAGTTGACATTTATATAGGACTGTGTTGAAAGTTATGCTGACTCAGTGACCCCATTGTTCCCAATCCTGCTTGTCGATCAGTGTTGGGAGAGGTTTCACTGAGTCTGCAGCTTTTGTATCACCTGCTATCTGTCAGGTGTGACTCTTCATTACCTCATTTGGAGTTTTCTTGGCAAAGATACTAGAGACTTGTCATTTCCTTTTCCAGCTCATTTTACAGATGAATTGCTGAGGCAAACAGGGTTAAGTGACTTGTCCAGGGTCACACAGCTTTTGTCTGAGGCCAGATGTGAACTCAGGAAGATGAGTCTTCCTGACTCCAGGTCTGGCACTCTGTCCACTTCACCACTTAGGTGCTTCCTAGCCAACATATACAGAAAATTGGGGATAAGCTGAGACAAATTGGCCCATCCCTTCTTGCTAATGTGGACAAATCTGACTTTCTTTATCTCACTGTGAAAGTTATCAATAAAAACTGGCTTCATCTTGAATGTTGTTGATCTCTAGTGATCTGCCAGTCAGCATGTTGCTATATTGATGTACTTAAAAATAAACTCCTTTTAATTCTCTTTTTCCTTAGTTTTGCCTCATTAATCAGGGTGAAAGCCTGAATGAAGAATTTTTATTTTAGTAACTGTATCGTTTCAGAGTATTTCCCCCCACCATTCATCATATACCTGGAACTTCCCTCAGTGCCTGGAGCCTCCTCACTCTAGAAAATCTGTTTCTTCTACTTTCTTACCCTGGAACATCTCCTTCCCATGCTGGCTCCCTTCTCCTATTGGTGATGTTAACCAAAAATCATGACTCCATAAGACATGAGTAGTAACTTGATTTATCACAAGTGAAAGGCACATACATGCACATGGGAATTACTTATACTTAGTACAAAGGAGCCTGCAATACAGGCAGAACCATGGGTTTTTATGTTATAGTGAGACTGTTGCCAGAGAAGAAGGAGGGGGAAGGGGGAAATTCCTTAGAGTCACGTCATGAGAAAAGTGAAGTATGGCTGGAACCCCTCCTGGGAATCACTAGATGATGAAGGTATTAAGGTCTTACTTATCTGAAAAATCCCAGCCGCACCAATAGTTTATCAGTCTGGATTAGGCTGGCCAGAGTCAGGTTTGTAGTTAACTCAACTTCGAGGGTACTGAGAGTTTAATAGAGTTCAGTTGTAAAAGATCACTGTTATGTTAGTTAAGGGGGGCGCTTTAACTTTGGAAAATAGGGCAACTCAAGAAAACAAGTTTAGGGGGCCCCTTCATAGTGAATTCTTCCCAGGGCCTCCATCTAGTAGAGGGGCCCATGCAAATAACTCTTCATTCTCCTCCTGTCTCTCTTTCTGACTTTCCAGACTTGATACCATACTCCTTCAGATCTTTCCTCTCCCCTCTCTGCTTCTCAGTTCCCTTTTGTATGTTTCCCTCTCCCCATTAAATGTAAGCTCCTTGAAGGCAGGGATTGTCTTTTTTTTCTTGTATTTTTATCCCTGAGTGACAAGTGGACACCAAAAGTGGATGAGCTGTACTGAAAAGAGCTCATCAAACCCTCACACCAGAGGTGCTAGTCCTTGCTGAATACCCCATACACCCTTTCACCTGTGACTCCAAGAAACTGTAGCAAGCTCAGAGGCACCCTGGTAAAACAATCTCAGCAGATGGGCTAAACCAGGTTAGGGAGATGTCTACCCCAGGCATGTGAAAACTTCCCCTGGCAGAATGGGTAGACAAGAACAATTTGTTCCAACAGCCATGAAAGAGACTGAAGCAGGTGCACTTAGAGCTTGGTCAAACATCAAAGACATCAAGGTCATGCACTGTATCCTAGGCCATCTCCAATCATCCTGACTTCTGTCTTGTCATTGGACTTTGATTACTCTGGAAGAGAGAGTGAGGTTTTGTACAACTCTGACTCATTTATATCTAATTCACTGGAGAGTCAAGACATCACCAATGATGTCATTGGTCTTCTTCTAAACAAAGGACAAACAGTAATTTTTATCCCTAGTACTTAGCCCAGTGTCTTTCACATAGTAAGCACTCAGTAAATGTTTATCTGCTTACTCGCTTTTACTACGTACTTTATCTCATTTGATTTTCATAACAATCTTGTGTGTGAGAGAGCTCAAGTATCATTCTTCCTATTCTACAGAAGAGGAAAGTGAAGTCCAAAGAACAAACAGAATAGAGAAGAAGGGAGGACAAATTAACTCATTTGCTTATTTGGGTTTTATGAAGTGATACTAACATTACATATTGAATTTTTGTTTCACCGTCCCTAATGCAATTTAATTGGCAGGTGAGGTTTTTTTAAAAAACAATTATACCCCCACCCATCTGAGACAGCAACTCAAACTCTGTTTAAACCAAAGCCACTGATCAACTTTGTGACCTTGAAAAACTCATTTATCCTGATCAGTACCCAACTCTTCCCCCTTATCTTGGTGTAAAAATAAATGATTCTGTGAGACATTGTCTGCAAAGTGCTTAGATCCTAAGAGAAATAAAATATAGAGTGCTACTATTGCAAGTGATGACTGCTTCCAGTTCAGCTCTGCATGGCAGCATTATAAGCATCCCTTAACTATTTCACTTCTTCTGAATGGAGACAAAGAAACATGGATTTAAAAAGTTATTCCTCCCAAGTCTCCCTCTTGTCATTCTTGTGTGAGAGGCTACTTCTGCAGATGAAGAACCTGGATATACTTTGGGGGTGACTTCTTATTTTGACTCATTGCCCTTTACTACATAATATGGGAATTTCAGTATGTGACACTCTCCTTTTCCCACAGTCCCTTCCTAGGATGTTATGATAGAGGATTATTTATCAACATCTCTGCTATGATGGCTGGGATAGATATTTTCCTTATTGGGTATTTGATACTTAGTTATAAGAAATGACTCTCTGGGAATGGGTGGGAAGGGAAGGGATACATTGGGAAATATGGGTGATATAAGTAAAAAATAACATTTCATTTTTTAAAGCATGTAAGTTCCTTGAAGGCAGGAATTATTTGATTTCTATCTTTTTTATCCTCATCACTTAATAGTGCCTGGCACATAATAGGCACTTAATAAATGTTTATTGAATTGAATTGAAAATGCTTACTAAGGGGGCAGCTAGGTGGCACAGTGGATAAAGCACCGGTCCTGGATTCAGGAGGACCTGAGTTCAAATTCGACCTCAGACACTTGACACTTACTAACTGTGTGACCCTGGGGAAGTCACTTAACCCTCATTGCCCCACAAAAAAAAATAAATAAAAATAAAATGCTTACTAAATGCTGGGGATACAAATAAGAAAAAAAAGACAGTCCCTGCCCTCAAGGAGCTTATGATCTAATGGGGGAAAATGACACACAAAAAGGAAGCTGAAAAAGGAGGGACAGCCACCAAGGAGTACCCAGTGTTCCATGGAGTGGAAACCAAGCAGAACTGCTGATGGAACATGAAGTTACCTGCAAGGGTGCGAACACTCTACAAAGAAGGGAGGTTTGGGGAACAACTTGATGCTTCATCTTCTAATCCTAGGAGAGAGGTTGAGGTGGATGATGAGATTTCTAGTGATCAGTTTATGGGGGGACTGGGGACAACAGCATATTGTTCCTTGGAGTCAAGGCCGAGCAGAGCTACAGATGGAAGAATTTAATAAAAGTTTGTTGCCTGATTGACTGATGTAGGGAAGACCTTGCCAACAATTAGATTTCTCCAGAAGTGTTTAAAAATAATGTATTCTCCCCGATGGGACATTTTCAGAAAGAGGCTGGATGTGACCACTTGTTGGATATATTATAGAGGGAATTTTTGTTCAAGTTCAGTTTGGATTTTGGACTTGGATTTTGAGGTTTATTCCTACAAGATTATTTGAATGTGATTCTGTGTGATCTCTAAGGTCCCAACTAGCTCTATTATTATATCAATCTAAGCATGTCTTAGTTAAACTTTGTCCCCACCAGTGTGTTTACTTATAATAGGTATTCAGAGAACACAGTTCACAGCGAAGACATTTATTTAATGAAATGGCAATGTAAAAGGAGCAATTGAAAATTCTCTCCATAAAGCTGAAGCACATGCTTACACAAATACACATGCTCTCAGTGAAAAGAGCGGATGTACATGTAAAGGCATAAACATAGGGACCATGTGTTTTAGCTGGGGATGTTCAGAACACCTATGTACCTTTATCTGTTGCTTATGTTACCATGGGCAAAACCAAAGGGTTTTGCTTTTTGGCACAGAACCCCTAGTTGCAGCTCTGGGGTCAGGGAGAAGGAGCTGGGACCTGTCTTTGAGGCATATGGTTCCTGAGTTGCTGTTGTAGTTAAAAGACTTGGAAATCAGCTACGGCTCATGCTTCTAAGAGAATGAACATAGCTGAGGGGTGCAGCACCCCAGATAAAGCCCAAGAACAGATTTCATGAAGAGAGTGGACAGAAAGTGCAGGAAATGGGCTTTATTGAGGGGACATACTCACACAGAGCAGGCTACTAGGGTCCTGCATGATGTCAAGTGCCAAATGTAAAGAAAATAGGGTCAAAAATTTGGGGGATCTTATATGGGTTAAGCAGACCAGGCATTGGAGGGAAGGAGCAAGGAGCCTGCACCTGGGATTGGTGCTGATTCATGCTAGCTGGGGTCGAGATGATTCCTGGGGTATTGGTGGGTGGTTGATATTCAAACTTCCCACTCATGAAAAGTGAATTTGGTCCATTACTGTTGGTTTTATTACTGTTGGTTTTACTGTTAGGGATTTATGAGCTTTCTTAAAGGCTTCTTCATTTTGTGAGTCAAAGATCTAATTGCATTTCTTTCTTTCTTTTTTTTTTTGTTGGTGCGGCAATTGGGGTTAAGTGACTTGCCCAGGGTCACACAGCTAGTAAGTGTCAAGTGTCTGAGGCTGGATTTGAACTCAGGTCCTCCTGACTCCAGGGCTGGTACTCTATCCACTGTGCCACCTAGCTGCCCCAATTCCATTTCTTATAACATGTATAGTTAGGGTACAAATATGGAGGAGCATACATATAAAGAAGATCTGTGGTCAATGTGCAGGCTTAAAAGCATACATTTAGGGGGCAGCTAGGTGGCTATTTTATATTTTAATTTTTTGTATTCATATATATGTATATTATACACATGTATATACCATGTACACAATACATATCTATATATGCACACACACGCACATGTGCATACAGACACACATACACATATACATTCACACACATGCACATGCACACGCACACACACATGTACACACATATACACATACACATCCATATCCATATCCATATCCATATCCATATCCATATCCATATCCATATCCATATCCATATGCATATCCATATCCATATCCATATCCATATCCATATCCATATCCATA